>NW_024041151.1:2280684-2318184 GCF_014851395.1 Micropterus salmoides
AAAAATGTTCCACGTGGTCAGTGTTTGGGTCTGAACATTTAGAGTTGTGAATGTTTTGGTAATAAATCCCTAATAAATATTAAAAGACAATGGCTTGTTTCATTTGTTATATTTGAACCGGTAAACATACAAGAGAGTGTAACTGAATTTATAGAGATGGGTCTTCAGTAGCTGATATTTTACTTTAGAACAAAAGTCACAAGTAAAACAACATATAATGTGCATATTTCTGTGTTAAATAAGAAAACATAGTAGATAATAAACTGGTTCTTTATAGCGGAGCAGCTATTGCATTTTGCAGGAAACTTTCACGAGTGGAAAGAACTACCAAAATTGGCACAAATACTCCGTGGGGACTGTTATTTTGATAAAACCTATTAGCCACGCAAAAATCAAGATATGGCTGCCATTTTCAGGACAACCGTTTGTGTTGAATTGTCTAATATCATGATGTTGCAATCAATCCATACATTTTTGACCACAGAAAAGCTAGATTTCTAACTTTGGAGAGGTTAAAAAACTTCCTTCTACCATATTTCTGCCACTTAAAAAAAAATCTGCTTACTTAGCTCTGAACAAGGCATGAGCAGCGGCGGCCAGGCCACATTGTCATCATGGTAACGGCAATGAAACCTTAAGTGAGTCTTTGAAATAAAGAGTTCAGTCCTGAGGTCTTTGAAAGTCTTTTATTCTTTGCAAAAGGTCAGACAAACGTACAGAGAGCAACCAGTCTGGGAGTAGGAACCAACTGAGATGAAGGCCTATCAAGGACGGTCAGATATAATGCAGCATAAAAAGGTAAAACCCAGTAAAATATCACATTTCCATCACAGCGGACAAGACACGGAGGATTGAAGATGACTTTATTTTGTCCAAACAAACAGATGTAATGCACTGACACCACACAATAATAGAACAAAGACAAGGTTTTTACGACGCTTCACTTTTATTTGAATTTAATATAGAACAGGACTCGGCCAACATTGTTCCAGAAGGACTTCCAGATCAGCCTGGGTCGGCGCGGCTTTGCTTCTGAATTGTGCCGGGTGTTTGGACCCCGATACTTAGTTTTAAAATGAAACTATATATTTGAGGACTTTTAAAGAGTGACGTCTTCAATAGGAACCATTTACATTTAGCTGACGCTTTACAATTGCTATACATGTCAGAGGTCGCACGCCTCTGGAACAACGAGGGGTTAAGTGTTTGCTCAGGGACACAATGGCGGATGGGTCACAGTGGGGGATTGAACCCGAGTCTCTCACACCAAAGGCATAGTCTTCCAATGGGCTTGGAGCTGAGAGCCACAGACAAGAAGTCTGAAAAGACTAACACACTGTTGGTTTTGCTCTTTTCTTGTTGAGAATAATAAAAATAGTGTCTAATGTAATCTAATAATTCCAGCTGTATTGTTTAAAGGGAACATCACTAGAAAAGAGTAAAATCCTGGACTGAGCTGATGGTGGGTTGTGAGGCAGCTGAGATGAGCTCCTTGGAGGTCCTACTCTGCTCCCTGAGCTCCTTCCTCTTCAGTCGGCCCTCCTTCAGCTGCAGAAACACCCAGGTTATAATAATCCAGCTCGATGTCCTCCTGCCTGCCCGGCTTCTGCCCCCTGCTGGCCTGGAGAGACATGACAGCACACATGTGAGTTAGTGCATCACTCCTCCTCTTCTTCAGGTCAGTAAACACAGAGCGAGTGCTTCATCTCAGGCCTCTAAACAACAGACGTGTGTCAGTACCTTACGGTAGAAACAAAGGGCAGCGATCACCAACAGCAGAGTCAGCGGCAGGACGACCACTTTGATGAGAAGACCTGTTGGATCTGATCAAACACATGGACAGACATCACATCACACACCATCAGTCCATCAGCTATTGGAAGTATTCTAGTTTCCACTTGTAGTCCATTTATAGTAGCTTCTCTTACCACTGCTATGCAGACGATACGCAACTCTGCCTATCCTTCCTGTCAGACAACCCCACCATCTCGGTGGGTTGTGTGAAGCAAAAGAGGTGGAACGCATCAGCCCAAATGCAATCTGTGAACCCATGGGCTATTGTCTGATGATGAATTGGCTTTTGTTTTTGTTCTGATTCTTCTTATTTCTTTCTTTCATCTTTTTCTGTTTTGGCAGCAAAAACTGCTGGATGAAAACTCATCAAAACTGGCACGTAGGTTACAAATTCCACCAACTACTCAGGCAAAAAACCTCATGGTGGTGCTACAACAATCAACTTTACATTTTTGCAATTATCTTGAAACAGCTTTGTTTAGAGTCAACGTCTTTCATTATTTTCATCTCTGGATTCTCATGCATCTTTGCTCCAGTGGTCTGGTGACTTTTTATCACTTTTCTCTAAAATCTATTTTTGCGAACTCTTCCCGATGGTCTTGCCAATCGACCTGAAACTCATCTACGGACGTCGCTGATCAAAAGTTCTTAAAAGAATTTTGATAAGTCAATCTGTTTTTTTTCATAAACTTTTACTTTTTGTATTTACATAAAATTTTACATAAATGCCCGTAAATCAAAATTGGCTTAAGCTATTGTAACCAAACTTGACGTGTCTGCTCAGATGCTCGGCCCGAGCTTCTCTGAGCAGTCCTGGGATATTCTTCCTCTAGGTGGGGAGCTACACTTGCAAAAGTTTATACCTCGTAATTCGCTGGATGGATTCGTACAAAATTTGGTCTCATTTGATTAATGATTGCGCAAAGTGGGCGTGGTTAATTACCAAAAATGTAAATTTCTAGACTTTTCTCGTTAATCTTCAAAAAAGAAAATCATCTGTATGTCCTAGAGAGCACATCCACTGATTTGTGACTAACGGTTGCCTCACTGCAACCTATGGTCGACTCAGAAGTCAGTCATTTCAGAATATGCTAATTCAATTTACATCTATATCTCCACAAGTCTTTCTTCAAACGCTACCAAACTCGACAGAGTCGAGATGGATGATAGAAGTGTTTCAAAGGGTTTTCAGATCGGTCAGTTCAATTCAATTCAATTTTATTTATATAGCGCCAAATAACAACAACAGTTATCTCACAGCGCTTTTCATAAAAGAGCAGGTCTAGACCGTACTCTGTGATGCTATTTACAGAAGCCCAACAGTTCCCACCAAGAGCAGCACTAGGAGACAGAGGCAAGGAAAAACTTCCTTTTAAGACTTAGGGTGGGCGGCCATCTGCCTCGACCGGTTGGGGGTGAAGGAGAGAGAGAGAGAGAGAGAGAGAGAGAGGAGAGTGAGGGAGGCAGCCTACACAATATACACACAGAGGTACAGACAGTAAAGGTGATGTTTCTATAGACTAAATGAAAAATGGTCAAATGGTGAGTCTGCAGTGATATTTAGTATCTTGCTGTAACTTGTACAGTATGCACAAATTTTCTTTTTTCTCAGTTTTGGCCACCAAAATAATTAACACACACACAGAATGATGTGTGATTTTGTTCAGAATTTTCTCACTAACATCTTGTAGGCGTTTTAAGTTTAAACAGAAAAAAACTACCTGGTCTGGCACATGTGACGTCACTACCTCAACTTGTGAAAAGGAGTGTGTCAGTAAGTTACCTACTCTGGACATCTGAAGCTCCAGGGTTCAACTCCCCAAGTAATCGAAGCAGACTTGCTCACAATGGGGGTGTTCAGATCATAGTGGGTGTAAGATCTCTATTTTTGGATCCCGACACTTTCTTCTTATTTTTCTCTGCTAAAAAGATTATGCAGCTTAAACTTTAAATCTTGGAAACAAAAAATGTTGCAGATGGGTTGAACATTTCACCTAGTAGTCAGATACATATAATGACACTCTCTGGTGATGCTATAAAAATCAAGTTTTTTTTTATTTATCTCAAAGTCCAAATTCTTTCATCACTTTAATCTCTGAAGTGTCTGTGTCTGTTCTTCTCCTCTGAAAATTTCATATGTTGCGTTTTTCGCGACTGTCTTGGATCCCAATCATTGCCGCTTGCGGCAATATTTAAAAATGTATCTGCATTTAAATCGTCAGGCGACAGACAATGGGTTCCCAGATTTGTCTGACAGAGACTTATCTCTTAATCTTCACTAATTCCACTTCATAATTACTTCGTAAACATTCGACTCAATATGGTCCATCTGTCTACTCTGTAAAGAGATCTATTTACTGCCTAAAAATTTGTTTATCTGAATCGAGGCTCTAAGGACAGAGGGTGTCCTTTGTTGTACAGACCTGAATATCTGAATATTTTTCTGTATTCTATTTTTAATTTTGTGATTTCATTATTTGTTTTGTTTCGCACATCTGACATCCTTTTACAGCAGTGAACATCACGCTTCAGTTCACTTTGAAGGGAAAACAAACTACTGAAAACTCAGCTGTGTGGGAGCACTTTAAATTCAGTGATTTTGGCATTTTGGCAGTTATGGGTTTAATAATTTTACAATTTTTATTTCATTGCAGACAGAAAAGTTAAAAGCCTACATTTTAATGTTAATCGAAGTTAAAAGCAAAGTAAGCATGTATTGTTTTAGTAACGCTACAGGAAAGCGTTTATCCTGTGTCTCCCTGGGCCCCCCCCAGCTATACTACCTGGATTCTGCTCTGGACCTGTTCAGCTCAGCCTCTCACACTCTCATTATGCTACGGATCCCCCCTGCCCTGCACAGCAGCCACCAACCTGGTTCTGCAGGCATCTAGCCTTCCACACTGCTTCGCTCTTCCCCGGCTCAATATCCTGTCCCTTCAACCCTGCAATATATATTCATCTATCTCCAGTTTCGTCCCTTTCTTCGTCCTGCACTTGGGTCTGCTAGCCTACCAATCTAACCTTAACAACGTTTTGGTAACCTACACCATGAGAATGAAGAAAGAGAGCACTTTCTCTCTCTCTCTCTCACACACACACACACATCGTTATCTCTCCCGCATCTGATTCTCCCTCTCTCAAGTCATTGCCTGTGCCAGAACTTCTGCTCCGATCTATCCATCTATCAAAGAAATAGATCTAGCTATATGTATAATCTACACTGCTCAAAAAAATAAAGGGAACACTTAAACAACACATGTAACTCCAAGTCAATCACACTGCAAGCAACACTGATTGACAATCAATTTCACATGCTGTTGTGCAAATGGAATAGACAACAGGTGGAAATTATAGGCAATTAGCAAGACACCCCCAATAAAGGAGTGGTTCTGCAGGTGGTGACCACAGACCACTTCTCAGTTCCTGTGCTTCCTGGCTGATGTTTTGGTCACTTTTGAATGCTGGCGGTGCTTTCACTCTAGTGGTAGCAGGAGACGGAGTCTACAACCCACACAAGTTGCTCAGGTAGTGCAGCTCATCCAGGATGGCACATCAATGCGAGCTGTGGCAAGAAGGTTTGTTATGTCTGTCAGCATAGTGTCCAGAGCATGGAGGCGCTACCAGGAGACAGGCCAGTACATCAGGAGACGTGTAGGAGGCCGTAGGAGGTCAACAACCCAGCAGCAGGACCGCTACCTCCGCCTTTGTGCAAGGAGGAGCAGGAGAAGCGCTGCCAGAGCCCTGCAAAATGACCTCCAGCAGGCCACAAATGTGCATGTGTCTGCTCAAACGGTCAGAAACAGACTACATGAGGGTGGTATGAGGGCCCGACGTCCACAGGTGGGGGTTGTGCTTCCAGCCCAACGCCGTGCAGGACGTTTGGCATTTGCCAGAGAACACCAAGATTGGCAAATTCGCCACTGGCGCCCTGTGTCTTCACAGATGAAAGCAGATTCACACTGAGCACATGTGACAGACGTGTCTGGAGACGCCGTGGAGAACGTTCTGCTGCCTGCAACATCCTCCAGCATGACCGGTTTGGCGGTGGGTCAGTAATGGTGTGGGGTGGCCTTTGTTTGGGGGGCCGCACAGCCCTCCATGTGCTCGCCAGAGGTAGCCTGACTGCCATTAGGTACTGAGATGGAATCCTCAGACCCCTTGGGAGACCATATGCTGGTGCGGTTGGCCCTGGGTTCCTCCTAATGCAAGACAATGCTA
Source organism: Micropterus salmoides (assembly GCF_014851395.1). Lineage (NCBI taxonomy): Eukaryota > Metazoa > Chordata > Actinopteri > Centrarchiformes > Centrarchidae > Micropterus > Micropterus salmoides. Next base: position 2,286,697 of record NW_024041151.1, read on the forward strand.
AACCTCATGTGGCTGGAGTGTGTCAGCAGTTCCTGCAAGAGAAAGGCATTGAAGCCATTGCTATGAAATGGCCCACCCGTTCCCCAGACCTGAATCCAATTGAGCACATCTGGGACATCATGTCTCGCTCCATCCACCAACGCCACGTTGCACCACAGACTATCCAGGAGTTGGCGGATGCTTTAGTCCAGGTCTGGGAGGAGATCCCTCAGGAGACCACCTGCCACCTCATCAGGAGCATGCCCAGGCATTGTAGGGAGGTCATTCAGGCACGTGGAGGCCATACACACTACTGAGCCTCATTTTGACTTGTTTTAAGGACATTACATCAAAGTTGGATCGGCCTGTAGTGTGGACTCCGAATCCAGACCTCCATGGATTGATAAATTTGATTTCCATTGTCAGCACATTCAACTATGTAAAGAAAGGAGTATTTAATGAGATTATTTCATTCATTCAGATCTAGGATGTGTTATTTTAGTGTTCCCTTTATTTTTTTGAGCAGTGTATATATATATACACACACACAGGTGCTGGTCATATAATTAGAATATCATCAAAAAGTTGATTTATTTCAGTAATTCCATTCAAAAAGTGAAACTTGTATAATGTATACATTCATTCCACACAGACTGATATATTTCAAGTGTTCATTCCTTTTTAATTTTGATGATTATAACTGACAACTAATGAAAACCCCAAAATCAGTATCTCAGAAAATTAGAATATTGTGAAAAGGTTCAATTTTGAAGACACCTGGTGCCACACACTCAGTCTAGCCCTGTAGGCTACACAATCATGGGGAAGACTCCTGACTTGACAGCTGTCCAAAAGACGACCATTGACACCTTGACAAGGAGGGCAAGACACAAAAGGTCATTGCTAAAGAGGCTGGCTGTTCACAGAGCTCTGTGTCCAAGCACATTAATAGAGAGGTGAAGGGAAGGAAAAGATGTGGTAGAAAAAAGTGTACAAGCAATAGGGATAACCGCACCCTGGAGAGAATTGTGAAACAAAACCCATTCAAAAATGTGGGGGAGATTCACAAAGAGTGGACTGCAGCTGGAGTCAGTGCTTCAAGAACCACCACGCACAGACGTATGCAAGACATGGGTTTCAGCTGTCGCATTCCTTGTGTCAAGCCACTCCTGAACAAGACACAGCGTCAGAAGCGTCTCGCCTGGGCTAAAGACAAAAGGACTGGACTGCTGCTGAGTGGTCCAAAGTTGAAAGTAAATTTTGCATTTCCTTTGGAAATCAAGGTCCCAGAGTTTGGAGGAAGAGTGTAAAGTTTCCACAGTCAGTGATGGTTTGGGGTGCCATGTCATCAGCTGGTGTTGGTCCACTGTGTTTTCTGAGGTCCAAGGTCAACGCAGCCGTCTACCAGGAAGTTTTAGAGCACTTCATGCTTCCTGCTGGTGACCAACTTTATGGAGATGTAGATTTCATTTTTCAACAGGACTTGGCACCTGCACACAGTGCCAAAGCTACCAGTACCTGGTTTAAGGACCATGGTATCCCTGTTCTTAATTGGCCAACTGGCCTGACCTTAACCCTATAGAAAATCTATGGGGTATTGTGAAGAGGAAGATGCGATACGCCAGACCAACAATGCAGAAGAGCTGAAGGCCACTATCAGAGCAACCTGGGCTCTCATAACACCTGAGCAGTGCCACAGACTGATGGACTCCATGCCACGCCGCATTGCTGCAGTAATTCAGGCAAAAGGAGCCCCAACTAAGTATTGAGTGCTGTACATGCTCATACTTTTCATGTTCATACTTTTCAGTTGGCCAACATTTCTATATATCCTTTTTTTGTATTGGTCTTAAGTAATATTCTAATTTTCTGAGATAATGAATTTGGGATTTTCATTAGTTGTCAGTTTTAATCATCACAATTAAATGAAATAAGCATTTGAAATATATCAGTCTGTGTGTAATGAATAAATATAATATCCAAGTTTCACTTTCTGAATGGAATTACTGAAATAAATCAACTTTTTGATGATATTCTAATTATATGACCAGCACCTGTATATAACCTATAACGTCCGTTGCTAGGCAACCAGGTGTTGCACGAATGTTAATCTTTAAATATTTATTGTGATTACTACCCAAGCTCCAAAGCTCAAAACATGGTATTCAGGCCTGCCTTATGGCCTGCAGAAATAAAACTTGACTTTGGTGAGACTTTTACATGTGGGCTGACGTGGGTGTTTCCCTACCACACTAGTACGCAGGTCCTCTGCATCTCTGAGTGGGAGTTAAACATGCCCAGGCATCGCTCACTGACTCTGTGACTACTGACTGTGACTACTCCATCAATAACTCTGCAACAGAGCTTCAGGGTGTCGGTGGCCTCAAAAACCGACCCCTGCCTTTCCCAACTGCAAAGCCCAGAGACAAAACGGCTTTGGCTAGTGCTAGCAACAAACAGTAGATCTCCTCGTAACACATACATAGCATTTAGAAAAAATGCTGCAGAGTGAAAAAAAAACCAAATAGCCTACACAACTGCTGCATTTAGCACAGAAGACAATGGAAACTGGTTCCGGGGGATACTAGTGATGAACACATCAGGCACAGCAGGGACATGCCACCAAAACTTACATGTCAGCTCAGTTTCCAGTGTGTTGAGCTCTCAGCGCCATGACAGCAGTCACAGTGTCACTCAGAAACACAACATGCTGGAAACTGTCAGCTGATCATGTTCAGTCAGTGCAACGTTTCAGCTGCTCTGCTTCAGCTTACCTGAGACAGTGAGCGACAGCCGACGGCTCTCAGAGGAGAAGTTATGAGAAAAAACCAAGAGGTGATAAACACAGCTGTAGCTTCCTTGGTGGCGGGCTCTGCAGCAGGAACAGGAAGTCGACAGAGTGATTGACAGCTGGCTGGGTGTAGTTGTGTGACGTGATGGAGGAGGCGAGCTGGAAGGAGCCTCCTGGGTACTGTGGCTGGATGGAGCAGCTGATGGTGAAGTTGGAGCCCCTGGACACCTGAAAGCCCTGCTGCTGGGCCTCGGAGACCCTGTCCATGGAGGAGGCCAGAGAGATGTTGGGCTGAAGCAGCAGGTCTGTAAACACACAGATGATGAAAGGTCACATTCACACTCCGTTCAACAAAATGGCACCTAAAGAAGGAAGTGATTTCACAGGTCTGACACAGGTAACAAACATGGAGCAGAGCGATGACAGACAAGGCCACCTCTGTCATGATTGATGATAGTGTCAGCAAAACACAGAAAAATGGAAAGCATGTACGAAATTACGAGCATGATGTTGTGGTGGCAGCCCGGCTGGCTGTTAGTGAGTGTTTATTTCTCCTTTCTCCATCTCTGCCTGTATTTCAACCCTGGTTCTCCACACAATCTCCGCTTGATCGTTGTTGCTGCTGACCTGGTGCCACCACACTCCTCCACCAACCCCCCGGTCAGTTCTCCCGTGCCTCCTCTCTTCCTCAGTCCCCGGTGCCCCCCAGCTCCCTCGTCTCAGCCCCCTCTGCCCTACTTGCTCCTCAGTCCCCCATGCCCGTGTTCCCCCGGCATCCACCTCTTCCTCACCGCCACTCCCCCAGCTCTTTTTCCCTTAAAAAAACCTTTTTTTAGTCGTTGTGTTGCATTTGGGTCTTCTCTGTCCAACAAACAACAGAATGATCAAGTCAACATGGACCCAGCACGTTCACCCTCACCCCCCCCACCAATCCCACGGACCTTGAGAACTTGTTTTTGGAAATCATGGACGATTTATTGTTTGTGTTTTGAGAATTGTCATGAGACGCTGGAGGCGATAGCCCGTTTTGAGAAGGCTCTAGACCGACAGTTTTGCCTTATGAAAGCTCCTGGTGTGGCAAGGGTGGTTTTGGAGGCAGACCTTCTCAAAGGAGCCCTGCTTACAGCTCTGAACTTCCCCAGTGCTCCTAATGCTGGCCTTAGCATGGGGCCTGCTGGTCCTCTACCATCGTCCATGCCTGTTTGTGCCACACCTTGCTCTGCTAGCCCCCAGCCCAGTTCCCCAGCCCGCTAGAGCTGCTAGTCCCTCCTAGTCCTGGGCCTGCTAGCGCCGCTAGTCCCCAGTCTGCCCCTCCTGATCCCCGGCCCGCTAGCACCGCTAGCCTCCAGACTGTCCCTCCTGATGGTCAGTCTGCCTCCTGGGCAGCAAAAAACCTTGACCACCACCATCTGTTTGAGTGGACTCGCCTGGCCATCTTCTCTGGGTTCCGTGGTGGTCATAGGAGGAGACGTGGCCATCATGGTTCCCACAAACATCAACACCCGCCACCTGCCCTTGGTGTAAAGTCTCCCATGACCCAGCCCAATTACACTGCAGATATCAAACTCCCGAGAGACCTTAGTACCTGATCTCACTGGGGTGGTCACTGTCCAAACTGGTCCTCAGTCGGAGGACCGACCGACCGACATCAACTCCGTTGATGGTCCAGCCGATCCCTGCTCCTCGTGTCCTGTCGGAAGACTGACCAACACCAGCCCCATTGGTGGCCCGGCCGACCCCTTCTCCTCGTGCCCCATCAGTGGTCGGGCAGACTCCCGTGCCCGCCGTCCTCTGTCGGAGGACCGATCGACACCAGCCCTGTCGGTGGTCCGGCGAACTCCTGCTCCTCATGCCCAGTTGGTGTAGGCCTTTCCTGGTGAATGCAGCAAGCCGAGGTCCAATAATATAAGGTCAAATATATAATAATTCCACTGTGCTAATGTCCATGTTCAGTAACAACCTGCTTTGATGATTGTATAACTGTGACTCCTCGCTATACTACATCCTAACCTATTCTCTATTGGTGTTTTAATTGTGAGCCGATGCAGCCGCAGCCAACATGGGCACTGCCACGTAAGATATGAGATGAAAGAAAAGATATAAACAATCCCACTTTAGGACGTCATTGTCCTGGAGAACTTCACAGTTTAGTCCAATGGAAACCACTGGCTGACACTGAGGCAGAGGAGAGAATACACTGGAAACTTTACTGTCATACATTATATCATAGATCAGGGGTCTCAAACTCAAATCATCCAGGGGCCACTTTGGTACTGTGTTCTCATAGGAGGGCCACAGCAGCAGTACTCCAAGAAAGAGCAATATTCTCAAAATGTACTTATTTTATTACCATAACCAAAATATTTTGAACATTTTCATGTGTTTTTCTGAAATACATTGTGAATTAAAGCTGTCTGATAATTGTACTGAATTCAAAAAGTACAAAACATACGTTGCCTTGACGGAGGTTGCAGTTGGAACCCTGAGTAGCTACAGCTTCAATATGGGCATCAGTTAGTAAGTCTGGACCTGTACTTTTCAGTTCATAGTTGAGAAAACAATCTTACACTTTGGACAGTTCTGGGAAGGATGGAGATACAGTAAGTCTCAGAAATTGTCCAATATGATCTGCTTTTTCCTGTGCCTCCCTGAATGTGGTTTTTAGTTCATTGTTACACTGCAAGTCAATAAGTACCATTTGCAACAGACAACGATGCGATGGACTGGCAACCTGTCCAGGGTGTACCCCGCCTTTCACCCGATGTCAGCTGGGATTGGCTCCAGCCCCCTGTGACCCTGTACACAGGATAAGTGGTTGACGATGGATGGATGGATGGATGTTACACTACAAGTGAGTAATGCAGTTTCAGCACTCTTCTTGGCTTTATGAAAAAGATTTGGCAGAGATATAAATCCTCTCTGTAGCTGCGTGGCTGTTGTCCTTTCATCTCCCTGGTACTTCTTGTTGCTCTCCGTGTTTAGTCCATAAATGACATTTGATATTATATTTCTTTAAAATGGTAACTTTTTCGTTGCATATCAGGCAGGTAATTTTTACTGTTAAACTCCAAAAAAATATCCTAAGCTACTGCTTTGTCCATCTTTCTTGAAACAACCTTTGCTTATCATCCACCTTACGTTTCAATTTGAACAGCAACATCTTTCTTCTTCACCCAATAGTGGGCATTTGAGGCCACCTTACCTTTCACCTTTGCCATGACAAACAAATTGGTAGCTGATTTGACATGAAACAACTATAAATATAATTTAAAAATAATAATTTGGCTGGCCAGATTTTTTTTCCCCAATCACCCGCGGGACAGACCGAGGGGTACAGAGTACCGTATGTGGCCTGCTGGCCTGGAGTTTGAGACCCCTGTCATAGATGGTGTCACTGATGGGCTTACCTGAGCAGGTAACAATCAGGATGAAGGAAGAGGAAGTTGATGATACACACTCCCTCAGAGCAGATCCAGACTGAACACAGTCAGAGCTGATCCACCACACAGGTCTGTCTGAGGACTCCTTTCTCTGTCCTACAGAAACAGCAGAGCCACAGTCCAGCTCTCTACAGACACCAGCTGCTGTCTTCAGGGTCCAGACAGAGACACTCCCTGGTCTCCAGTCTCCCTCATGTTTCACCTCCAGTGTTCCTGCACAGCGACTGGCTTCTCTGGCCAACCTGACATCATCAGGCTCTGAACAGAAACCAGAGAGTCATCAGTAAAACAATAAAGTGAGTTTCATCAGAACAGAAATGAAGCAAATCAAAGCTGCAGCTCCTCTTCTACCTGAGCAGGTGAGTCCAACAGCTTTTCCAGGTGAGCAGGTGTTTCTAGCTGAGCCTGAGCTTCTACAGTCCAGGAGAGCAGACTCATGGCCTCCACACTGGAACTCTTTGGTCCACATCGGAGCCTCCACTTCTCCATAGAGCGCCCCCTGGAGGACTGAAGGAGCCCCACAGCCGAGCTCCCTACAGACCACCTCTGCATCCTGCTGGTCAAAGTCAGCTTCACACACTGAGGACCACCACTGGTTAGACTGGTTAGACTGGTTAGACTTCACCTCCAGTCTGCCTGAGCACAGACTAGTCCCGTCCAGCAGCCTGACAGAGTCTGGAGGGATAATAGAAGATGAAATAGAGATAAAGACAGCAGACACAAAAGAAAAACATGTCATGAAACAACAATTCAGTGATTCAAGGTGGACTCAGCACAACTCCAACATCAGTTCATCATTAACAACAGAACACATCTTTCTACCAGCACAGACTGCAGCAAGTTCACCAGCACATTTCCATTTAATACTCTGTCACACTTGTTCTCCACGTCTGAACACTTTCAACATGTTTCCAAACAACAGCACAACTTGGGGCGGCTGTGGCTCAGGAGGTAGAGCGGGTTGGTTTTTAATTGAAAGGTTGGCGGTTCAATCCCTGTCTCCCCCTGGTTGCGTGTCGAAGTGTCCTTGGGCAAGATACTACTGAATACTGAACCCCGAATTGCCCCTGGCGGCTATTCCGCCAGTGTATGAGTGAGTGTGAATGTTAGTTTCCGTTTGAGCACTTAGGCTCAGTGTATGAATGTGTGTGACTGGTGAATGCAGATGTAGTGTAAAAGCGCTTTGAGTGGTCGAAAAGACTAGAAAGGCGCTATACAAGTACGGAGCATTTATAACGTCATCATCTGCAGATTTCTCTGCTCTGTTCCTTCTGCTCAGCTACTCCACAATCTTTGCTTTGCCCCACACAAACAAGTTCAACACTTTTCATTCTGTCTTAATGTTCTAAGAAGAACCCAGAAGAAAAAGCTGCTTAGAAAATGCTCAAACAACTCTAACAGGTTGTTAGAGTTGGCCCGGCCGACCCCTTCTCCTCATGCCCCGTTGGTGGTCCGACCGGTATCTGTTCCGCCTGTGGTCCAGCCTACCCCTGCTCCTCGTGCCCCGTCAGACGACCGACCGACATCAGCCTTGTTGGTGGTCCGGCCGACCCCTGCTCCTTGTGCCCAGTTGGTGGATCGATCGGTTTCAACTACACCAGCGATCCAACCGAGTCCTGCTCCTCGTGCCCTGTTGGAGGACCGATTAACATCCACCCCGTCGGTGGTCCGGCGGACTCCTGCTCCTCGTGCCCAGTCGGTGTAGGCCTTTCCCGGTGAATGCAGCAAGCCGAGGTCTTTGAATAATTCCACTGTGTTAATGTCCATGTTCAGTAACAACCTGCTTTGATGATTGTATAACTGTGACTCCTCGCTATACTACATCCTAACCTATTCTCTATTGGTGTTTTAATTGTGAGCCGATGCAGCCGCAGCCAACATGGGCACTGCCACGTAAGATATGAGATGAAAGAAAAGATATAAACAATCCCACTTTAGGACGTCATTGTCCTGGAGAACTTCACAGTTTAGTCCAATGGAAACCACTGGCTGACACTGAGGCAGAGGAGAGAATACACTGGAAACTTTACTGTCATACATTATATCATAGATCAGGGGTCTCAAACTCAAATCATCCAGGGGCCACTTTGGTACTGTGTTCTCATAGGAGGGCCACAGCAGCAGTACTCCAAGAAAGAGCAATATTCTCAAAATGTACTTATTTTATTACCATAACCAAAATATTTTGAACATTTTCATGTGTTTTTCTGAAATACATTGTGAATTAAAGCTGTCTGATAATTGTACTGAATTCAAAAAGTACAAAACATACGTTGCCTTGACGGAGGTTGCAGTTGGAACCCTGAGTAGCTACAGCTTCAATATGGGCATCAGTTAGTAAGTCTGGACCTGTACTTTTCAGTTCATAGTTGAGAAAACAATCTTACACTTTGGACAGTTCTGGGAAGGATGGAGATACAGTAAGTCTCAGAAATTGTCCAATATGATCTGCTTTTTCCTGTGCCTCCCTGAATGTGGTTTTTAGTTCATTGTTACACTGCAAGTCAATAAGTACCATTTGCAACAGACAACGATGCGATGGACTGGCAACCTGTCCAGGGTGTACCCCGCCTTTCACCCGATGTCAGCTGGGATTGGCTCCAGCCCCCTGTGACCCTGTACACAGGATAAGTGGTTGACGATGGATGGATGGATGGATGTTACACTACAAGTGAGTAATGCAGTTTCAGCACTCTTCTTGGCTTTATGAAAAAGATTTGGCAGAGATATAAATCCTCTCTGTAGCTGCGTGGCTGTTGTCCTTTCATCTCCCTGGTACTTCTTGTTGCTCTCCGTGTTTAGTCCATAAATGACATTTGATATTATATTTCTTTAAAATGGTAACTTTTTCGTTGCATATCAGGCAGGTAATTTTTACTGTTAAACTCCAAAAAAATATCCTAAGCTACTGCTTTGTCCATCTTTCTTGAAACAACCTTTGCTTATCATCCACCTTACGTTTCAATTTGAACAGCAACATCTTTCTTCTTCACCCAATAGTGGGCATTTGAGGCCACCTTACCTTTCACCTTTGCCATGACAAACAAATTGGTAGCTGATTTGACATGAAACAACTATAAATATAATTTAAAAATAATAATTTGGCTGGCCAGATTTTTTTTCCCCAATCACCCCGCGGGACAGACCGAGGGGTACAGAGTACCGTATGTGGCCTGCGGGCCTGGAGTTTGAGACCCCTGTCATAGATGGTGTCACTGATGGGCTTACCTGAGCAGGTAACAATCAGGATGAAGGAAGAGGAAGTTGATGATACACACTCCCTCAGAGCAGATCCAGACTGAACACAGTCAGAGCTGATCCACCACACAGGTCTGTCTGAGGACTCCTTTCTCTGTCCTACAGAAACAGCAGAGCCACAGTCCAGCTCTCTACAGACACCAGCTGCTGTCTTCAGGGTCCAGACAGAGACACTCCCTGGTCTCCAGTCTCCCTCATGTTTCACCTCCAGTGTTCCTGCACAGCGACTGGCTTCTCTGGCCAACCTGACATCATCAGGCTCTGAACAGAAACCAGAGAGTCATCAGTAAAACAATAAAGTGAGTTTCATCAGAACAGAAATGAAGCAAATCAAAGCTGCAGCTCCTCTTCTACCTGAGCAGGTGAGTCCAACAGCTTTTCCAGGTGAGCAGGTGTTTCTAGCTGAGCCTGAGCTTCTACAGTCCAGGAGAGCAGACTCATGGCCTCCACACTGGAACTCTTTGGTCCACATCGGAGCCTCCACTTCTCCATAGAGCGCCCCCTGGAGGACTGAAGGAGCCCCACAGCCAAGCTCCCTACAGACCACCTCTGCATCCTGCTGGTCAAAGTCAGCTTCACACACTGAGGACCACCTTTGGTTAGACTGGTTAGACTGGTTAGACTTCACCTCCAGTCTGCCTGAGCACAGACTAGTCCCGTCCAGCAGCCTGACAGAGTCTGGAGGGATAATAGAAGATGAAATAGAGATAAAGACAGCAGACACAAAAGAAAAACATGTCATGAAACAACAATTCAGTGATTCAAGGTGGACTCAGCACAACTCCAACATCAGTTCATCATTAACAACAGAACACATCTTTCTACCAGCACAGACTGCAGCAAGTTCACCAGCACATTTCCATTTAATACTCTGTCACACTTGTTCTCCACGTCTGAACACTTTCAACATGTTTCCAAACAACAGCACAACATCATCATCTGCAGATTTCTCTGCTCTGTTCCTTCTGCTCAGCTACTCCACAATCTTTGCTCTCCACACAAACAAGTTCAACACTTTTCATTCTGTCTTAATGTTCTAAGAAGATCTGGAACCCAGAAGAAAAAGCTGCTTAAAAATGCTCCAACAACTCTAACAGGGATAGGGGCTGGACTCTCTCCTTTGAAGGAGCTGCCAGGGTGGAGGACGCCACGTGGGTGTGGAGATACTGACGAGCCCCCGACTGAGCTCAGCTGCTCAACCTGGGTACATTACTGTCATACGTGATGTCATAGATGATGTCACTGATGGGCTTACCTGAGCAGGTGACATCCAGGATGTAGTAAGAGGAAATTGATGATACACACTCCCTCAGAGCAGATATAGACTGAACACAGTCAGACCAGATCCACCACACAGGTCTGTCTGAGGACTCCTCTCTCTTTCCTACAGAAACAGCAGAGCCACAGTCCAGCTCTCTACAGACACCAGCTGCTGTCTTCAGGGTCCAGTAAGAGATACCCACTGGTCTCCAGTCTCCCTGATGTTTCACCTCCAGTGTTCCTGCGCAGTAACTGGCTCCTCCCACCAACCTCACTGGCTCTGCACAGAAAAAAAGAGAGTCATTAGTAAAATAATGTAATTAAAACACACAATAACCAATACTCTGTCTCACTTTGCAACGTTCCATACTCACACTTAGTATTTTGAGTGCATAAGTGTGTTCACACTGACTAGTAAAAATGCAGCACACTATGACGATGGTGTTCTCATGACTGTCAAAATGCTGGACATCTCTCACCCCCAGTGGTTTCCATCTTCCATAAACTCCTGGATTTTTATAGCTCCTGTGTTTCTGCATGTTTTCTGCTCATGCTCAAAACTTTCTGCACATTAACAATCTCTCACACATATCTGTGTTCTCTGACATTTGCAGAATAATATTTTGAGTCATAATATTAAAAAATTAGAAATAAAATCGGTATCTGATAAGAATGAAGTTATAATATTTTAACAAAATCTACCTGCCCCTCTGCTGTGCATTATCCTGCGTTATTGCTCTGATGATATGATCGTAGGTTTCCCCCTTTAGACCGTGTGACTGACAAAGAGCCCATCTGGGACTGTACTGGATGAGACGAGCGGACTGCTCTTCATCAGAGGTAGAAAACCCGAAACTGAAAACACTTGTGATCAGACAGAAATATCCCCAAAATCCACATCAAATCCACACACATGTTCACTTCGGCACCTCTGATAAAGTGCAGCTCACAGCCGCTTCAGAGAGAATTAAGCATCAAACAGAGCAAAGTGCCTCACAGCGAGGGGGACAGAGACAGCAGGTGTCTGTGTCGCAGTCAGGTGTGTCATGTGATTGTCTCACTACTTTGCACCGACTGTTAACAGTTTTTGTAGCAAGTATATTGATTAGAAAGTGACTGACTGAACATTTATATTTAAATGTTTTGATTGCAATTTTGATAGAGACAATTCAGTTGTTGTGGACAAGCCCTGGAGCTGAGTAACGGTGGGGGGGTCACATTGCGTGAAAATGCAGCAATATTATTGCAAGTAGCCTCCGTTCTTTGAAGACCTGCAAGACAGGCTGCGTCATGGGGATTATTGCATATTAATATGGAAAATATTTGTGTTGCTGTTGTTGAGTTACATTCAGGGCTACAGTCAAAACATCCAGGGATAAAGCCCCGGAAAAATGACCTGGCAACACTGATGCGTAAATGTAGAAGTACGTTCATTTTTTTCATATTTTATCAAATTTAACTGAAGTCAAGTGAGCAAACAAGCCAGCAGATATTATGGCTGGTTACAATCACGGTCAAATTCTGGCGATGATGATCTGGAGCCTTATTTATAAATGGTGCGTACATATAAAACAGGGCTGCGTACGTTAATTCCCAAGCAAAGGTTGTGATCTATTAAAAACAAAATTGACAGTCCTCCACGCAAACTTTGAGGCATGCTTACGCACACAAACTGGAGAAATGAGAAACGTTGACTCACATGCAGAAGGATGAAACGGTTTGAAATTAATACTATTGTGTAAAATACATAGAAAAATTGCCTCTAAGTATTATAGGCTTAAAGCCTTTCTGAATAAACAGACACCCTTTTTATTGATTTTCCCATAAGTGAGCAATAAAAAACATAATTTAAAATAATTTGCAAGGTACACAAAAACAACCATTATTTAGGATAATAACCACAAACAGAGATATTTGTTTCTGCAAAGAACACCTAATATGATTTACTGTTTAATTGGGAATCATATTAATTAATACTTGCATGCAGTGAGATTTATTCTCATAAATAAGGTCAACGGAGGAAAAATTACATTTAAATTGATGCTATTTTCAGTGCGTCAGTCGAGCAAATACGAGTAGTTTCATATATTGTTATCACATGTTCATAGCCTTATCGAGCCAAATGCTGTGCATGTGTGGATGTGATGCACTGGTTGTAAAAACACGTTATGGAAAATATAATACTATTTTTTAAGGAAATCTTTTAGTGTACTGCTTATGTCATATTTCATTTAACTCATCGGCAGCCTCATTAATTGACCCGTCGCTAAGCCACACCCCCTTAGTTACTGTTGCTGTGTCTGGCAAACTGTCGGACCTGTCGGACTTTTATCACTGCTTCTGTCTATTACTGCACTCCCTGGAGTATTATTGTCTAATTTTTGTAACATTTATAGCAATTGTAAGTCGCTTTGGATAAAAGCGTCAGCTAAATGAATAAATGTAAAATTAAACCACCATATTATTAGTGACTTTTGTGAATCAACACTGTTCCTGTACAGCTGGATAGATCTCTGTCCACTATTACAACCATTAAAAAGCAAAAGCGGTAGGTCTAAATAATGTTACATTTAGTAGTAAGTTAGCTAGCGTTAGCTAACTTAGATTACATTAGGAACAATCCACAGCTGACATTTTTCTGGATTGCTTTACTACTGCTACTATACTTCTCCTTTGTACCTCTCTGGGTAGCAACTGTAAATATTACTATTACTAAGTAACCCAGGAACAGCGTTTGACCAAAAAAAGTCAGCAGAAAAAGCTAGAAAACAACTCCTTTTGCACAAAAGTCCTATACTGCACTGTGATTGGCCAGCTTGCAAATCCGACGTGGCTTAGCAAAGGGTGAGTTGACACACAGTTCAAATCAAAGCTGCAGCTCCTCTTCTACCTGAGCAGGTGAGTCCAACAGCTTTTCCAGGTGAGCAGGTGTTTCTAGCTGAGCCTGAGCTTCTACAGTCCAGGAGAGCAGACTCATGGCCTCCACACTGGAACTCTTTGGTCCACATCGGAGCCTCCACTTCTCCATAGAGCGCCCCCTGGAGGACTGAAGGAGCCCCACAGCCAAGCTCCCTACAGACCACCTCTGCATCCTGCTGGTCAAAGTCAGCTTCACACACTGAGGACCACCTCTGGTTAGACTTCACCTCCAGTCTGCCTGAGCACAGACTAGTCCCGTCCAGCAGCCTGACAGAGTCTGGAGAAATAGAAGATGAAATAGAGATAAAGACAGCAGACACAAAAGAAAAACATGTCATGAAACAACAATTCAGTGATTCAAGGTGGACTCAGCACAACTCCAACATCAGTTCATCATTAACAACAGAACACATCTTTCTACCAGCACAGACTGCAGCAAGTTCACCAGCACATTTCCATTTAATACTCTGTCACACTGAGGGGTTTACCTGAGCAAGCGAGGTCCAGGATGGAGGAAGAGGAATCTGATTCTACACATTTCCTCAGAGCAGATCCAGACTGAACACAGACAGACCTGATCCACCACACAGGTCTGTCTGAGGACTCCTCTCTCTCTGCTACAGAAACAGCAGAGCCACAGTCCAGCTCTCTGCAGACACCAGCTGCTGTCTTCAGGGTCCAGCCAGAGCCACTCACTGGTCTCCAGTCTCCCTGTTTCACCTCCAGTGTTCCTGCACAGCGACTGGCTCCTCCCACCAACCTGACATCATCAGGCTCTGAACAGAAACAAGAAAGTCAACAATAAAGAAGTGATTTCAAGAGATTAAACTAAAACATGACTGCTGATTCTGCTCTTGTGATTCTTTCTTTCTCTCTTTACCTGTTGAGGTGTGTTGTCCTTCAGTCTGGAGTCCTGTGATTGGAGCACAGCGGTGGACAGAAAAAACACTCAGGTTGTTTTGTTTAGAAATTTCTATCAGCTCAGAAACATCTCAGTGAACTCTCTCTGGAGTCATTTTGTGAACTGAACATGTGAATACACAAAAAACACAAGCCAGCAGACTGGTTTATATAGTGTCACAAGTCAGTAAAGGTTATGTCAATAATCAAGTGTGAGTGTTGTCAGACAGAATAAACCAAAAAGCAAGCGAGCGGGCAACCAAACTGCGCTCAGCAGCTTGGTTGTCAGTAAACACGGCATGAACAGGTGAGAACACAGCCTCATTAGCTGACTCAGCCCCGAGGTGACAAGAGCCAAACCGGCAAGAAAAACTTCGTACTGTGTTCCCAGTGGTCATACTGGCCTCCGTCAGTCTTGGAGTCTGCGTGACGGGGTGGGGGAGTGACCACATTCAACTACCAGCTACACACCGATCAATAGACAGCTCCCTCACTAGCTGTGTGTTTTTACAGGAAACACATTAATAGCAAAGAGCAGTCCAATGGAAACTTTATGCTAGAGAAAGTAATCTCTATGTGTAATCCCCATTTTTACAAAATGCACCTGTAATCTGATTATGTCTTTATTTTCTGAACTGTAAGGGAATACATTGACTTTATTTTTGTATCCTGATTACGTAACGCCGTTACATGTAATCTGTTATTCCCCAACCCTGTGAAAGATGCATTACCACAACCACCACCACGGTAAAAGAGCTTTTTGCTGAGGGGAAATGAAATAAAGTTGAACTTATTTAAAAAATCCAAAAGATCCGGGGCTTTTGACAAAAAATTCGGGGCTTAAGCCTAATTAGCCAAGAGTCCAAGACTATACACGCATGCGTGAAAATGAACAAATTACTCACTACTGAATGAATCCCTCGTTCCTCCTGAGTCACATACAAGATTAGGTTAATAACCTTTATCACAGTCAGTATGTCAGGTGCACGTGTCCAGCAGCAATGACCATAAATAAAATAAATGTTGACATCGGAAGGCTGCCATGTTGGATAAACTTTTTACACAGGAGAGATTTTCTAGGTTTTTTTTAACTCTAGCTTCTGCATTCTGAACAAGCTGAAGACTTTGGTAACAGTTGAGGAAACCAGAGAGAAGGACATTACAATATCCAAGATACAAATTTATGGATTACAACTTCAGCATCACACAGTGATAATGGTGGATTTTGGCAATGTTACTTAAAAAAAAAAAGAATGCTGTCTGAGATTACCTCGTGGTAACATCTATCTTTACATAAACAGCAAGAACACACATGTAATCACCACAAAGGTAGGTGTGTGATGAGGCACTTAGCTAACAAGGCAAGATTCGAGATTGGGTTCACGAGATTGAGACGAGGACACTATTTTTAAGAAATCTTCAATGCTAAATTATATGAAAATCTTAATCATCAAACACTTAATTTCCCGCATTCTGGTGAAGTTTTCTGTTCCAATTTATGGTGGAAATATTTTTATTTATGTAAAGGAAAACAAAATGCAAACTATAACAGAATCTAATGCTTAAGCTCAAATACAACTGCAAAAGATCAGTAAGTGCCATGGCCATATATGGACCTCAGTAAGGAATAGACCATATTGACCATGTAAACTATATTGAGAGATAAAACTGTTAATATATAAACTCTTACTGGAAAGCAATCTAATATTCAGTATTGCTAACTTCAGGTAATCTGAGAAGGAGGTTGCAGGCTTGGAATTCATCAGGCTGACTTGCTGTGGTTAGTATTGCCTAGGGAGGTGGTAATAGGGCCTCTTAACCACAAGGTGGAGCTAGTGTGATTAGTAGGAAAGGGAGTTCTAGCAGTCTTTCAAAATGGAAGGGGGAGTAAGTTGGTGATAGTGTACAGTGCATGGCTGCCAATAGTGGCCACAAGAGGGAGAAAAGCATAGCAAAGGGTAACAGGTGCAGAAGATGTTGCAAATAAACCGCCAGCATGCGACTACCAAACCTGCTTGGATGAAGACTATCTCGTGAGAAGAATGAGGGATGGTCCCAGAATAAGTACATTCCATAAAACCAATGTTTTGGGTGCAGTAGAAAGCCTGGAGCCAGGTGTGAAGGCTGAGGATTCTGCTAAAACATGGAAATTGGGCCATAGATGCAGACTTTCCACTACTGGTGAGCAGTTCAAAGAGGCAGAGAAAGTTTCTGTACGTGTGCTCGGATTGATGGCATGTGGTGTCATTTAAAATTATGTGGATTATAATCCTCCTGATGGTTGTCGGGAATAAAGCCAGGAGTTTGTGGAGTTTATTAATGATATAGGGAGTTGTGGCACTGGGAAAACAGTGTGTGACTGCATTAGAGGAGGAAAAGTTCCTCACTATGGAATCGATCACTGAAGTTGGGTGGATGAGAGTGGAGTGGATACAGTGGGGGGTAGATGCGAATGGCGTGTTGCTGCAGCTGTAGGACAAGACAAGGCAAGGCATGTTTATTTGTATAGCACATTTCAACAACAAGGCAATTCTAAGTGCTTTACATAAAACATAAAAGCAACACAGGGAAAGTGAAAAAAACTCCATATTAAAATATAATTTTTAAAGGGTAAAACAGGAAATTGAAACAGGACAGTTTTAAAAAAGAAAAGAACTGTACATAAAGTGGAGCCAGATGCCCCACAGCCAGATGCAGCGGGGGAGCATGCTCCTAAGTAGTGGAATTTCCTGCTGACTTCCGACCATAGAGACCACCAGAGCTTCTCCTAGCCACAGAGCATTTAGCCCACACACCCAAATAGGCCAGTTAATCCAGCAGCAATGGAAGGCACTCCGGCAGCATTTGTGTCCCGTCGAGATGGCGGACAGGTTAAGAATATTTAAAATCCATGCATCTGATAACAAAAAGTTTTAACCATGTAAAAATATCTTAAATATATCAGTAAACAAGAGCTTTTAAGTGAGATTAGTAATGCTGAGGTCGGTGAATTTTATGAGTAGACTTTCTGTGACATTCATTACCTGCAGCAGGGGCACATATAGATGAAAAGACAAGTCAATAATGATGGTCAATGATGATTAAGTAGGGTTGATCACCATACTGGCCAACCACCAGACATCACAGCCTAAATTGGGAGACCAAACTACTGGG
Source organism: Micropterus salmoides (assembly GCF_014851395.1). Taxonomy (NCBI): domain Eukaryota; kingdom Metazoa; phylum Chordata; class Actinopteri; order Centrarchiformes; family Centrarchidae; genus Micropterus; species Micropterus salmoides. The sequence goes on from NW_024041151.1 coordinate 2,304,397, forward strand.
GATGTCAATTCAACTGGGAATATTCCCCCCAGAAAATGTGTGTCATCCCAGAGACTGTTGTTTGCATTCTAGTGAATTTATGAAGTAATTTTGTTGCTGAAATGCAGGGGAAAACATATATCAAGGGGGGAGTCCAGAAACATTAGAGCATCACACATTTCCTGCATTCTGGAGAATGTCTGCATCAATTTATGAAAATGTCAAAATTTAGGAATGACATTTCAAAATCTAAAAATATAACAGAATATTATGCCATTGGTCCACTTTCTGCAAAAGAAGAGTCACATGACACACAGAGCCTGATGAAGCTAACAAAGATAACTACCCTGATGAAACCCATTATCTCTGATTGGGGATTTAGGTTTGGTCAAGCCAGTTAAAGCAAAGAAAAAGTAAAGTTGCCATGATTATTTTTTTAATGTTTTTATTATAGAGAAATATTTAACTGTTTATATAGTTAAATGATTCATTTTTGAAAGAAGCAAAAAATCTTAAACAAAAACTCATCAGCTGAAAGAGTGGGGATAGACAGTCCACTGCAGTATATGGAGGTCACCTCTTCGACAGGTAGACATCGCTCAGGGATGTAAGTACCCTCTTGGCAATTTCTTTAAAATATTTAAAATGCACATTTGCAGTAATATTATTAGAGCTTAAAAGTAGATTATACAATTTTTGCGGAGTGGGAACATAGTCCACAGTTTGTAAGATGTGTGTGTGATGTTGGTGGGTGTGTGAGAGGCACTGAAACTAAAGAGAAATTAAATGTGAAATATGCAGTAAATATCTCTCCTGATGTTTAGAGATGTTGAAATAATATTCTTCTTAAATCTGTGAGTGCGATTAATTTTGCATGAGGTTGCTTAAAGAAACAGTCTGACACTACAAGTCATTTCATTTGCACACAAGTCCATGTTTTATAATTTTTTATTGATAGTTTTATTATAAGCCACAATCTTAACTTCCTGTTTAACTGAGACTTGATTACACCAAGATACAATCAGTTCATGGTCTTGGTGTACAGAGCATAAGAAAGGAGCGGGAGCTGCCATTTTGTTTAATGTTCTTTTGAATCTATGGCTGAAGCAGAATTCCTCTCTTCCAGCTATATTTCTAAATATCTGCTGGCCACCTAAATACAAGTGAACATGTGCACATATTTCAGTGTTTACACCCTAAACAGCCTTTCATATTGTTCTCTGATTTTCTCCCAGATTCAATAAAGAGATCTGAATTCTAACACATGCTGTTTAAAGTCCTACCTGAGCTCCACAGCAGCAGCAGCACCAACAGGTGATCCATGTCCAGGTAGACCGTCTCTCTGGCCGTCCGCCTGCTCTCTGCTCTGATCATCATGTGCTGTCCTCAGTGTATATCTGCGTACAGGAAGAGGTGGAGCTTTACTGGAACACAGCTCATTCAGCTGTCTTTAGTTTCAGTCAAGAGTCCTCGTCTGAGTCTCTGACACAGGATCAGGGTTTTCTGCCGCCCATGTTTCCAGTTTGACCAGTGGACCGGACAGTGGTTTGATTGTCCAGTCTGAGTCCAGTTCTCCCTTTGACCTGTGTGTTTGTGTGTTTCTTTTCTGAACAGCAGAAGTGTTTAACTCCAGAAGGACAAAGAATCAATGTGGAGATTGTCCTGAGCTGACGTTAGTCCCAGTCTGAAGTCTTCTCCCAGTCCGGCTCTGACTGGTTTCCAGTTGGACAGGAAACTGTCTCTCAGATGCTTCACGTCAAACTGTCGACTTCATGTCAGTTAAACTTCAACATGTTGCTGTAAAACGTGGATTACAGGAAATGTTGTTTCCTCTGCTTCACTTCCAAGTTAAAGATGGTGTGAGCCAGTTTTAAACTGGTGTGAAACCAGTTTTAAACTGGTGTTAAATTGTTTTAAACTGGCTCTGGTCCCTGTTGGCTCAGCATACTGGTGTTGTCCCTGTCTGAACTTCATTTTGTCCTTTAGAGATGATTTCGACACTCTGTGGTCTGTAGTTATCCGCTCTGATCTGATGAACTTTAATTTGATAGGAAGCTGCTGACTGATTACTGGACTGTGTTACCATGACAACCAGAGCAGGCTGAGGCGTTGATTAAAGTGGTCAGCGTCTTCTTATTCTTCCTGCTAGATGTGTCTGAGTTCAGTGTTTCAGTGTGGACATCTCCTTGCTGACTATAGTCTGTGGAAGTGCTGCTGCTTTGCTTTCTGTCACTGTGACTGTGTCTCACTCACTTCTATGACCTCATGTATCAGGGTATCATTGGATAATTTATCCTTGCTTTTTGGAACCAGCAGAGGTCACTCTACCCCCAGCTGAGGCGCCCAGAGGTTCTGACTTGTGTTTATAAGATGACATGAAAACAGTCTCTAGAATCTGCCCCACACTGCAGTGTTTCCCATTTGATTTATTTGTGGCGACACACCACATCAACGCTGACCGCCACATACTATATACTATTTAATAAACAACTGTTTTGACTGTTTACATTCAAGTATAAACATGAATTATTTAACTAGTTAGAAACCTGCGCAATGGCTGCAGTTAATTTGTTTGCAACTTACTGTTTTTCACATGCACATATAAAACCATGTCGTCAGCATACATTTGTATGTTGACAGAAGGACAGGCTAAGGACAGGTTGTTAACCCCTTGACGCCGATTGAGACAGACTGCAAGCTAAGAGATAGCACGTGGATTCCCCCAATGCCTGTTGGTGCATATTCAATACGTATCTAGGAACCTTTTGCGAGCCCTGGTCTCGTTTATGCCTGTTGTCGCTAATTTGCATCATACCTGCACATACCTGAATTTATATATTTTCCATGTTCTATAGACAAATTAACAATCTTCACTTAATTTAACAACAGCTTGAAAGCAAATGAAAACACAAATAATTTTTTGATTGTAAAAAAATTCAGGCGTTAAGGGTTAATATACAAGCTAAACAAAATTGGGACTAGCATTGACCATTGGGGAACGCCAATATCACAGTTTAGCTATGTAGAATGAGTATTGCTATGTATAGGCTGTGAGACACCTAAATAACCATAGCATCATTATCTGACGTGATTTTCTTACAGGTATTGTATTACACCTTAATGTTACTTAGCTAGCTAGCTAGCTACTACAAATGGTTGCTGCTAAAATACCCATCAAGGGGAGTAATTGAATTTATTTCTGCAGTAGTTTTTGAGATAATGTCTTTTTTTTCTGTAGGAGTACTAACACATCATCAAACCATGACATCACCTGCAAAGTTATTAGTTTTACCTGTGTCTTGTTAGCTGCCCCTCTCTTGTATAGACATAGTCCGTCTACTTCCCTTGTCTTTTGCCAGTTCGTCTTTGTCTTTCCATGAAGAGTAACATACCAGCCCTTTCTCTGTGTTGTCCTGTGTCTTGTTTTTTCTGCCTTTTGTATTGGAGCAGTCTGTCTGCCCCCCTTAGAATTAGTTTGCCTTTGTTTTGGCCTCTACCCTTGTCATAAGCCAGTGTACTTTTATTATATTCTAATAAAACTATTGAACTGAACCAGTTCTGCCCCATTGTCTGCATTTTGGGTCCAGTGCCTTGTTTTCCTGTTTACTCACTTGTACTGACTGAAAGCACATTAGAGCTGGAACTCAAATCCCAGATGACACAATATTCATAATGTCAGCAGATCTTTATTGTTTGCAGGTCAGAGCATCATCAGCATTACACAGGTGTGACTGAGGAGAGACAGTCTGTCCTCAGCTCTTATAGGACTTTGATACAACACACATTAACTGTAATCTTCTTTATTATTGAGAAAGATATTAAGATATATTATTAACACTTTCAGAACACAGGAAGAGGTTACAACCCCCCTCCAGGCCAAACTCCTTTATAATGAGTTCACTTTAGTTTCCCAACAGCTTCAACATTGTGACATCATGGTGGATATATAAGACACGTCTATTCATACAAGCACAAACACAATCATAGTGGAGAAAACATGATTAGAAGAGAAAACTAACAGCTGTTCAACACCAAATAAATCTGCTGCCATGATTCAGCACTGATGATAATCTGCACACTGAACTCTTAAACTATTGGTGAGCAAACATGGAAGTACAAGAAGAGCAGCAGTCATTCCACACCACAGAGGGCGCTGTTTCCAGGAAGTGCACATCTGACATTTAAAAGGTGATTACATTTGAATTTCCTGATGAACTTATGACATCATCATCACGCTTCATAGAACTAGAATGAAAAAGCTTTTGTGATGTTTAAACATCTGGATCAACAGTGTAGAGCTTGTTTTCTACACAGCTGCTGCTCACACTGATGGTGTTCACCTGCTACATCACAGATAGTTTACCGAATCTGTACTGCAGAGCTGCTCTTGTTCCTTCATCCTCTCGACTCTTCATCTCTTCCAGTTTCTGGACCTTCTCTGCGTCTCCTTTCTCCTTCATCTTCTCAATCAGGAAGTCCAAGTGGACATGAGTGGACAGTGAATCAACATTCAGGGCGATCTGATCCAGTTTGACAATAAGCTCGAAGGACTTTTCCAACAATTGATCTTTGTCCTTCTGAAGTTTTTCCATTCTCTTTTCTAAAGTTCCCAAAAGGCTTGTTGTCTCCTCACATCCTGCTTTACCTCTTTCATAGTTGTTTTTCACATCTTTTAGGTTCTTCTGAACTTTCCTTGTCTTGGTCACATAGATCCAGTTTTCTTTCACATGATCTGATACAGGACACTTCCTGGTACATGAAGTGCAGCAGCCATCTTTCATGACCTCACAGCTTTCTGGACTTCGGGCCCATGTGCATCCAGGATAGTGACAGTTCTCCTCACAGACTGTACAGCTGGTAGCTCCTTCATAAAACAACACTCCAATCCCACCTCTGATACTTCCTTTAACTTTGTAGACCACGTCAACTTCTACAGTGAACATCTCATTTCTCTTCATCTCTTCTTTATGTTTCTTCAGAGCTTCCTGAGTCTGTTGGATTTCTCTCTGTTGTATTTCAATGAGCTCAACTCTCTCTTTCAGGTTTTGGATGCAGGCTGTCAGTCTGATTCGTATCTTCAACACTTCAGTAGTTGTCTTCAGTTTCTGAGGTGCAGTTTTTTCCAGAAACTCTGTGAACTGACTCATTCCTTCTATTGTTAAGTTCCATGCACTTTTAAAAAAAGCTTATCCTTTTGAATTCTCTGTTTACTCTGGCAGTTATTGAACATAAAATGAATAGGCTCATTGTCCTTATCTTTGGCTATCTTAATGTTTGCAGCATCAAGAGCTTTCAGAACATTTTCAGGTATCAGACCATCTGAGTGTGTGATGAGAGCAACAATGTTCTTCTCCATGTCTTTTCCAAACAGAGACACCACTGAATCAAAGATGTACCTCAGTCGGTCACCCAGTCGATTCTCAGTTGCTTTCAGCACCAGACCCACTGCATTAACCTCATGAACTTCTCCTGAGTGGAACCAGTCTAATAATCTCTGACTGATGATGTCATCTTCTTCAATCCCTCTGGTGTCTCCGTATCCAGGAGTATCGATGATGGTCAGAGAGTAGGGCAGAGTTTCACCTTCAAAACCAAAGATCTGGTACACCATCACATCTGATGTCTGACTCTCTGATTCACCTTCCTCCTCGTCCTCTACGATCTGAAACCAGACATCATCCTCCCACTTCACTCCCATGGCGTAGTTGACCAGAGCGTTGACCAGAGTAGATTTTCCTGTTCCTGTTTCACCCACAAGCAAGATGGTTTTGTTTATCTTGTTCACATTTCTTTCACCGAGAGTCATTCTTCTTTGAGATCCAATGTTCTCTTTCTTTGGTCTCAGCTGGTAGACAGCAGGAGGTCCTGATTGGATCAGATCACTTTTGGGAATGATGTCCTTGTATTTGGATGAGCTGTTCCTGAAGAAAGTTACAACCCCAATTCCAATGAAGTCGGGACATTGTGTAAAATGTAAATAAATGCAGAATACATTCATTTGCAAATCCTTTTCAACCTATATTCAATTGAATACACTACAAAAACAAGATATTTATTGTTCAAATGTTTTTTGCAAATATTCACTCACTTTGAATTTGATGCCTGCAACATGTTTCAAAAAAGCTGGGACAGGGGCAACAAAAGACTGGGAAAGTTGAGGAATGCTCAAAAAACACCTGTTTGGAAGTTTCCACAGGTGAACAGGTTAATAGGAAACAGGTGAGTGTCATGATTGGGTATAAAAGGAGCATCCCCAAAAGGCTCAGTCATTCACAAGCAAGGATGGGGTGAGGTTCACCACTTTGTGAACAACTGCGTGAGCAAATAGCCCAACAGTTTAAGCACAACATTTCTCAACGTACAATTGCAAGGAATTTAGGGATTTCATCATCTACGGTCCATAACCTCATCAAAAGATTCAGAGAATCTGAAGAAAACGTAAGCGGCAAGGCCGAAAACCAACATTGAATGCCCGTGACCTTCGATCCCTCAGGCGGCACTGCATTAAAAACCGACATCAATGTATTACCACAAAGGCTCAGGAACACTTCAGGAAACCATTGTCAGTTAACACATCTTGTCGCTACATCAACAAGTACAAGTTAGAACTCTACCATGCAAAGCGAAAGCCATATGTCAACACCCAGAAACGCTGCCGGCTTCTCTGGGCCCGCGCTCCTCTGAGATGGACTGACGCAAAGTGGAAAAGTGTGCTGTAGACTGACGAGTCCACATTTTGGAAATTATAACAGCGTCGCTTCGTAGTAAAAGAGTGTAGGTACTAGACTGGCCTGCCTGCAGTCCAGACCTGTCTCCCATTGAAAATGTGTGGCGCATTATGAAGCGCAAAATACGACAACTGCGACCCCGGACTGTTGAGCAACTGAAGTTGTACATCAAGCAAGAATGGGAAAGAATTCCACCTACAAAGCTTCAACAATTAGTGTCCTCAGTTCCCAAACGCTTACTGAGTGTTGTTAAAAGGAAAGGTGATGTAACACAGCGGTAAACATGCACCTGTCCCAGCTTTTTTGGAACGTGTTGCATATCAAATTCAAAGTGAGTGAATATTTGCAAAAAACAATAAAGTTTATCAGTTTGAACATTAAATATCTTGTCTTTGTGGTGTATTCAATTGAACAAAGGATTTGCAAATTTATATTCTTCTTTTATTTACGTTTCACACAATGTCCCAACTTCATTGGAATTGGGGTTGTAAACGTGAGCTTAAAAACTACTGAACACAAAGTCTTATATATTTTAATTTTTTATATAATCACATCAATCTGAAACTTGCGTGTATGCATTTCAACAAGAAAATAAACACTGAAACTCTGTTATTGTAGAAACGTAGTTTTACTCACGTTGCCATGGTAACAGCTTCTCAGGAGCTTGAGGATGCAGCAGCTTATTCGTTCTCTGGATGAAAGAAAAACAGTGACCTCCTGTCAGCTGTGCTGCTGTTATTAGCAGCTGTCAGCGCATTTACATTCACTCATTTTGCACTTTCATCCAAAGTGACTTACAGTTTAGGAACAACATACAAGCATCAACAGAGCATCAATACAACACGAGAACTACAACTGACAAAACATACTAGTTAGAGCAGCAATAAATACTAGTAAGAGCTGATAGCACATATATCACATCAAAGGGGTAAATACCCAGGGAAAGAAGTGAGTTAAGTGCAATCTATACAAGATATTGTAAGGAGACAGAAGAAGGTTTAGCATGTTTTAGTTGTCTGGATGAAAGAAAAACAACTTATTTACATGTGCATTAACAATTGGATATGTTTGTGTGCAAACATTTATAATATACACTATAAGAGATATGACACTCAATGTCAGTGGGGGTCCTGGGCCTTAAGCAGCTATCCTCCTGATCAGTCCTGAGCTCCATTAGAGCGTCTAAACATGGATTAAAGAAGCTGAAAGTTTAATTATGTTTCCTCTGGAGAGTTTCCTCTCTGCCTTGTTAATCTTATTACTGCAGTTTTTTTGTTTTGTCCCACGATATTTGCTGTGAATATTACTGCATGCATTGAAACGTTTAAATAACTGATAACAGCTAATCTAATTATGAAAGTAAATAGTAAAAACACACATACATCAATGCAACACAATGAAGAAATCCCTCCGTAAGCTACAGGGACCGGTGGAGGGGAGGTAAAATGAACAACTGAGTCTCTAATGTCAGAGGCGCATCACACCATTTCAGCTGCTATAATTGGGACAAAACAAGTTCAATCCGCTGCTGACGTAAAATTATTAGGCTGTAATATCACAGAGCATGCAGCACTGACCTGCTGTGTTTCATGTTGTAATAATATTGCCCATTATGTAGTCTGCACATGTCATTCCAACAGTAGAGTCCTGTGATGACAGCTGTAATTGGTGCTATATGAAATAAAGGGCCCATTTAACGCTGCTTGCAGCTTTAATTAGGGTCCGAGCATGAAACATGCAATGACCCTATTGAAACCCTAGGAATTCTTTCTTTCTTTCAGTTCACCACCCCAACCCGGATCTCTCACACCAAATCCACGTGGATTTGGTGTGAGAGATCCACATGCGACCTCAATTGTAAGTTGCTTTAGATAAAAGCGTCAGCTAAATGAATAAATGTCTGAGTTTGCTCAAATTAAGTAAATTAAAAATAAGATAAGTCTGAAACTTTCATAAATAACTCTAGTACAAAATTACTCAAAATGGGTTTCTGGTCTCTCTTATAGGATAAATGGATTTATGTAAAATGATGTAATAATGTGAACATGTGATAATTTTTAATTAAAAACTGGATTTAAATATGTTTACTTTAGGTTTTGATAACACACCTATAGCTAAGACTCTTCAATCAAGTATCTGTAAAATGGAATTAAAATTGATTTTTCATCACAAACCCGTAATTTTACAGGAAGTTTTCTTTTTTAACCACATTAAAAGGTGTGAACGCCTGTCATTTAACAATAAATTAAATATTACCTTTCTGTAATTTTACCACTTTGGGGCAATTATATACTATGTTAATCTAAATTGTAATCTAAGAATTATAATAAAAGTCAAAAGCTGTGAAATTACAGTAATTATGGCTGTTTTCAATGATCAAAACTGTGTTTTGACAGTTTAACAATACTTGTAGACAATATATACTGATTAAAATAACATTTGATCAATGTTTTTATTTTCCAAATATCCATAATTAAAGGAGATATTTATCAATTAACAAGAAAATCTATGTGAAGTTACAGAACAAATGTTTTTCTACGGTTAACTGTTACTAATTGTACCAAGTTTAAGAAATGTTTTTACAGTTTTAAACTTATTTTTAACAGTTTTTTCTTTTAAATAATAAAAATAATATTTGTGAAAATATTTTTTTTTAAATAACTCAGGAATCTCTGTATGTATATTAGCTATTACCCAGTCATGTTGATGAGGAGGGAGAGAAGGAACAGGAGGAGCAGCAGCAGGAGGAGAAGGTAGATAGCCAGACAAAACAGTGACAGGTACAGGGACCGTGTGTTTTTAGAATTAGAGAATGGATTATTGTTGTCATATTTATTACTGATGTTCTTCTCATGCATATGTAGCTGTACAATCAGTAAAAGTAGAGTCAGGGTCCAGCACAGGGAAACTGGGAGGAGCCTACTCAGATGAGGGATTTGATTTTTATGCACAAACTGTTGTATTTTATGGGAATGTATTGTAGTTTTTAGGAGTATATTTAAGTACTTTAGCCCTCTGACTGACTCAGGTTTGCCTAACCTGGTCTTGTTCAGTGCAGAGCTGCCTTGCTTATGCAAAGTGAGGTGGCAGGTGCCATACCAAAGTTTCTTGAAGGTTTTCAGCGTAATCTGATTCTCTGTATACAACAAAAACACTAATACATTTTATAACAACTGCAAAAAATATTTCAGAAATCAGTTTGCAGTTTTTCCGCATTAAAAGGCCTCATTGTCTCAAGGTCCCCGGCTGAATTTCAGTCCCAGTACATCCCTGATGTCATCAACACTAACAGACATTTTGTATTCAATAATCCTATATGTTGCTGATAAATTACTCAAACAGCAGTGGTGATACGTTTTCTTACTCCTGTTAGGCCTGCAAAGTACTCAGACTTAGTACCATTATCAAATACAAAAGATTTGATATTTTTGTAAATATTCATTACTACATTCAAGAATTTACTATTAATGCCTACTTGTAACAATTTATGCCAGAGTGCATCCCTCCAGACTGTATGAAACGCCTTACTATAGTCAACAAAAGAACCAAACAACTTTCACAACTAACACAATACATATCCAAAATATGCTTCAACAAGAATATATGATCTATAGTACAATAGCTCCTTCAATATCCTCCCATAAGGAGGTTCTGAGCTCCCATGGAAGCAGTAAAATCATGCGTCTGTGGGGGGTCACTAATTCATTTAGATCTTAGAGGCAACCAGGCAGGTGAAGTTCCAGAACAAATCAATTAGGACAGCAAAGAATTTTGACATAACCCTGCTAATTTTGGCTAGTGACAAACAGGCTTAAAACAAAATGCACTTACTGGAAAAATTAACAGCCAACTTCTGAAAAGCTTTTGCAACAGTGCTGGTTATGAGCAGATATGAGCCGCCTCTATTCTGAATGAAAGGTTGCCACGGTAGCGACCTAAAGCCTCCGCTGCTTCCTGGTCTGTGTTCCTCTAAATGGGACCATAATTTACTAAATAAACATCATGCTGTGTTGAAGAAGACTTGAAACTAGTGACTGAGACCATAAACTCATCAGGAAAGTGTTTACTGAGGGAATAAATCAGCTGACAAGTAGAATCATTTTCTCAGTGGCTTCTATACAGTCACACTTCTTTCTGCAGCCGCTGGAGTCGCCCCCTGCTGGCTGCTGGAGAGGACGCAGGTTAATTTACCCCCTGCTGGCTGCTGGAGAGGACGCAGGTTAATTCACCCCCTGCTGGCTGCTGGAGAGGACGCAGGTTAATTCACCCCCTGCTGGCTGCTGGAGAGGACGCAGGTTAATTCACCCCCTGCTGGCTGCTGGAGAGGACGCAGGTTAATTCACCCCTGCTGGCTGCTGGAGAGGACGCAGGTTAATTCACCCCCTGCTGGCTGCTGGAGAGGACGCAGGTTAATTCACCCCCTGCTGGCTGCTGGAGAGGACGCAGGTTAATTCACCCCCTGCTGGCTGCTGGAGAGGACGCCGGTTTAAGGCTCTTCAGCACTGGCTTCACTTTTCAGACCCGGTTGTACAATGTTGTTAATAATAAAAAGGCACAGGTGTGTGCATTTAACCAGTTACACAATCTCATGGCTCTATAAAGTAACGTTGTACAACAACTCTGAAACACTTACTATTATTATTAATATCAATATTGTTAGTATTATCATTTTATGCACAACCAGAGACAACATAGGCTGAAAGGAGCAAGCTAACGTTATCTGTTAGGGCTGCTACTCAGGTCAAATAGTTAACTAGAACATTATGTAAATTGGTAAACGATTTAGCCTAGGCTACTAAAACAAACACCAAAAACTTAACAGGAGCTTTTAAGAATTTTAGAAATTTCTGCTAAAAATCGATTGAAAGCTGGAAACCTACATGTTTCTCAGCTTGACCTTTCTGTTCTGATCTCACAACCTGATCTCATCTCAGGCGTCACATATAAACACAGATTTTGCGTGTATATGATCTGCTGCAGTTTGCAATAGCGTTGCAACACAAAGACTGCCTCGGCCGATGTGCACAACTGTAGGGTTGCTAGCTAGCGATTGTATGCGCTACTAGCTTTTCCCGTCACCCCAGGGTGTCATATACACCGCGGCCTGGATGTCATCTACTATACACGCAAAATTGCCTTTTTGCGTACAATAGACATGGATTTTCCAAAGCGTGTATATGTGAAGCCTGAGCATGAGAACAGGCTGGATCTCAACAAGTCTGGGCAAAGTAGGCACCAATCAGAGACACGTAGACTCCTCCCTTCACACTTCACTTGTACAGTATTTTTAAAATACAAAATACAAAACACTAAAACTGTTTGATACAAAATTTTAGGACATTTTCATCAACCCTATTAAATACAAATTACTAAATCCTATTTTGTATTTGAAATATGAGTTTTAAATACATGGATCAAAAATACTGCCCATTCCTGCCTCTCATGTATCCTTGCTCATGGCTCCTCAGAGATCCTTCTTCGATCCTCAGAGCACAACTGATTTTGCGGGGAATCTGACCAGTGTCAGGCATTTAGAATCACTATATAGTAATAGCCAGTCTTCTCACTGATGGTACATTTGTTAATGTAGGTCACATAAAGGTTTCAATGTTGAGTTTGAAACTCTTTGTAGTAACTCAAATTAATAGTGAAATGAATAGATCACATAAACACCATCCTCATCCAGCGTGACCATTTTAACTGTCATTTAATATCAGTGTTATTGTAGAATAAACATAACACACTGATAAATGAAGACATCTAAAAAAAATCTATTATGTCAAGTGAATCTTTGTCCTTTTTTCAGCTTTGTTAGAGTCAAAAATCCCGATCTTAACATTAGATAGTATTTCATCATTCCTCTGCTTACCTGCGTTGTTGGCTTCAGCAGTATCTGTGACGCCGAGGAGGCAGGACGTGTTTTTTTCCAAAAGGGAGGGATGCTTTGTGTCCACGTGATTTCCCAGAAACTCTCCAGGTGGAATCTCCCCTCCCTCTGATCCGTATCTAATGTTATTCCTGTTCGTAAAAAAAAACAACCCTAACAGATACGAGAAGAATAAAAGAATATGTTTAGCAGGTGAAGGCATTAACAAAATACAGACGGGACATATTTAAAGAAAAAACTGAATAAAACAGAGAAGAAACCTCAAATATAGATGTTTGCTGCAGCAGGGCTCACTGAAGAGCTCACCCAGCTTCACATATGTGGAAGATTTGACATGTAAAGGCATTTACACACCAAGTCTGTATTTTTCTTATACGTTTTTTTTTTTTATTCATCATCTGATGAAAACCACTATGCACAGAATGCGTTTAATTATTTTATTCATTCCAAAAATCACAATTCAAGGCGCAATGGAATCAAGCTGTGATGATTTTGTGGACACCTCATCTGTCTGCAGCTTCTGCCCTCACGCTGTCTCTCGCTCCTTCTCTCTCATTTCCCCTGGAGGATCCTACCGAGGCCCCGCAGCTACCTGAAGGGGCCCAGCTGTCCTTCCTCTCTGTCTGTGTGCTGTCCTCATCCTCTGTTTCATGCATGTTCATCATCCACCTGAATGTTACTCTCTGACCCTATCTGATCTGAGCGCTACAATGCTATTATGAGGCGAAAACAAATAAAATCAGACCTTTTCTAAAAACTTTAATGATGGACATGTGTGTAAACACGATTGACTGAAATTATGGCCTTGTTGTAAAGACAATGCTCCCCAAGACCAAATTATTCAATTTAACTCTCATCTTCACATCTACGTAGTGATGTCTGTGATGCTAAATGTCCTTTTGTTCTGTCTGGCTGCGTTTGTGTTTCTTATTATTTGCTGCACTCTGGTCTCTCTGGATCTCAGAGGGACCTGGACCTGATTAAATAAAGCTGGTGGATACAAATAAGGGAATATCTCGTGGATGAATGGTGTTTATCCTCCAGTTCCACAGATTTGATGAGGAAGGGGAAGATTTTTGCTAATCTACCACCCGACCCTTTGTTTTCCCAGATCCACACCCTCACCTGCCTGTTCCTGTTCTTTGTCTTGCTGCTAATCACGTGAAAATCATCCGTTATGAAGACCTGGCAGCA
>NW_024041151.1:2323184-2434820 GCF_014851395.1 Micropterus salmoides
AGAAACTGTGTGTGAAGCCAGATACTGTTTTCTTGGATGGGGCACTTAATAAGTGGGGGGGTATGGGGTCCTCCCCCAGAAGATTTTGAGCATTAAACACAAATTTCTCCTCCAATTTCCTTTTCTGCACCTATTTATGGAGGAAATGTCTAAAAATTCGGGTGGCAAGTTCCAATTTCTATAATCTAATTCTAATAGAATATAATGTAGTGAGGCTCTCAGGCATTCTTATTGCTTTGAAATATTTTTCTCCTGTAGATCAACTTATTTAATATCATCCCTGCTGAGTCAACACACATGATTAAGTCTCACCTCCTCTTTTGTGGGGAAGTAACCTATTTAAATGTGTTTGTGGCCCCTTTTCATCTCAGTATGAATCCATTTTAATTCAGTTATTGACTGGACTTTATTAGCTCATCTGTTAATAACTTATCATAACTCAGTGTCTCCCGCAGAATGACAGTGTAACTGTGGAGCTGTACTCTAACATTAACTTAGCTCCCCTTATTAGCTAGGCTCCTTACATGCTCGCTAATAACTTTTAATAGCTGCGTCTCCGACATCGACGGCGTTGTGGTGGACAGATTTGTGCAGCTGTGTTAACGAGAGAGACGAGCGAGAGGATGACCTTTAAAAAAGGGTACAAATTCATTCCTATTCCAGCTTTCGGGAAATCTCAGCTTTCAACACTGTAGTCCCCAGCAGGCTGGCTACTAAGCTGTATGACCTGGGCCCGAACCCATCAATGTGTGCCTGGATCCTGGACTTCCTGACTGCCAGGCCCCAGGTTGTCAGAGCGGGAGGGCACATATCACACTCCCTCGTCCTCAACACTGGTGACCCTCAGGGCTGTGTTCAATTCCAACACCATCGTGAAATTTGCGGATGACATGGTTGTGGTGGGCCCGATCACTAACAACGACGTGTGGGCCTATCTACAGGAGGTGTCAGGTGACAATGTGGTGCAAGGACAACAGCCTACTGCTTAATGGGGAGAAGAGCAAGGAGATGGTGGTGGATTTCTGCCCACAACGTTGCAGGACCTACACCCCTCTCCTGAGAGACGGGACACCAGTGGAGAGGGTGAGCAGTTTGAAATACCTCGGAGTGTATATTTCCGAGGATTTATCATGTCCGTACACACGGACACCAGACAGCTCAGAAGATTTAAGGTCTCCCAACGGATCATGATTTCCTTCTACTATGCTGCTGTACAGAGGATACTGACTGGAGCCATATCCGTCTGGTATGTTAACAGCTCCTGTGGGGACCAGCGAGCCCTGCAGAGGGTGGTGAGGACCGATGAGCAGACCATAGGCACCACACTTCCCTCTCTATATGACTTATACATCACACGCTGTACAAACAGGGCCAGAGGGTTTATCAAGGATCCCCATCACCCTCACAATAAACTGTTTGTAACCCTCAGGTCAGGCAGACGCCTGCGCTGTCTGTTACGGCCGCCGCTGGCTGCCTTAGAGTAGTTGTGTTCTGGAGTTCTCTGAACAGTATGCAAATCCCCGCTGCGAGCACCTGTTGAGGATTGGTTCCTCTGGACCTGGAACCACCCACTTCCTGGTTGCTGTTTGCTGGCGTCTCATTGGTGTGGCTGAAGACCCGACCGAACCTGCCAACCAGGACTCGCCAATCAACACCAGCTGGCCTACAAAGAGTTTGTGTTTCTGCAGTTCGAGGTGACTGTGAGCCAGTGATCAGTTCGCCTTGTTGTTGGTTGTGTACCCTTGTGAATTTCTTGAGTGTTGAATTTGCCTGTCGGTTGCCTGCTTAAGCGACTCCTGTCAGTTAGAAACCTTGAGAACCACAGAGTGTGAGTGGCACTCTTTAGGGTTGAACATAGTCTGTTTGGTTACCCTACATTCTTGTAAAGCATGTAGGTACTGACCTCCTTTTGTTCAGTGTTTTTTGAGTCTTTGGACACTACCTCCTTTTGTTTCTGTTTTTTTTTGTCAGTACCTACATAGCCTCCTTTCGTTGTGTTTTTTCTGAGACAAATCATTTAATTAAACAATTGACTTAAACATAAATTCAGTTGTCCTTACCACCTTCATTCTATCCCAAATACCTTGTTACTGCCCTACCCTAACGAGCTGGGTTGTAACAGCATCATTGCCCTTGATTTTAACCTTCGTTGGATATCTTTGATGTAATAAACTTTCATTATTAAGAACAGTGTCAAACGGATTTCTTCTCAACACATCATCACAGCATTATTGTTTGGACACCACAGTGTGTACTGCATGGGTGTACGATCGCCAAACAATGCTGTTGATCCGATCCTCCATGGTGGAGTGTGGTGACAGATGTACCTGGAGTGGTACAGGTGAGTTTGCAGCCCTGTTCATATGTCTGTCTGGAAAAAGGGCTGGAAGGCAGGTTCATCTGAAAAACTTTTGAAGCTGGGGGTCTTTGACAGCGACCCCAGATCTTCCAGTCTTCGTTCTGTCTTCCCTGATGTCCCCAGGACTCCGGTCCCGGTGCCCTGGAGAAACCCTACAACTGGTCGCGGTGTGTGTTCCGTGCATCTGAGGTTGCTGCCGCAAGCCTCTTTCTCTGCTTCAGGTGTTCCTGCACCACTCAGGATGGGTCTGATCAATGCCCGTTCAATTGCAAACAAGTCTCTTTTGCTCAGTGATTTATTTACTTTCAAAAACATGGACTTCATTTTGCTCACGGAGACTTGGCAACGGGATATGGAATACTATCACTTGAATGAGCTCTGTCCTGTGGACTGTAATTTTATCAGCACGCCAATGCTGCGTTCCATTTACCTCGGAACTCGGAGGTCGGAGCTGGGAATGACAGCACACCCGAGTTGACGGCGTTCCAGTTAACAAGTCGGAAAACCTCGCTCGACCAGCTGTTTGTTTACGACTAGCCAGGTTAGCTATTGATACGCCGGTTGATTAAAAAAACGCATTGTGCGGTATTTCCTCACACTAAACACTGTAGCAACACGACCACAGACAGCTGTTGGACAGCACTTTGTGTACGAACATTTCTATGATGTTTTCAATGCAGGAATTTAATAGTTTTTATACTGCAGTATCTGTACTTTTATTACAACACCGGTTGTGGTTCTGATCCGCGGTCTTTAGCAGCTTGTGACAGCTGGAAGCAGATTAATAATAACATGCAACATGTTGATGAGCAGCAACTTACCGACTGATGTTTTTACCTTCAGCTGCAAACAACAAACAGGAAGCGACACCAAACCATCCGCCGTTACTATGGAGACCTAACACTCTCTGCTCTGATTGGCTGTCCGGCCCTCTCTCATTAAAACATTCACCTTTACCTGCAGCTGGTTGAGTATAGAAATACTAGCAGTACTACTACAGATACTACTCAGGTTTACTAGGTTTCTGGTTTCAGAGCGTTTCAACAAGAAGCTGAAAATGTTTTTAAGATAAACTTTACAGTCAGCACTTCCTGTCGTTGTTTCACAGTAAAGTCTGCCGCTGCCTTCACATTAAAACGCTTTTATTCTGAAAGGCATACAGGAAGTGTTGTTAGTGTGCAGCTTTGATCAGTAACTTCCTGCAGTAAATAATAATAATAATAATGTGATAAAAGAGCAAAGTTCAGTTACTGTAGTGGAAACTCTGGAAACACAACCAGTCCCGTTTTACACATGAACTGTTTGTCAAGTCATTTAATCCAGCAGAAGATTCTGCTGATCGATAATCAATTCTTTACAGTCCAAGCTGGAAACTTCTGTTTCTCTCTGACTCTGCTTCAGTTAGAAAAGTTTAGTAAAAGTTTTAGTAATGTCTTTAATCATATTACATTTTCTTTATCTCTCTTTTTCTTTCTCTTGTTGTTGAAATAAATGAATCTGACCTGCCTGATGCTGGATTCGTATTCTCACCATATAACAAACAAGCTGCCTGACCTTATTTATAAACACATAATTACAACTCATAGAAATAGAAAAAAAGTTGTTTAAATTATTTGCCAAACGTTTTTAATATATAATGACAATATTTATCCCAAAGTATCCAATTTCTATCAAGGAGAGTATAGCTGATATTCAGGGTTGGGAAGTAACGGATTACATGTAACGGCATTACGTAATCGGGATACAAAAATATATGTTATTCCGTTACAGTACAGTAAATAAAGATCAGATTAATGGAACATTTGTAAAAATGGGGATTACACATAGGGATTACTTTAAACACAAAGTTTCCATTAAACGGAAAGTGGAGTGCTATTTTCTATTTACACGTTTCCTGTAAAAACACACAGCTAGTGAGGGATTTGTCGCAGACTGATCGGCGTGTAGCCAGTAGTTGAATGTATTTATGTCTCCACCCAGTCATGCAGACTCTTATTTAGACTGATTCCAGCTCTCAGGGAGTGAATACGGCAGCCGGACCCAAGCACAGACTCCAAAACTGACTGAGACCAGTTTGACTACTGGGAACACAGTACGAAGCTGGTTTTCTTGCTGGTTTGGCTCTTGTCACCCGGGGATGAGTCAGTTAATGAGGCAGTGGTAGGTCATGTTCATGTCGTGATCAGCGGGAGGCTCCTGAGCGCAGTTTCGTTGCCCCCTTGCCTGGCGCCGCTCACCGCAATTATTCCCCACCCAACCTCCGGTGCTTAAGGTGTAACATTAAACCTAAACACATACTCCGGTGCTCTGAGTGGTAGTCCGGGCAGAATAAGCTAATTTGACCAGCAGTTGCAGGCTAACTGAGCTAATTAGATAATGGCGACTACAATGACTGAAATAAGATGCTGATGAGCAAATCAGCTCGAGCATAACTTCCACTAAATATATACTTCACACCAGCCATGCAAGAAAGCACTGTGTACAACAATCTCTAACTAAAACTTTACAGTAGAGAAACAATCCTGAAGTAAAGAAGAGATGTCAATGGATAATGGCTTTCCCAGTCACAACAATTCATGTTTGCATTCAAGAACAGATCACGAAGAGCTCTCCAAGTTCGCTTGATCATCACCTTATGATCACAGTGGTCTGAATTAGTTTCACCAGAAAGGACATGTTCTGAGCTGCATAAGGTCAGAAACTGCTGCTGGAGCATGCAGAAGATCAACACAAAGCCAAGGGACACAGTGAGAAAATAGCCATTACAAGAAGCTGAAGAGAGTTAGGGTTACAGTTTTGGATTTATTTATGCACTTTCAATTAATAAAAATATTAATTGAAAGTTTTTTTACATGTTTATTTACAGCATTAAATGTTGAAATGTATATTGAAACAGGTTGTATATTAACTTATTGTCAGAAAACTGGTAGTTCTATGTAAAATCAGACATTGAGCAACCCCATATCGCCAAAATGGCGTGATCCTTCTTTCGCTGCGAAGCTTCGACAGTGAGATTCTGAGTCGATTCAGGCTCCGCCCATTGAAGCATCGAATCTTCGACTATTCGGGGTCAGCCCTAATATACAAGAAATCCCCCTCTCAGCCCTTGCGGGGTGGTATGTGTCATCCTCCAGCTCGGGTCCTCTACCAGAGGCCTGGGAGTTTGAGGGTTCTGCGCAGTATCTTAGCTGTTCCTAGGACTGCACTCATCTGGACAGAGACCTCTGATGTTTTACCTGGAATCTGCTGTAGCCACTCTCCCAGTCCGGCCCCCAGTGCTCCGATTACCACTGTTGCTCTTACTCTCCACATCTTTTCTAGCTCCTCTGTCAGCCCTTGGTATTTCTCAAGCTTCTCGTGCTCCTTCTTCTTGATGTTTCTGTCGTTCTGTTGGGATCGCCACATCTATCACTGCAGCCTTCCTCTGCTGTCGATCTACACGATGTCTGGTTGGTTAGCCATCACCAGTTTGTCAGTCTGGATCTTGAAGTCCCACAGGATCTTAGCTCGGTCATTCTCACCTACCTTAGCAGGTGTCTTCCATTTTGACGTTAGGACTTCCAGCCCATACTCATGGCAGATGTTCCTGTACACTATGCCAGTATTCAGTAGTGGTATTCACTAAGCCCTTCATCTTTGGGGGACATCTTCCTGATGTACTGGATCTTTGTCGTTTCATCCTGGACAGTGGTCTTGACACTCACTAGCCCTCGGCCTCCCTCGCTACGCTTGGTGTACAGTCTCAGGGTGCTGGAACCTCTCAGCTGCCATCATGGTTGAAATGATTTTTTCAATCATTTGCACCACAAACCATACAAGATATGTGGCACCTGTTTCCAGCTGTGTTCATGGATGTTCTGAACGTGGCTCAGCCCTACTTATTCAGGTCCTCTCTTACTGTAAAAATGCAGTAGCTAAAGTAATAAATTAGAAAAAGAATGATTAAACAGTAAATTCAAAATGACAGTGCAGCTGCAGTACACTGCAAGATACAAGTCAGGAAGAATGTGGGCTGTATTTGAAACCGCCTAAAATTCTGCTGATATGGCCGAAATGTAGCATGTAGTACGCAAACAAAAGGAAAATCTGCAGTTTGACAAAAATACCCAGAGGTAGAGAGATGATGTTTACACAAAAACATTACATGGATGCACAAAAGAACCCGTTTCTTTCAGTACGTGAAAATGACTCCACCTCACTTTCAAGTAAGGAGGAATGATCAATATATCATTACTGTATATGTATGTCAGCCATGATAAGAAGGAAGCAGGTTTGAAAGGGACAGAGTAAAATGGGTCGCTGGATAAGTAACGGAGGAGAAGAAGTATCACATTATAATATTTTACAGAAAGATCATTTGAGAGTCATGGAACAACACAATATCATATAATATCATCAGGTACCGAGAGACGACAAGAAACACCAAGTTCACCACAGTGTGTTGTTATACAGTGTCTCAGAGCTCAGTACAAAACCCACAGTTCAACCACCAGTGAATAAGTCCTTATCTTAGTTTACATCTCCACAAGAGTCCATATCTAAATCTAAACCTCCTCTTCTGGATCCCAGCAGGCATACAAAAAAACCTCACTTTAAATTCAAAACACAAGCTTTGTGATTCTCTGACAATAAGATAAAAAGGATAAAACAGATTAAACAGGAGATTAAAAGTGCAGCAACAGTACATTGTAAGACTATGGGATGTGTTTAAAACCACCTACTACACTAGCAGTACAACTGATTTGGCATAAATGATAATAACAAACACATGTTAACGGGACAACGGCTGTACACAAAGGCAGACGTGATTTTACAAGATAACTTTAGTTATGAATTGGTCCTTTTAAGTAAATTATCAGGTTTCTATCAGGGAGATTGGAGCTGATTCTTGGGTATCTGTTGGTTTACTAACATTATAATGGAAACCATGAAAACCAATTTAATAAGTTATTATTTCCTTGATGATATATGAATCTAATATAAAGTAACCTGTGACCCTGAAGCCACAGCTGCTCCCTCAGGTAAGGAGAGCAGCAAGACGTCCCTACATGCTGCCATGGGGTGGACCTGCAGGTCTCTGCAGGGCTGCAGGTTTGTGTTTCCTGCTTTAGTTCAGCAGAGTGCGCTCAGTCCACTCAGCAGAAGGCCTTCAGTAATGCAGTGCTGGCTCCCTCTAGTGGTCACTACAGGAAGCACCACCAACAGAGCTGATCACGTGATGAAACATCAGCTGGAACCAATCTCTGTCAGACCTGCTGCTCGTCACAAACTCCCAAAGAGAAACAGAAGAAAGTTCAGCAGAAGCTTCAGCAGAGTCCAAAAGCTGCTGCTGATCCAGTGAAGACACTCTGAGCAAACTGATTTCATGAAGCTCACAGGAAGCTGCAGCACTCAGGATGCTTTCATGTAACTAAAGCTCGACATAAAGGATCAACATGTTTCCACATGAAATATCTGAACTAGTCATTCAGAGCACGAAGACACAGGAAGAAAGCAGCGTAGAAATCCATCAGAGGACATCAGCTTTCAGGACTCTTCACAAACACAGCAGCAGCTTTCTGTCTGACTTCTCTTCTGGAACGTCCTCTGTGCACACTGATTTAGAAAACACTTTTATATGTTCGCTGCAGTTCAAGGCTGGAATCACCTGCTATAGTGATGTTTTCAGGAAATGCTTATTTTATATACATATTTAAACTTCTTATATTCTTATTTAACTGTTGCTCAGAGGAATCTTTGTCTCTTTCTGCCCTTTCAGTCGTACAAGACAAACCCTTTCACAATAAATACAGGAACTCAAAATCTGCCTGCTTCCTTTGTCTTCAGCCAGTTTGTCTTTGTCTTCTGCTCGAGCGTAGCGGCCCTTTCTCTGTGTTTACCTGTGTCTTGGATTTCCTGCCTTTTGGATTTTGTTTATTGCCATTATTAAACCTTAAAAACATTAAACTGCTGTCTAGTGCAGATGAGAGCTGGAACTCAAATCCCAGATGACACAATATTCATAATGTCAGCAGATCTTTATTGTTTGCGGGAGGGAGGGAGCTGTTGTACTCAGCATGAGACACCAGGGGGCGTCCTCACTCCTTTAGACCAGAGCTGGCAGCTGTCCCAGGTGTATCCATGACATCTGATGAGAGGAGAAAAGCTGATCGATGAGCTGATGGAAGAATCCAGAGAGAAAACTAACAGCTGTTCAACACCAAATAAATCCTGCTGACATGATTTCCGACCTGGGAAGTCAGGAGAACAGCACTACCCAGACTTTATGATCCAAGATGGCTGCTCTGAGTATCAACAGTCAGTGAAAGCTGTAGTTTATAATGCTTATTAGCACTTCTTTGTACTTGTGAATCATAGAAATGTTCATACACAAAGTGCTGTCCAGCTGCTGTCTGTGGACGTGTTGCTACTGTGTTTAGTGTGAGTAAATAACACACAAAGCTTTTTTAAAATCAACCGGCGTAAGAATAGCTAATCTGGCTAGTTGTAAACTATGGCTGGCCGAGCGAGGTTTTCCAACTGGAATGCCATCAGCTCGGGTGTGACATCATTCCCAGCTCCGACTTCCGACTTCAGAGGTAAATGATACGCAGCATAGCTACAGCAAACCCAGAGGGTCAAAACTCAAACCCAAATTTCCCAGTGGTCTACATACAGCTATCACTAGGTGGAGAAAGGGCAGGACAACACTGAGTCACTTAACAGTTATCTTTATAATGTGATGTACATATTAGACTTAGGTGGTACACAGCAATTTGTATTTTTTAAATGTGTGCTGCAGAATTGGGCTGTTTTGTAACACTGTTTTATGTTTGGATGTGCGGCAAATACATAGAAAACATTTTCACTGGCATTTTGTATTCATAGTTAGACAATTATCGTGGTGTGTCATTTTAGTATTGTCTAGTGATATATTGATTATTATGTGATATTATCGTTATCGTAAGCCATGTATCTTGTATCATATCGTGAGGTACCCTGAGATTCCAACCCCTACAACTGGACATTTCACTCTTAACTCTGCTCACGTTGTAAATGTTCACATCATGTAGTAAAATGGGATTCAGCAGCGTGATGCATTTCAACAAGAAAATAAACACTAAAAATCTGTGTTGTTGTAGAAACGTAATATTACTCACGTTGCCATGGTAACAGCTTGACAGGAGCTTGAGGTTGCAGCAGTTTATTGGTGCCTAACCTTAACCCTTACCCTACCCCTAACCTTAACTTAATTCTAACCTGAACCCTGAACCAAGTATTAACCCTCAAACAGCCCTTTAATCTTAAAGCTGGTAATTTATAATGCTTAATTAGTGATAATTCATAGGTTAACACCCTTTCTGACTGCTCTGAAGACTGGTTATTGGTCTGATTCCAGAATGGTGACCCAAAACTCTTTTTATGATGCAGCAGTAAATCAAAAAACACCTTCAAGCACTTTTCTTTTAGTAGATAATATTAAACACAGGGACAAAACTCAGATTTAGTGTGAACTACCAGAGGTGTGGTACCTCGTATCAGTCCTACATCAAATTTGTGACACACCCACAACTCAGCTGGGACCTCAGAAAGTTCAGTCATGTCCATGTGGGTGTGTGTAACCAATGCGAACGATGTTATTGGAACTAGTTCAGAAAGTTCTCTGAACCACAGCAGTGTGTACCGGCCGGAAACACCCAACCTAACTTTATTTGCTGTACAGGGTTCTTGGATCCAAGTTTTTAAGCCTGTAGTGAGTCAGCTGACTTTGGGTGTGAACCTGATCACCCCAGCCATGCCCGGACATACTCCTTGAAGCACCACAGATTAGACTAGGAGTAAAAGAAACAAAACGACTGGAGCTCCCTTTGTCCAGATATCATGATTAAAATAGACAATCTTTCTTTTCTCTTTTGAACTTTTCTCACTGTCCCTATTCTATAATTCATCAAAAATTCTCATCCATGTCAATCAGAACTGTGTAATGTGCAGTTTAATGAGTCTGCATGTATTCAGATCAATGTGTTCGCAGAATCAGCAGTTGTCTCATGACTCTAATCAGCACTAATAACTGGATGACAATACAACAGTACAATAACAATAAAATTACAGCCTCCATAAAAAAAACTTCAGTGACACACTCCAACATCTGAGATTAAATATTAAACCAGAGTCCAACAGTCAAACATGTCAGATATCACAGTGACATTCAAGTTAAAGGGACCTTTCGATGGAGAAGCAGAGTTTATAAAATATATTATTTTTGCAGACAACCTTAATGTCTCTCTCTAAAAAGCATCACCTCCTCCAAAGACATCAGCTGTTTCTTCTGTCAGTTACAAGTTTGTGAGAGTTTCCTCCAACTTTCTCTCCATAACCTCCGTCAGTAGACAAAACCCAGTAACAGTTGAGTCGTTTGTAGAGACTCTGATCCTCCATCTTCACTAACTTCTCCTCACACTTGATGAAACACATCATTCTCTGTCTTCATTAATCAGAATCTTGTTCCATTTTCTCAGTGTCTGTCCTTTCTCTGAGGTCTTTTAGTTTTCTCCTCATCTTTTCAAACTCTCCAAAAGCTTTCTTAAACTGATCAGATACGTCTGTAATACAGTCTGAAGTTGTCGAGGTTTTGAGTTTTGCAGTAACCTCCAACAGTTTGTTAATGTCATCTTTCAGTCTCGCAGTGTTTCCTGGTTCAGCTCCGACTGATTCTCTCTGCAGATCTTCACACACCTTCTTTATTTCTTCCAGCTCAGTCCTCAGTAACTCAACAATCTTCAGGAATGCTTTCACTTTTTTCCCACTTTCTTTCTGTCGTGTAAACCGCTTTTTAGTAAAAATGACAGCAGTGGCCCCTGCAGCAACAGAGAGTGCTGCTGCTCCAACTATTGTGAAGCTCCCAGCGAACAGAGCTGCAGCTGCTACAACACCAACTGCTGCAAACACCAGACCTGTCACTCTGACCTTCTTTGATTTCTCCTTCATCTGTTTAACTTCAGCAGCAATCTTTTGAAGCCCGCAGACGATCTGTTTCATCCTCTGTTTCTTTCTCTGAAACACTTTGATGAATGAAGATGCATATTTAGGAAGTTTTTTCAGCAGGTCAGAAAAAGTAGGTGGATGTTCCCTGCTCCACCTTCTTCTTCGTACACTCGATTCCATTTTCAGGAAGGCTTCTCTAAACTGAATGTGTTGTATCGGTTTTTCTCTGCAGCCTGACAGAGTTTCTGTGAAGACAAATACATTGTTTAAAAAATACTTCAGATCAGCTGGACAACTCAGGTTCAGTCAGATCTTTAACTCATTTTCTGGTAAAAGTTGTATTTTCAAGAGAAGAGAAATTATGTTTATAGAATTTAATTACAGTATTTTTTGTCTTTGTGACTGTGTGTTACTGTGTTACTGTGTTACTTTTATGAACTATTGTGATTGTTCTTACCTGTTTGGGTGAAGAAACTAAAGCGTGCTCAGTCTTTACTGTCCAGCTCCACGGTCATGCATCAGCTGTTTGATCAGCTTCCTGCCTCAGGTGCTGACTGAGATCCATCTTTAATCCTTCTAATCTGTCATTTCCAGACTGAATCAATTAACAAGCCAACGATAAAACAAGTTACTTACTTTTTGTGTCGAAGATCCTGTTCCTGAATTGCGACACACTTTATTCCTGTTACATCATGTCATTTGACTCCTTCCAGTATACTCAACAGAAAGTGCTCCTCCTCAAAGGGGATGGTCTGATACGTCACCTGACAGGTTCCAGACTCCACTGAACCCTCCCAGACTGTAAATAAATTGCAGTGAAGGTATGTGAGTGCATGGAACTACAAAGACCGTATGAGGAAAGATATAGCACTTAAAATTACCTGAACTGATTCGTCATGACCTTTAAGGGTACTGAACTGAGGGAATTCCATCAGCTCCTTTTGTGTTGCCCTGCTGCTGTCTTGATCATTTCATTTAACTATTGTGCCATTTGTTTTATTGTCTTCTCTCTGTAGTCGGTCTGTCATATGTCTTAGTCTGTTATTATGTTTTTAGTTGTCTATGTTTTATTATTTTTTACTTGCCTGGTAAAATAAAGGTATAATTAAATAATAGAATAAAATAAAAAAAAAAGTTTTAAAGGAAATCAAATGGGGATGCAGAACCAATTTTGTTAATTACTTAGTAAAAAATGAATTGATAACAAATCTTTACATGAAAGAAAAGCAATAATGTATGGGTTGTACCCGAAAACAAAAACCAAAGTCTAAAAAAACCAACACTGATCCCTGGTGGAAGCTATAAATGTGGGGAAACAAAGGGACAAACTGGTTCAAATACAAGTACAAACAAAAGAGAAATCAGAGGAGTCATCTCATGCATGACAAATGTGTCATTTTCAAATTCTGGTTAATTTAATTTACACATACCCAACAATTCCCACCATGAGCAAGCAATTAGTGAGACAGGCAAGGTAAACCTGGAGCAGAACTGCAGTCCCCTCCAAAAGTATTGGAACGGGAAGACAAATTCCTTTGTTTTTGTTGTTCACTGAAGACATTTGGGTTTAAGATCAAAAGATGAGTCTGAGACAAGAGTTCAGAATTTCAGCTCTCAGTTCCTGGTATTCACATCTAGATGTGTTAAACAACTCAGGACAAACCACTCTTTGTTTGAACCCACCCATTTTTCAAGTGAGCAAAACTACTGGAACATGTGACTGACAGATCTTTCTTGTTGCCCAGATGTTGCCTTTTAGGTTGATTGTCCAAACATTAACTAGCTCTGCATGACTAGTCTAAGTTTTCCTCCTTGGTTCAAACCTATAAAGACTGCATTTCCTGTTAAAGAGGATACACCAACATGAAGACCAGAGAGCTGTCTATGGGAGAAAAGCAAGCCACTGTCAAGCTGAGAAAAGAAGGAAAATCGAGCAGAGCCATTGGACAAACATTGGACATAGCAAGCACAACAATTTGGAATGTCCTGAAAAAGAAAGAAACTACTGGTGTACTGAGCAACAGACGTCCAACAGGTCGGCCAAGGAAAACAGTAGCTAATAAAAATATTGAGAGAGCTGTGAAGAAAACCCCCAAAACATCAGGAAGTGACATCACCAACAACCTCCACAGTGCAGGTGTGAAGGTATCACAATCCACTGACTCAGAGAGCAGAAATCTAGAGGCCACACCACAAGATGCAAACCACTCATCAGCAGGAAGAATCGGAAGGCCAGATTGAAATTTTCAAAGAAGTACAAAAGTTCTGGAACACAATCTTATGGACTGATGAGACCAAGATTAATCTCTAGCAAAGTGATGGAAAGGCCAAAGTGTGGAGAAAGAAAGGAACTGCTTATGATCCGAAGCTCATCTGTGAAGCATGGTGGAGGTCATGTCATGGCTTGGGCGTGCATGGCTGCTTCTGGAACAGGCTCATTAATATTTATTGATGATGGAACTGATGATGGTCGCAGCAGAATGAATTCAGAAGTGGACAGAAACATTTTGTCTGCCAGTTTACAGAGAAATGCATTGAAACTAATGGGCAGGAAGTTTATCATGCAGCAGGACAATGAGCCAAAGCACACTGCCAACAAAACAAAGGACTTCATCAGGGGGAAAAAGGTTTTAGACTGACCAAGTCAATCAGCTGACTTTAACCCAATAGAGCATGCATTTCACCTCCTTAAGAGGAGACTGAAGGGAGAAACACCCCGAAACAAACAAGAACTGAAAGAAGCTGCGGTAAAAGCCTGGAATAGCATCACAAATGAAGAATGCAACAGTTTGGTGATGTCCGATGGGTCGCAGGCTTGAAGCAGTTATTGCAAGCAAGGATTATGCCACCAAATATTAAATGTTATTTACTTTAAGAGTATTTGTTCAAATTGTTTTACCACAATTTGTTGTTTTTCTTCTTTTTTTACATGTTCGATATGAAGACATCAATCAATATTAACATGTACAGCTCTCCCACCTCTGATATATTCTTTAAATTTGTAGACCACCTCAACTTGTACACTGAACTCTTCATCACTCTTCATCTCTTCTTTATGTTTCTTCAGAGCTTCCTGAGTCAGAGTCTCTCTGTTGTATTTCAATGAGCTCAACTCTCTCTTTCAGGTTTTGGATGCAGGCTGTCAGTCTGATTCATGAATTCAACACTTCAACAGTTCCCATTAGATTCTGAGGTGCAGTTTCTTTCAGAAACTCTGTGAACTGTCTCATTCCTTCCATTGTTAAGTTCCATGCACCTTTTAAAAAAGGCTTATTCCTCTTTGTTGGTGGTTATTGAACATAAAGTGAACAGGCCCATTCTCCTCATCTTTGGCACATTTAATTTTTGTATCTTCTAAAGCTTTCAGAACATTTTCAGATGTCAGACCATCTGAGTGAGGAGAGCAACAATGTTCTTCTCCATGTCTTTTCCAAACAGAGACACCACTGAATCAAAGATGTACCTCAGTCGGTCACTCAGTCGATTCTCAGTTGCTTTCAGCACCAGACCCACTGCATTCATCTCATGAACTCCGTCCTCTGAGCGGAACCAGTCTAATAATCTTTGACTGATGATGTCATCATGTTCAGTTTCTCTGGTGTCTCCGTATCCAGGAGTATCGATGATGGTCAGAGAGTAGGGCAGAGTTTCACCTTCAAAACCAAAGACCTGGTACACCATCACATCTGATGTCTGACTCTCTGACTGGCTTCTCTTCTCGTCCTCTACGATGTGAAACCAGACATCGTCCTCCCACTTCACTCCCATGGCGTAGTTGACCAGAGCGTTGACCAGAGTAGATTTTCCTGTTCCTGTTTCACCCACAAGCAAGATGGTTTTGTTTATCTTGTTCACATTTCTTTCCCCAAGAGTCATTCAATGTTCTCTTTCTTTGGTAACAGCTGGTAGACAGCAGGAGGTCCTGATCGGATTAGAACACTTTTGGGAATGGTGTCCCTGTATTTGGATGAGCTGTTCCAGTAGAAAAGTAAAAACATGAGCTCAAAAACTACTGAACATGGAATAAAATAAATTAAATCACTTGCTACATCAACATTGTAATAAAAGTCTGGTTCTTTTAGATTTTAATTGTTTCTATAATCACATCAATCTGACACTTTTCCAGTTTTCACTCTTAACTCTGCTCACGTTGTAAATGTTCACATCATGCAGTAAAATGGGATTCAGCAGCGTGATGCATTTCAAAATAAACACTGAAACTTTGTTGTTGTAGAAACGTAGTATTACTCACATCGCCATGGTAACAGCTTGACAGGAGCTTTAGGATGCAGCAGCTTATTAGTTCCCCTTCGAGGGAACTTGAACTGGAGCACCCCGCCCTACGGCAGCTATGGGTCTGGCCCCTGAGGGGGAGCAGTCGAGACACTGCTCAGCTCCAGAGCCCCGTCCACAAGAAGGATGTACGGCCTTAAGTGGAATGTGTTCACCACCTGGTGCAGAGAACGGGCGGTGGACCCGGTTACCTGCTCGGTAATTGTGATACTGGAGTTCCTCCAGCACCGTTTCTCCACCGGCCTCTCCCCGTCCACGCTCAAAGTGTATGTGGCTGCCATTGCAGCATTCCACGCTCCTCTGAGTGATGGGCCTCTGGGGGAGGCTTCCACTCCGTGGAGCCAGGAGGATGAGACCCGTGACTCGTTCCAGGGTTCCCTCCAGGAACCTGGCAGTGGTTCTCGAAGTGCTGGCTGAGGCCCCCTTTGAACCCCTGGAGTCGGCTGAGGCCAAGCACCTGACCCTTAAGATGACCTTTCTCCTCGCTGTCACCTCTCTGAGGAGGGTGGGGGATCTCTAGGCACTTTTGATTTCTCCCCGATGACTGGAGTTTGCCAGACTTGGCCAGACTGGCAGGGTCCACGGTGCTGCAGGCGTTTCATCCCCCACCTCATGTGACGGCGGAGGACGGGAAACTTCATCTGCTCTGCCCTGTCAGAGCACCGAGTATTTACAGTCTGAGGTCTTCCCGGTGGAGGAAAGCAGACCAGTTGCTGGTGTGTTTCGGGTCCCCCAAGGCTCGGCTCCCCGCTTCTAAACACACCATCAGCAACTGGATTGTTTAGACTATTTCCCTGGCCTATCAGGTGCGCGGTATTGCCTTCACCTATGGCCGTAAGGGCACACTCTACTCGAGGCATGGCGGCTTCTAGGGCCCTCCTCACAGGGACACTCCAGGATTTGTGTGAGGCAGCTGGCTGGGCCACCCCTCACACTTTCATCCGGTTTTACAGTGTGGACCTTCCTTCTTCACCCATGTGCTCTCCTCCTAGTCGTGCCATCAGGTTCTGCACGCTGGGGGCAGGCGGGGTTTCGGCGCGGCCTAAGTTGGTATCTCGTTCCCCTGGTGTCGTCACCGACGTCCCTCGAACGGGAACGTCTCAGGTTATGTATGTAACCCTTGTTCCCCGAGAAGGGGAACAAGACACTGCGTCGGTCCGCCACACCTCACCCCGCCTGGAGTGCCTTGCTTCATAGAAAGGGCTAATGTGTCCTGTGTGCCAGCGTGATTATATACCCCTCCGGTTACACCATCACACACTACCGTTGTAGCAGCACCAATAGGATTGGAGTAGATTCATTCATAGTTCAGCCCTGCCACGCCCAGAGGCGTTCACATAATGTCACACAGTGTCTCGTTCACCTTACATATGTAACCCGAGACATTTTAGCTTGGTGTACCTAATAATCAGAAAGTGCGTATTTTCTGTATATGAACATTCTGTGCAGTCAAAAGCTAATGGCACTTTTTATTGTTGCCTCAACACTTAAAACAATACAATATAATATTTTTCACATATATACAACTTGTGAACTGCATGATCTGCCTTTTCTACATGTTTCTCTTGCAGGTTCTGCATTTCAACCATGATGGTAGCTGATGTGTATGCTAGGGAAAGGAAAAACATGTTCATAACATATAACACACCATAACAGCAACCTCTCAGCTACCATCATGGTTGAAATGATTTTTTGCACCACAAACCATACAAGATATGTGGTACCTGTTTCCAGCTGTGTTCATGGATGTTCTGAACGTGGCTCAGCCCTACGTATTCAGGTCCTCTCTTACTGTAAAAAAGAAAATATAATTATAACAAAAGCCAACCTTAACGGAACAACCACCTTTTTCATCATTAGAGTAGCTGCGACCTATGATTGTGCAACCACTCTAGTTACTTCTTTGCCTCTTGCTTGGCCAAAGGCACGAGGGCTCCCTTTGTAAAACTAATTACACATCTACAAAACTCAGTGCACATTTAGAAACATCACATTATAAACTGAAACACACATGAACACAGGAAGAACATGCAAATTAGCTGCAAATTAGCTTCCTCAACATCAATCTTGCATTAGCTAGAAATTAGCTTTTTTTTCTCTGCCTGCCGCTGTGGCTTTTGAAATGCTTGCGCTAAATGAAGGTCATCACTTTCATCTTGAGGTTCAAAATGTTTACACAAAAACATTACATGGATGCACAAAAGGACCCGTTTCTTTCAGTACGTGAAAATGACTCCACCTCACTTTCAAGTAAGGAGGAATGATCAATATATCATTACTGTATATGTATGTCAGCCATGATAAGAAGGAAGCAGGTTTGAAAGGGACAGAGTAAAATGGGTCGCTGGATAAGTAACGGAGGAGAAGAAGTATCACATTATAATATTTTACAGAAAGATCATTTGAGAGTCATGGAACAACACAATATCATATAATATCATCAGGTACCGAGAGACGACAAGAAACACCAAGTTCACCACAGTGTGTTGTTATACAGTGTCTCAGAGCTCAGTACAAAACCCACAGTTCAACCACCAGTGAATAAGTCCTTATCTTAGTTTACATCTCCACAAGAGTCCATATCTAAATCTAAACCTCCTCTTCTGGATCCCAGCAGGCATACAAAAAAACCTCACTTTAAATTCAAAACACAAGCTTTGTGATTCTCTGACAATAAGATAAAAAGGATAAAACAGATTAAACAGGAGATTAAAAGTGCAGCAACAGTACATTGTAAGACTATGGGATGTGTTTAAAACCACCTACTACACTAGCAGTACAACTGATTTGGCATAAATGATAATAACAAACACATGTTAACGGGACAACGGCTGTACACAAAGGCAGACTTACGTGATTTTACAAGATAACTTTAGTTATGAATTGGTCCTTTTAAGTAAATTATCAGGTTTCTATCAGGGAGATTGGAGCTGATTCTTGGGTATCTGTTGGTTTACTAACATTATAATGGAAACCATGAAAACCAATTTAATAAGTTATTATTTCCTTGATGATATATGAATCTAATATAAAGTAACCTGTGACCCTGAAGCCACAGCTGCTCCCTCAGGTAAGGAGAGCTGCAAGACGTCCCTACATGCTGCCATGGTGAGTCCACGTGAGGTGGACCTGCAGGTCTCTGCAGGGCTGCAGGTTTGTGTTTCCTGCTTTAGTTCAGCAGAGTGCGCTCAGTCCACTCAGCAGAAGGCCTTCAGTAATGCAGTGCTGGCTCCCTCTAGTGGTCACTACAGGAAGCACCACCAACAGAGCTGATCACGTGATGAAACATCAGCTGGAACCAATCTCTGTCAGACCTGCTGCTCCTCACAAACTCCCAAAGAGAAACAGAAGAAAGTTCAGCAGAAGCTTCAGCAGAGTCCAAAAGCTGCTGCTGATCCAGTGAAGACACTCTGAGCAAACTGATTTCATGAAGCTCACAGGAAGCTGCAGCACTCAGGATGCTTTCATGTAACTAAAGCTCAACATAAAGGATCAACATGTTTCCACATGAAATATCTGAACTAGTCATTCAGAGCACGAAGACACAGGAAGAAAGCAGCGTAGAAATCCATCAGAGGACATCAGCTTTCAGGACTCTTCACAAACACAGCAGCAGCTTTCTGTCTGACTTCTCTTCTGGAACGTCCTCTGTGCACACTGATTTAGAAAACACTTTTATATGTTCGCTACAGTTCAAGGCTGGATCACCTGCTATAGTGATGTTTTCAGGAAATGCTTATTTTGAAATAGTTTTGGCCCCAAAAGAAGAATTAAATGATTAAAACGTCCATTTAGTTGATGTCCCCGCAGTGCTGCCTGACAGAAGAGACGTCTGTTAATTCCAGCTTCTTATAGACGTTACTGTGAACTTGACCCTGAAACAGGAAGCTGTCATATTTAAACTTCTTATATTCTTATTTAACTGTTGCTCAGAGGAATCTTTGTCTCTTTCTGCCCTTTCAGTCGTACAAGACAAACCCTTTCACAATAAAACAGGAACTCAAAATCTGCCTGCTTCCTTTGTCTTCAGCCAGTTTGTCTTTGTCTTCTGCTCGAGCGTAGCGGCCCTTTCTCTGTGTTTACTGTGTCTTGGATTTCCTGCCTTTTGGATTTTGTTTATTGCCATTATTAAACTGCTGTCTAGTGCAGATGAGAGCTGGAACTCAAATCCCAGATGACACAATATTCATAATGTCAGCAGATCTTTATTGTTTGCAGGTCAGAGCATCATCAGCATTACACAGGTGTGACTGAGGAGAGGCAGTCTGTCCTCAGCTCTTATAGGACTTTGATACAACACACATTAACTGAATCTTCTTTATTATTGAGAAAGATATTAAGATATATTATTAACACTCTCAGAACACAGGAAGAGGTTTCAACCCCCCTCCAGGCTAAACTCCTTTATAATGAGTTCACTTTAGTTTCCCAACAGCTTCAACATTGTGACATCATGGTGGATATATAAGACACGTCTATTCATACAAGCACAAACACAATCATAGTGGAGAAAACATGATTAGAAGAGAAAAAATAAATGGATTTAGTCCAACAGGATCTGACTGTGTTTAGTTTGTGATGTGGGGGAGGGAGGGAGCTGTTGTACTCAGCATGAGACACCAGGGGGGCGTCCTCACTCCTTTAGACCAGAGCTGGCAGCTGTCCCAGGTGTATCCATGACATCTGATGAGAGGAGAAAAGCTGATCGATGAGCTGATGGAAGAATCCAGAGAGAAAACTAACAGCTGTTCAACACCAAATAAATTTGCTGCCATGATTCAGCACTGATGTTAATCTGCACACTGAACTCACTATTGGTGAGCAAACATGGAAGTACAAGAAGAGCAGCAGTCATTCCACACCACAGAGGGCGCGAAGTACACATCTGACAATTTAAAGGTGATTACATTTGAATTTCCTCATGAACTTATGGCATCATCATCACATTTCATAGAACTAGAATGTAAAAGACACATCTATCCACTTTGACAACAAGCTCGAAGGACTTTCTGAAGTTCTTCCATTTGCTTTTCTAAAGTTCCCACATGCTTTCATAGTTGTCTCTCATGTCTCATGTCCTCACATACATAGAATCGTCTTTGTCATGTTTTGATACAGAACACTTCCGAGGACATACAGTGCAGCGGCCATCTCTCATGACCTTACAGTTTGCTGCACCCCACCACTCTGTGCATGGATAGTGACAGTTCACCCGACAGACTCTGCAGCTGACAGCTTTATCATTAAAAAACCAACCACGTTTGGTAGGTTCTTTCATACTGCAGTGTACACGACCTTCGTAGCTCATCATGTGTTGTTCGTGTTTCTTCTGAGTTTCCTGAGTCTGTTGGATTTCAAAAAAGAAGTAAACAGGCTGATTCTTTTCATTTCTGGCACATTTTAAAAAAAAGAGAGATTTTTTAGGTGTTCTTTCATCTGAGAGTGTGATGAGAGCAATAATGTTCTTCTCCGTAGTTTTTCCAAACAGTCTTAATTTTAAGTTTAATTACTCCTTCTCTGTGGTCATTACTGTTGTGTTTTACCCACTCACTGACAACATGAATTGACAGCTTAGAAAAGAGAAACCGCTTCACAGCTCACAGACGGAGGCACCAACAACAGTTAAACTCGTTCACAACGACTGCTGCACTTACTGAGGAAATATCATATGTCTGTCTGGAGGGAATACTTTATACGTTAAATATTAAATACAAGATCCCTGCTTTTACTTTATGCTGTTAACTCCTGATCTGGATGTCATAAAGTATTTTTAAAGTAAAGTGTTTTTACCTGTTGGCTTCATGAAGATCTCTGATACTGAGGAGGCAGCAGAAAGCAGTTTTTATAGAGAGAGGGTGGACGCTCTGTGGTCACATGATTAAACAGAAACCCTCTCAGAGACAAAAAGCAGAGACTGCAGTGATACTTGAGTGCATTATCAGCTGTATTATGAATACATGAATATTACTCATTGTTTATATTAGAACCTGAAACTCTGAACTGAGGACTGGAATAAACATCTTTAGAGTAACAGATCAGAGAAACAGTCACAGTGCAGTAAGATTTATAAGTTGAGCCAAAAGCAACAAGGTCAACCAAAGTACAGCAGAGAAACTGACACAGGAGAACAGCTGAGTTTAAAGTTAGAATTGAAAGAGTTGGGGTTCATATGAGATCGTGAGGAAGTTGGTTCCATCTGTGTGCAGCATCGCAGCTAAAAGCAGATTCACCCTGTTTGGTTCTGACTCCAGGTTCTACCAGCTGACTGCTGCCTAAAGGTCTCAGTTTATATTCTTCACAGAGATCAG
Organism: Micropterus salmoides; assembly: GCF_014851395.1. Taxonomy (NCBI): domain Eukaryota; kingdom Metazoa; phylum Chordata; class Actinopteri; order Centrarchiformes; family Centrarchidae; genus Micropterus; species Micropterus salmoides. Next base: position 2,345,109 of record NW_024041151.1, read on the forward strand.
AAATGTATGTTTGCCTGTTACAATAGTCCACCCTGCTGGAAATGAAGGCTTAAATGAGCAGCAGCTGGACCTCCTGGAACAATACAACAAGCAGTGAATGCACTAAAAGAAAGCTTGTTCAGCTCTCTATGCAATTAAACAGAAATTCTATATTATAAGTATCCCAATTAAAATCTGATGTAAATTATTTGACATGTAATAAAGCCGACTGCGCTGTATGGAAGGGAAGTTTGGGCTCCTCTCAGTCATCAGAACTACAACAGAGGGAAGAAGCATCAACTGAGACCGTACATGCAGAATTCTGCAGAATCTTTTTACACATTCAAAGAAAGACTCCTACAAATGTGTGTAGGGCAGAGTTAGGACAATATCCCCCAAAAAGAGCACCCATTCTGCCCCATGGTTTACATCAGAACTATGCCAGCTCAAAGTAAAAGGTTGTCGCCTGGAACGCCTTTACAAGAAAACTGGACTTCTTGTGAACCAAGAAATGTACAAAAAAAACATTTTCCTCTACAGGGACTGTCTTTCTACAGCCAAATCCAACTATTATGCAGGTATAATTAGTTTAGGCGAAGGAAACACCAGAGCCCTGCTCTCCATGGTCAACAACATACTACAACGACCGGACTCTCTCGCGCCTCATCTGTACTTTTGAGTACAGATTCTGTTTTTTAATGCCAAACGAGATTCACCAGCAACTGACTAATAATACCTCTCACAGTTTCATTTTCAGTTCTCCCAACACTTTCTCAAGTTTCTCGCTTCCTTCTTTTGCTGAAATATAGGACATTATTAGAAATTTGAAACCAACTACTTGTCAGCTTGACCCTTTTCCTACCATCTTAGTAAAAGCCTGCTCACCCTCTCTCTCTTCCCAAATAACTACCATTAGACATTCCTCTCTCACCTCTGGTATTGTTCCCTCATCTCTAAAATCAGCTGCAATAACTCCCATACTTAAGAAACCTGGTGCAGACCCCAACAATTTCAACAACTTCCGTCTTTTGCACTAAATGTTTACAGATCTCTGTACTCTGTATTTTGATTTATATATAGACTATATATTTGTATATCGCGGTTCTCATTGTTGCCTCACAACTTAAGCATACATTCTGATCTACATCCTTGAATGGTCGGTACCTGCATTAAATGTACATAGAAGGTACTGCATTTTCAAATATTCTCCTTACAGACTCATTACTGCATTATGTATTTTGTACTATGTGTATTTAATGTGTAACTATATGTTGGCCTGCAAATCTACACTTTCTTGGCCAAGTCGCCGTTGCAAATGAGAATCTGTTCTCAATTGGCATACCTGGTTAAATAAAGGTTAAATAAAATAAAATGAATGCACACATGTCTGACAATAAACTCTATGAACAATTCCAATCTGGTTTCTGTCCCTACCACAGCACAGAAACAGCTCTGGTAAAAATCACCAATGATCTTCTCATGGCAGCTGATTCCGGACTACTAACTATTCTCATCTTCCTTGATCTGAGTGCAGCCTTGGACACCATCTCTCATGACATCCTCCTTGACAGATTAGTCTCTATTGGTTTCACTGACGCACCCTTGGACTGGTTTAAATCATATCTCTCTGGCCGCAATCAGTTCATCCAACTCAAACATTTCAAATCAGAGCTATCCCCTGTCACTACCGGTGTTCCCCAGGGCTCTGTCCATTATCTATCTGCTTCTTCTTGGCCATATCTTCTGTAAATTTACATCCATTTCCAATGCTATGCAGATGACACCCAGCTCTACCTGTCCACCAAACCTGCCACATCTCTCCCACCCACGTCCCTCTCTGATTGCCAGCAGAAAAACCGAGGTTCTCCTCATTGGCACCAAGTCCACTCCACACTTTCCCCCTACCCTCAGGTCAAGAGTCTGGGTGTGATCTTTGACAGCACACTTTAATTTCAAGCCCACATTAATAATGTTCTGCATACTTCCACTTACGTAACATTAATCGCCTCCGACCGCCTCTCTCACCCACTAGTACAGCCATTCTCATTCACACACTGGTCACATCCCACAATGATTATTGTAATTCTCTTCTCATTGGTCTTCCTCTCAAATCCATACATAAACTTCAACTGGTTCAGAACTCTGCTGCCCGGATCATCACCAGAACCCCTTCTATTAACCATATTACTCCTGTCATTCAGCAGCTTCATTGGCTCCCAGCTAAATACCGCATTGATTTCAAGACTCTGCTCCAGACCTTCAAGGACATTCATAACCTTGCTCCTCTGTATCTCACTGACCTCCTTCATATTAACACCCCCACCCGTACTCTTAGGTCTTCTTCTTCTATTCACCTCACTGCTCACTGAGCTCCATGGGTTTGAGAGCGTTCAGCCGCTCTGCCCCTCGTCTCTGGAACTCTCTTCCACCAGACATCCATAACATTGACTTGCTTTCCATTTTTAAATCCCGCCTGAAAACACATCTTTTTAAACTGGCTTATCCCACGTGTTCAGTCTTTCTCAATCCTTGTTTCCAGTTGTTTATGTAACCTGATTTTATGCACTGTGGTTATAGTTGTTAATTTTATTGATTTATTGCTGTACTGTTTTATTATGTTTTGTGAGGTGACCTCTGATGGCTTTTTCACAAAGTCATTGGTCCCTATGTGCACCATGATGTTTCTCACAGTTGAGTTTAATATGTGGGATTCTTTCTGTCACAGAGCAAATCTTGAAAAGCTGTAGATTTTGGTATTTTTACATCTTTTACAGCAAAATCTCCCACAGTCAGAGTTGGAGGAAGTCGTTGGCTTTCTCTCTGGTCTTTTGCCTTCAGAAGACTGATCTTGTCTCATGAGACATACACAGATGTAAAAATACACTTGAATAGTGAAATTTTTGTGAAACATAGTACACATTTGTGGATTATTTTCTGTGGGTGACAAATAATAAAGTCTAACTAAATCTTCCAGTGTTCCAAAAGACTCTTAAGTCAAAATCCGACCGTCCCGTTCAGGTGGTTACTTAACCAGGTTCATCCACGGCCTCATTATATGCTTCCCTTGCACTTTACAGATTTTGGAATAAACATAAACCAGCGCCCGTACTTTTTACTCTGATAGCTACATGCTGTATAAGAACAGACATAAACATCAACTTCTGATTCAGTCACCTCAAAGGTCAAGGATCTCAAGTAAGTTTTTTTAATATTAATAATATATAATAATATAATAATAATTAATAAAGTCATATTTTCTACACAAGAATACACCCATGATAACACTACTACTAATAACAGAGAGAAAGATATCAGTGGTGAACACACAGCAGAAATGGACTCACAAAGCACGACTCCAGGTAGTTAACAATTAGAATTGAACACCGCCCAAAAATTACAAAAGGAATCAAAGTGCAAAACAGGAAACACGGATCAAACACAATAACAGGAAAAACACTAGGGTCACACCTGAACTCTCTCTAGAGAGAACAAATAAATCTTGTACTGACATCAGGGAGGAGCGGGTTTATCTACACAAGGACAGGAGAGACAGTGAGATAGCTCAGTGAGCTTAGTCTGTCCGCAAGCCACTTTGATCCAGTATACTCTGGACCCACCTGCGCATTTACAGGTGGACAGAGGTTCCTGCAAATCACTCGGGCACGAGATTTAAGACCACTTCCTTCACTCTGTTCAATCTCACTCTCATTATCTTTTCACTCAATTACCTACTCATTTCTAACCGTGTAAATATTTTATAAAAAGCAATGGTAAAAAGCTAAAAACAAAGAAAACAGGACAGTAAAAGTTACAGTGCAGTGTAAGTTATCAATCTACTAGTTAAAGGCAGCGGTAAAAAGAAGTCTTCAGTCTTAATTTAAAAGAACTGACTGTTTCAGCAGACCTTCAGTTATCTGGGAGTTTGTTCCAGATATACGGAGCATAATAACTGAACGCTGCTTTTCCTTGTTTAGTTTTGACTCTGGGGAAAGAAAGCAGACCTGATCCCAGATGACCTGAAAGGTCTGGATGGTTCATAACGAAGCAGAAGATCAGAAATGCATTTTGGCCCTAAACCATTTAGTGCTTTATAAACTAACAGCAGGATTTTGAAATCAATTCTTTGACATACAGGAAGCCAATGTAAAGACCTCTGAACTGGAGTGATGTGATCCACCTTTTTGGTCTTAGTGAGGTCCCACACTCTTTAACATCTACATAAACCAATTAGCAGTGCAACTAGACCAATGTACAGTGCCAGGACCCCAACTCCAAAATGGAATAGTCTAGTCTCTGTTTTATGCAGATGAGCTGGTGCTGCTGTCCCCCACAAAAGAGGGACAACAGCAGCAGCTGGACCTCCTGAAACAATACAACAAGCAGTGAATGCACTAAAAGAAAGCTTGTTCAGCTCTCTATGCAATTAAACAGAAATTCTATATTATAAGTATCCCAATTAAAATCTGATGTAAATTATTTGACATGTAATAAAGCCGACTGCGCTGTATGGAAGGGAAGTTTGGGCTCCTCTCAGTCATCAGAACTACAACAGAGGGAAGAAGCATCAACTGAGACCGTACATGCAGAATTCTGCAGAATCTTTCTTACACATTCAAAGAAAGACTCCTACAAATGTGTGTAGGGCAGAGTTAGGACAATATCACCCAAAAAGAGCACTAAACTTTCTGATACACCTCAGATCAAGGCTACAAGACCTTGAATTCTAGGCTCCTAATACCAGCTGGTCCTGAGACTAACAAATCCTGCAACATGTCTCACACACCTTTCTCAAACCAACATCACTTTACAAACAACAGTTAGATTAAACCAAATGATCACTCAGAGCAAAAATAACTATTTGAAACACTGGAAGAGACAAAAAAGCAACACAAACTACATTTTTATCTGGCCCTAAACAGAGATGATGAAATGGCTGAATGTCTCTCTAGTTTCAGAGATATCAAACAGAGGCAGCTTCTTACCAAATACAGACTCAGTGACCCTGCAATTAAAAAAAGGGAGACGTAAAAAGTCCTGATTACCAAAAGAATATAGAGTCTGTGAGCTCTGTACGACAGGTGAGGTGGAGACAGAGACATATTTTCTCCTGAGATGTGATCAATATAGAAGCATAAGAGAGGAATATTTGAGAAATTCCATCTATTAATACCAGATTTTTAAGAACTTCAAGATAAAAATAAATTAAGAAAAATCCTAGGAGAAAGAGAGACGGATTCAAATTTGATATTCAAATCTAAACATTTGATTTTTAAACTGCTTTGTCAACATTGTTTAAATGAAACATTCATGCCAATAAAGCAAACTGAACTGAACTCTTGAGCACATTCCAGATCGCTGAGGAGGCAGAAGGGCAGAGATTACATTTCCTCTCTGTGAATGTCTCTGCATGATTTCACTGTTTCTGTGAAATCATGTGACCACAGGGCTCCACCATCTCTGCAGAAAATATCCGTACAGATGGTGGACGCCCCATGGTCACATGATTTCACACAGTCTCACAGACAGAAAGCAGAGACTGAAGTGAGTCCATTACAGACTGTTCTTCTGCTGTTTTGTGAATAAATGATTGAGATGTGATTTACATTAGAACATATAACTCCATCTAAAGTGACGAGGACTGAAATAGACAGATTTGCGTTAGAGTAATAGATCAGAGATTCAGTTCAATTCAATTCAATTTTATTTATACAGCGCCAAATCACATCAACAGTTATCTCACAGCGCTTTTCATAAAAGAGCAGGTCTAGACCGTACTCTATGATGCTATTTACAGAAGGCCAACAGTTCCCACCAAGAGCAGCACTAGCAGACAGAGGCAAGGAAAAACTTCCTTTAAGAGGCAGAAACTCGAGCAGAACCATGACTCAGGGTGGGCGGCCATCTGCCTCGACCGGTTGGGGTGAAGGAGAGAGAGGGAAAGAGAGAGAGAGAGAGAGAGGGAGAGAGAGAGAGAAAGAGTGGGCAGGAGAGGAAAAGAGAAAAAGAGAGGGATGGAAGGAGAGAGAGAGCCTACACAATATACACACAGACAGTAAAGGTGATGTTGCTATAGACTAAATGAAAAACGGTACAGATATTTATAGTAGTGTTAATGGTAACAATCTTAATGTTAATTATTATAATAACAATAATAACAATAGGACTAGTAACAATAGTCGTTGCAGCAGAGGGTGTCGAGCAGGAACACGGGGGCAGCAGGTGACCCGCAACCACAGATCCAGACTCCACAGCTCCAGAGCCAGAAACACCTGCAGGAAGTGACAGGAGGAGAGAGGAGAGGACGAGAAAGCACAAGACTACCAGAAAGGGGAGAAGTTGTGTTAGTAACATGCAATAATGGGATAAGGTTGCATACAGAGGGAGAGAAAGTAGAGGAGAGAGGAGCTCAGTGCATCATGGGAAATTCCCCGGCAGTCTAGGCCTATAGCAGCAGGGGAACAACTAAGGGATGGTTCAGGACTCACCTGAGCCAGCCCTAACTATAACCTTTATCAAAGAGGAAAGTCTTAAGCCTACTCTTAAATGTAGAGATGGTGTCTGCCTCCTGAACCCAAACTGGAACCTGGTTCCACAGGAGAGGAGCTTGATAGCTGAACGCTCTGGCTCCTAGTCTACTTTTGGAGACTCTAGGAACCACACTGCATTCTGGGAGCGCAGTGCTCTGGTGGGGTAGTAAGGTACTATGAGCTCTTTAAGATAAGATGGTGCCTGACCATTAAGAGCTTTGTAGGTAAGAAGAATGATTTTAAATTCTATTCTGGATTTTACAGGAAGCCAATGCAGAGAAGCTAAGACAGGAGAAATATGATCTCTTTTCCTGGTTCCTGTCAGAACACGTGCTGCAGCATTCTGGATCAGCTGAAGAGTCTTAACGGACTTTTTCGAGCAGCCTGATAATAAGGAATTGCAGTAATCCAGCCTAGAAGTAACAAATGCATGGACTAGTTTTTCTGCATCATTTTTAGACAGGATGTTCCTGATTTTTGCAATATTACGTATGTGAAAAAAGGCGGTCCTTGAAATTTGCTTAATGTGAGACTTAAACAACATGTCCTGATCAAAGATAACTCAAGATTCCTCACAGTGGTGCTGGAGGCCAGGGCGATGCCATCAATAACTTCAGTTTTATCTGAGTTTAACATTAGAAAATTACAGGTCATCCAGGTTTTAACATCCTGAAGGCACATTTCAAGTTTAGCTAACTGAGTTTCATCTGGCTTGATCGATAGATATAACTGAGTATCATCTGCATAACAATGAAAGCTAATGGAATATTTCCTGATAATATTGCCTAAAGGAAGCATATATAAAGTAAACATGATTGGTCCGAGCACAGATCCTTGAGGAAGATCCTTTGTCTGATGCAATAAGGAGGTCGTTAGTAATTTTCACCAGTGCTGTCTCTGTGCTATGATGAGCTCTAAATCCTGACTGAAAATCCTCAAATAAACTATTGCTCTGTAGAAAGTCACACAGCTGTTTAGCAACTGCTTTCTCCAGAACCTTAGAGAGAAATGGAAGGTTAGATAAGACTATAGTTGGCTAGTTGGCGCTGGCCCTGCTCTGTGTGCAGCTGATATGGTCGCTGTCGTGACATTGTCTGCACCTGCACAGCTGCAGGGCCCCCCATCCGGTCCCCGGCCCCTTACACATGGGTCGGTCTTCGGCCTCCCCATGTTGCGCCATCGGTGGTTGCACGCATGCCAACACGTTGGGTGTGGGTTGGGGGTAGCATATCTCCCCTGGCGGCGGGGCGGGCTCTAGTCCTGTGAGTTTGGGGACACAGGCTTTTATGGCAGGTGGCGTGTCCCTGGGCCTGGGGTCCATTGTCTCCCCTCCCCGTCCCTGCCATAGCACAGAAACAGCTCTGGTAAAAATCACCAATGATCTTCTCATGGCAGTTTATTCCAGACTACTAACTATTCTCATCTTCCTTGATCTGAGTGCAGCCTTGGACACCATCTCTCATGACATCCTCCTTGACAGATTAGTCTCTATTGGTTTCACTGACGCACCCTTGGACTGGTTTAAATCATATCTCTCTGGCCGCAATCAGTTCATCCAACTCAAACATTTCAAATCAGAGCTATCCCCTGTCACTACCGGTGTTCCCCAGGGCTCTGTCCATTATCTATCTGCTTCTTCTTGGCCATATCTTCTGTAAATTTACATCCATTTCCACTGCTATGCAGATGACACCCAGCTCTACCTGTCCACCAAACCTGCCACATCTCTCCCACCCACGTCCCTCTCTGATTGCCTAACAGAAAGCAAATCCTGGTTCTCCTGCAACTTCCTCAAACTTAACAGTGACAAAACCGAGGTTCTCCTCATTGGCACCAAGTCCACTCCACAGTTTCCCCCTACCCTCAGGTCAAGAGTCTGGGTGTGATCCTTGACAGCACACTTTAATTTCAAGCCCACATTAATAATGTTCTGCATACTTCCACTTACGTAACATTAATCGCCTCCGACCGCCTCTCTCACCCACTAGTACAGCCATTCTCATTCACACACTGGTCACATCCCACATCCCTCATTGGTCTTCCTCTCAAATCCATACTTCAACTGGTTCAGAACTCTGCTGCCCGGATCATCACCAGAACCCCTTCTATTAACCATATTACTCCTGTCATTCAGCAGCTTCATTGGCTCCCAGCTAAATACCGCATTGATTTCAAGACTCTGCTCCAGACCTTCAAGGACATTCATAACCTTGCTCCTCTGTATCTCACTGACCTCCTTCATATTAACACCCCCACCCGTACTCTTAGGTCTTCTTCTTCTATTCACCTCACTGCTCACTGAGCTCCATGGGGTTGAGAGCGTTCAGTCGCTCTGCCCCTCGTCTCTGGAACTCTCTTCCACCAGACATCCATAACATTGACTTGCTTTCCATTTTTAAATCCCGCCTGAAAACACATCTTTTTAAACTGGCTTATCCCACGTGTTCAGTCTTTCTCAATCCTTGTTTCCAGTTGTTTATGTAACCTGATTTTATGCACTGTGGTTATAGTTGTTAATTTTATTGATTTATTGCTGTACTGTTTTTATTATGTTTTGTGAGGTGACCTCTGATGGCTTTTTCACAAAGTCATTGGTCCCTATGTGCACCATGATGTTTCTCACAGTTGAGTTTAATATGTGGGATTCTTTCTGTCACAGAGCAAATCTTGAAAAGCTGTAGATTTTGGTATTTTTACATCTTTTACAGCAAAATCTCCCACAGTCAGAGTTGGAGGAAGTCGTTGGCTTTCTCTCTGGTCTTTTGCCTTCAGAAGACTGATCTTGTCTCATGAGAGACATACACAGATGTAAAAATACACTTGAATAGTGAAATTTTTGTGAAACATAGTACACATTTGTGGATTATTTTCTGTGGGTGACAAATAATAAAGTCTAACTAAATCTTCCAGTGTTCCAAAAGACTCTTAAGTCAAAATCCGACCGTCCCGTTCAGGTGGTTACTTAACCAGGTTCATCCACGGCCTCATTATATGCTTCCCTTGCACTTTACAGATTTTGGAATAAACATAAACCAGCGCCCGTACTTTTTACTCTGATAGCTACATGCTGTATAAGAACAGACATAAACATCAACTTCTGATTCAGTCACCTCAAAGGTCAAGGATCTCAAGTAAGTTTTTTTTATTTTAATGGTGCTGTTACTGTTTTCAAATTGAATTAATAAAGTCATATTTTCTACACAAGAATACACCCATGATAACACTACTACTAATAAAAGAGAGAAAGATATCAGTGGTGAACACACAGCAGAAATGGACTCAAAGCATGACTCTAGGTAGTTAACAATTTGAATTAATTGAACACCACCAAAAAATTACAAAAGGCAGGAATCAAAGTGCAAAACAGGAAACACGGATCAAACAAAATAACAGGAAAAACACTAGGGTCACACCAGAACTCTCTCTAGAGAGAACAAAGCAATCTTGTACTGACATCAGGGAGGAGCGGGTTTATGTACACAAGGACAGGAGAGACAGTGAGATAGCAGCAAAATATATCTCTTCATGCCACGAACTGAGGACAACCAGTGAAAAGTCAGGCTAAACTAGCAAATAAATTAAATAATTGTACGGTAAAATGTTGAAATTATTATTTTCATTGTTTGTTATTTCATTAATTGTTCCTGTGAAAAAGGACCATAAATACTTAATGGGTTTATTTGGTTGTTTCTTTTTTGTATGTATTGAATTGCTCTTTTGTATTAACCTTGAGGTTAGACAGACAAAACTTTTACATGCACAAAAAAGATATATAGCTCAATAAAGGATAGGGGAAAAGCCAAAAAGCATAATACCACCAGTAACCTGGGGAAGTTATTCTTTAGCATTTTAAACAAGAGCATGTTAAACTTCCTAAATTAATGTATTTTGAGTAAAAAACAAATCGGCTTCCTTCCAAAGCATTACACTACAAAAAATGGAAAAATATTTGCCTGTTTTAATTCATTCAGTGAACCTGTCACCATGTGACTACAACCCTCGGATCAGGAGAGTTATACCAAATTAACAATACTCTAAAAAATCTGTGGGTGTGACGTCATCCACTGCACACTATATGAACGTCGCACACCCACACACTCTCCCTCTTTCTATGCTCCTGGTCAGTAAGAGCTTATACCAGTGTGTGTTATTTTACCTTGCTAAACCTTTTGATCCCCCTTCGAGGGTTACGGCACACTCTACCAGGGCCGTTTCATGGGCTCTGTTTCGGGGTGCACCCTTGGAGGAGGTTTGTGCTGCTGCTGGCTGGGCTTCCACATCAACCTTCACCAGGTTTTATAGGTTGATGTGGAAGCCCAGCCAGCAGCAGCGCCGATACTTGGGGTGGCCGCAACTTATTTATTTATCTTTTGTTTATGGTTGTTGTGATATATTCAACCTGGAGGGACATATTCTGTTCAAATGACTTTCAGTTATTGAGAATAAAAAGCTTGAATTCAGTGGCTTGTGTTCTGCTGTTTACTGAGCTAAGGTTCACTCCTTTTTCTCTATTTGGCCTTTTGACTGTTAGTCACCTTCCCCTCCTCGTGATTAATTTGCTATACTGTTGTCACGTAAACACAGTTTTATGAATGAAAACGAACCTGTAACCATTCATTGTCTCTCGGCAGTGAGGGATGATCCTGTGGATCCCTTCCCAGTCGATAGAAAGAGGCAGAGTGTGTGGGTGTGACGTTCATATAGTGTGCAGTGGATGACCCACAGGTGCTCCTGATCCGAGGGTTGTAGTCACATGGTTACAGTTTCATTTTCATTCATAAAACCGTGTTTATATATGTAAACATTAGTTTTGTTGACTTTAAAAAGGCATTTGATTCAATTTGGCCAGATGGAATCCAAATTGGTATAGGATGAAAGGTATACAACACGATCAAATTGATTTACATGGTAAACAAGTGCAGCATTAAAATTGGTGACAAACAAACAGAGTTTTTTACCCAGAGAAGAGGTGTTTTCCAAGGCTGTAATTTGAGTCCCAGACTGTTTCACATCTACATAAACCAATCAGTAGTGCAATTAGACCAATGTACTCAAAAAAGCACTAAACTTTCAGATTCACCTCAGAACCCCAAGTCCCCAAGACTCCCTCCAATTCAAGGCTCTTAAAACCCAAGAACTGAACCCTGAAAAGAGTCCCTTGCCAGCTAGTCCTGAGACTAGCAAATCCTGCAACATGTCACACACACCTTTATGAAACCAGCACTGCTTTACAAACACCAATTAGATTAAACCAAATTATCACTCAAAGCAAAAATACTTATTTGGAACATTGGGAGGAAGAGACAAAAACCAACACAAACTAGATTGTTATCTGTCCCTAAACAGAGATGATGAAATGGCTGAATGTCTCTCTAGTTTCAGAGATATCAAGCAGAGGCAGCTTCTTACCAAATACAGACTCAGAGACCCTGCAAAAAAAATGGAGACATAAAAAGTTATCAAGGCTGGTTATCAAGAGAATATAGAGTACGTGAGCTCTGTCTGACAGGTGAGGTGGAGACAGAGACATATCTTCTCCTGAAATTATATAGAAGCATAAGAGAGCAATATTTTGAGAAATTCCATCTATAAATACCAGATTTTTAAGAACTTCAAGATAACAATAAATTAAGCCATGCTGCTAAGTATGTGTCCCACCCTGAGGGACAGCGAGTGACTCAGCCAGCTGTTGCAAATAATGTTAGCAGCTTACATCTGGTTCACGTTTATTTGTAGTTTACGTTGTATCTTATTTGTTGTTATTGTTTTTGAAATTTGTAACTGCTAAATGGAATGGTCTTGATTGCATTAATCTTATATCATGTTCAAATATAAACTTTTGATTTTGAAACTGCTTTGGTACCATTGTTTAAATGAAAAATTCACGCCAATAAAGCATTCTGAACTGAAGGGAACTGACTGCAGTGAACTCTCCAGCACATTTCAGAGGAGACAGAAGGGCAGAGAGCACATAGTTTCCTCCCTCTCTGCAGATGTCTCTGCATGATTTCACTGTTTCTGTGAAACCATGTGACCACAGGCTCCACCATCTCTGCAGAAAATATCCATACAGATGATGGACGCCCCATGGTCACATGATTTCACAAAAACAGGCTCAGAGACAGAAAGCAGGAATTACAGTGAACTTCCCCAAAGCTACTGCATCTCTGAACTCTCTCTCTTTAAGGGATAGGAAGTGATTCTAATCCAAAACTCTTTCTGTTAAAGAGTTGTGGTGTCCGAACAATAATGCTGCGATGATGTGTTGAGAAGAAATCCGCTTGACACTGTTCTTGATCATAAAGGTTTATTACATCAAGGAATTCAGCATCAATTACAAGCTCAGCAGCAGCTTGGAGAGTGACCCAGCCCGATAACCACTCTGTGTCTCTGTACATCAAACACAGCTTATATAGGACATGTTTAGGTATCTGCTAAATAACATATAAGGGTCTGAGTCTGCAATCTAAAGCTCTAATCCATATCAGGGCACAGTGCTGTAGGATAAGTGTAAACATCTGTTAGACACCATAGAAGGGTTCAGTACCTTCATAAACACTAATCACTACTTTCCCTAACACTGGGTCAGAGGTCAAATTCCATAGGAGGGTTCACTCTTTACACACCCATCAATCTCTACTCCCCCCTTAAGAGTTCATTGAGCCTCTATCCAGCTGCTAGAGTGTTATTTTAAACTGTAATGATCAAATGCACATATGTTATACACCACAGAATTTTGCATGCCGCAGATGCACATCGCTCTTCCTCGCTGGTCTATTCCAAGTAACTGTTTAAAAACAATATGATATTCTTTGTGTGGTTCATCAATGGTGATAAATGATTGGAACGTCCCTCGAGGTGCAAACAACTCTGCACAATGCTGGTGAAGCTGGTGCTCACACCACACTCACATACACACTACACATATGCACTGACGCCCTTCCTCAAGAGTTAGGGTTACAATCTTGGAGGTATTCACCCACTTAAACATTTATTAAAAGAATTAATTTTGCATATATATTTACAGCATTATATGTTGAAATGTATATTGTAATTCGCGGTTTATTAACTTATTGGGAGAAAACAGGTAGTTCTATGTAAAATCAGACGTTGAGTGCCCCCTATATCGCAAAAATGGTTTGATCCTCATTTCACTGCGGACCTCCGACTGTGAGATCGACAATCGAATTATCCTCCGGCCATCGAAGAATCAAATCTTCTACTATTCAGGGTCAGCCCTAGACTCTATTATAGAATCATCCAAAGTGATATAGGATGAAAGGTATCCGACAGGATCAAATTCATGTACACAGAAAACAAGTGCAGCATTAAAATTGGTGACAAACACACCAATTGTTTTTTCCCAGAGGAGAAGCGTTTGCCGAGGCTGTAATTTGAGTCCCAGACTGTTTAACATCTACATAAACCAATGAGCAGTTTAATTAGACCAATGTACAGCGCCAGGACCCCAACTCCAAAATGGAGTACCTGCTGCTGTCACGCACAAAATAGGAACTACAGCAGCAGCTAGACCTCCTGGAACAATAATGCCAGTCCTGAGACTAACAAATCCTGCAACATCATCCATACAGATGATGGACGCCCCATGGACACATGATTTCACAAAAACAGTCTCAGAGACAGAAAGCAGGAATTACAGTGAACTTCCCCAAAGCTACTGCATCTCTGAACTCTCTCTCTTGAAGGGATAGGAAGTGATTCTAATCCAAAACACTTTCTGTTAAAGCCAATGAAGGTTTCCTCATAGTTCGCTAACTCTTCATTTTGGGTGTTTTCAGGTTTTCCTCACAGCCCTGGGTTTGTAAATGGAACACCAGGAAAGTAGCTTGGTGCATTTCCCACAACTTTTGCTCCAGCCAATCAGCAACAGGTGGCCTTCGTGCTCACGCACAGGAGTCGTGGCGAGAGATAGTTGGATACACCAACATTCAAGCGTGCTAGAGTCGAGGCTCTGTGAAAAAGGAGAGATGGCTGAGAAACAGCCAAAGAGGAAAAGGTCTGAAGAGTATAAACAGAGAAACAGGCTATGCTGTTTCAGACAAACCATAGGTCGTACTGTCTTGTCTGATTGTTGTCATGTTTGTAATGGCTGTGTCGTGGGTTTTGTATTTGTTTTCTGTGTTCATTCCCTGCCCTTGTGTTTACTCTTCTCGGTAGTGTGTGTATGTGTTACTTTGGTCATTTGTTTGGTCACCTGCCTGTTTCCTGGCCTGCTAGCACCTTGGCGGCTAGCCTCCTCCTCGTTTTTACCAGAAAGGCCAAGGGATACGTTAAGGCACGAGCATCAAGCCTTGGGCTAGTTAGCCACAGGTTCTGGAAGGAGACGTGGAGCTCGCCGCCTTCATGCTCCATCACAGTCCAGTGCTACGGAGGTTTCACCCATCATGCCTGCCCTGTTGGAGGTCCATCCAGCACCAGCTCTACCAGTGGCCCTCAGACCTTTGCCGCCAGCCTCCAGAGGGGTCCCGCCTTCACTACCGGCCCCATGCCCAGTCTCATGAGAGTTCTTGCCCTCGTCACCGGCCCCCTGCCTGGCCTCTGGAGAGTTTGCGTCCCTGGCCCCTGCCCAGACCCTCTTCCCTGTTGCCCTGCCTTCAGGCCGCCCACCTCAGGTTTCCTGTTGCCCCCAAGTTCTCTGGCCGTCCGCCAGAGAACTTGACTTGGACTTTGTTTCCCTGAGTTTTTTTTATCGTTGTTGTTTTTGTTTTATTGGGGTCTGTGTTCCCTGGATCCCTCCTCCTGTCCTCACTCCACCCACCCTGGTTCGGACATGTGTTTGAATAATAAAAATGATAATATATTTTATTTATAGATGCCTTTCTGAACATTCAAGGTCACCTCACAAAACATAATCAGAATCAGAATCAGAATCAGAATCAGCTCTATTTGCCAGGTAATTAGATTGACTGTCCGATGGCCCGGCGGTGGCTTTAATTTTTTTCCAGAGAGAGACATGAGACAGAGGTAAAATGCAAGCACAAACGTGGCATTTATTGTCATCCATACAGAGGAGACCACCAACAAGCAACAAACTTACACTGAAAGCAAGCTAGCTGCCTTTAATACACTCCCTACTGCAGGTAATTAAGTGGGTTAAACTACTTAGGTGGGACCACCATCATTTAGAATGATAAATATTTACCTAAAAACCCAACACCACAGAAAAATAGAGCACAAAGAATGAATATTTACAGAAATACAAATTTCTATCAATAAATCCATAACACATACACTCAAAATAATCGCATAAATCAGGGGTGTGGTGATGGCGCATAGATAAGATGCTTGCCTTTGGTGTGAGAGACCTGAGTTCGTTTCACACTGTGAGGAAGACACTTAACCCCTCGTTGCTCCAGAGGCGCTCGACCTCTGACATGTATAGCAATTGTACGTCGCTTTGGATAAAAGCGTCAGCTAAATGTAAATGTAAATCAGCATTGTTGATGCCTTTACTCCCCCCACCCTCAGCTTCATGGTTTGCTCCTGCAGCTCTTAAGCAGGTGCTTTGGCCTACAACACTCCTCCGCCCCCTGCTGAAGAGACAACCAGGAAGAGGTGAGTACTTATATTGTTTGCTTTATCTGTTTAAACTAATTTGATAACTAACTGGA
The DNA here is from genome assembly GCF_014851395.1 of Micropterus salmoides. Taxonomy (NCBI): domain Eukaryota; kingdom Metazoa; phylum Chordata; class Actinopteri; order Centrarchiformes; family Centrarchidae; genus Micropterus; species Micropterus salmoides. The sequence continues at coordinate 2,361,247 of NW_024041151.1, forward strand.
ATGGAGTACAAGCACGAACAGGATCCCTGCATGTGTCCCTGGAGAGTCGAGGTTGCAGGATGTGATGCAGACCCAAGTTGGCTGCATCATCCACTGACCTGTTAGCCCTGTAGGCAAACTGCAGGGGGTCCAGCAGGGGCCTGTAATGTCCTTCAGGTGGGCCAACACCAGTCTTTCAAAGGACTTCATGACTACAGATGTCAGATAGTCATTTAGTCCAGAGATGGAGGGTTTTTTGGGGACCGGGATGACTGTGGAGCGTTTGAAGCAGGAGGGAACTTCACACAGCTCCAGTGATCTGTTGAAGATCTGAGATGGGGGCCAGCTGGTCTGCACAGATTTTCAGGCAGGATGGTGAGACACCCTCAGGTCCAGGAGCCTTCCTGATCTTCTGTCTCTGGAAGAGGTGGCTCATGAGTGCAGATGAGGGGTCAGAGAAGGAGGGTGGCAGCGTGTCAGAGGGGGAAGGTGGTTGTTTGAAGATGGTGTTGAAGTGGGGAAGAGGTGTGAGAGGTGTGACTGTGGGCTTTTCAAACCTACAGTAAAAGCCATTCAGCTGGCCAGTCTCGTCTGAGTACCAGCAGTGTTGGGGGACGGTCTCCTGTAGTTAGTGAGTGTCCGCAGGCCTCTCCACACTGATGGGGGGTCGTTGGCTGAAAAGCTGTTATTTAGCTTTTTGACGTAACTCCTTTTTGCAGCTTTGACCTCTTTAGTCAGTTTGTTCCTGGCCCGGTTGTACAGGATTCTGAAGGCCTCCGCTTTGGTCTGACGAAGCTGCCTGAGTTTCGCTGTGAACCAGGGTTTTTGGTTGTTGTATGTGTGCAGGGTTTTGGTCGGCACACACATTATGTAGGATGATGTAACATGGCACCTCATGGCAAAGAACCCTCTGAGGATCTCTGATGGTTGCTCTACATAAAGATGGCCGAGGCTATAAGAAGACCGCCAAGACCCTGAAACTGAGCTGCAGCACGGTGGCCAAGACCAAACAGCGTTGTACAGGACAGGATCCACTCAGAACAGGCCTCGCTATGGTTGACCAAAGAAGTTGAATGTACGTGCTCAGCGTCATATCCAGATGTTGTCTTTGGGAAATACACAACTGCCAGCATTGCTGCAGAGGTTGAAGGGGTGGGGGGGGGGTCAGCCTGTCAGGGCTCAGACCAGACGCCGCACACTGCATCAAACCGGTCTGCATGGCTGTCGTCCCAGAAGGAAGCCTCTCCTAAAGATGATGCACAAGAAAGCCCGCAAACAGTTTGCTGAAGACCAGCAGACTGAGGACATGGATTACTGGAACCATGTCCTGTGGTCTGATGAGACCAAGATAAACTTATTTGGTTTAAGCGTGTGTGGTGGCAACCAGGTGAGGAGCACAAAGACAAGTGTGTCCTGCCTACAGTCCAGCATGGTGGTGGGAGAGTCCTGGTCTGGGGCTGCATGAGTGCTGCCGGCACTGTGGAGCTACAGTTCATTGGAATCAGAATCAGCTTTATTGCCAGGTATGTGTACACATACGAGGAATTTGACTGAGGATTTACTCAGTATTCCAACCCTAAACACACCTCCAAGACGACCACTGCCTTGCTAAAGAATAAGGGTAAAGGTGATGGACTGGCCGAGCATGTCTCCAGACCTGAACCCTTTTAAGGCCCTGTTTTGATCTGTGGGGCATCCTCATAAAAATTAAAATCAATAACATAACCAATCATCAATCACAGATAATGCAGAAACAGAAAGAGCTCTCTCTTGTTGAGCATGTTTTATATAAAAACACATTTATCAAAGAGATTATAGCTGATTATCAGTTTAGCAGCAATTTATTAGTTGGTTAACTCCACATGAGGTGGACCTGCAGGTCTCTGCAGGGCTGCAGGTTTGTGTTTCCTGCTTTAGTCCAGCAGAGTGCGCTCAGTCCACTCAGCAGAAGGCCTTCAGTAATGCAGTGCTGGCTCCCTCTAGTGGTCACTACAGGAAGCATCACCAACAGAGCTGATCACGTGATGAAACATCAGCTGGAACCAATCTCTGTCAGACCTGCTGCTCCTCACAAACTCCCAAAGAGAAACAGAAGAAAGAGACGAAAGAAGACACAGGAAGAAAGCAGCGTAGAAATCCATCAGAGGACATCAGCTTTCAGGACTCTTCACAAACACAGCAGCAGCTTTCTGTCTGACTTCTCTTCTGGAACGTCCTCTGTGCACACTGATTTAGAAAACACTTTTATATGTTCGCTACGGTTCAAGGCTGGAATCACCTGCTATAGTGATGTTTTCAGGAAATGCTTATTTTGAAATAGTTTTGGCCCCAAAAGAAGAATTAAATGATTAAAACGTCCATTTAGTTGATGTCCCCACAGTGCTGCCTGACAGAAGAGACGTCTGTTAATTCCAGCTTCTTATAGACGTTACTGTGAACTTGACCCTGAAACAGGAAGCTGTTCATATTTAAACTTCTTATATTCTTATTTAACTGTTGCTCAGAGGAATCTTTGTCTCTTTCTGCCCTTTCAGTCGTACAAGACAAACCCTTTCACAATAAAACAGGAACTCAAAATCTGCCTGCTTCCTTTGTCTTCAGCCAGTTTGTCTTTGTCTTCTGCTCGAGCGTAGCGGCCCTTTCTCTGTGTTTACCTGTGTCTTGGATTTCCTGCCTTTTGGATTTTGTTTATTGCCATTATTAAACTGCTGTCTAGTGCAGATGAGAGCTGGAACTCAAATCCCAGATGACACAATATTCATAATGTCAGCAGATCTTTATTGTTTGCAGGTCAGAGCATCATCAGCATTACACAGGTGTGACTGAGGAGAGGCAGTCTGTCCTCAGCTCTTATAGGACTTTGATACAACACACATTAACTGTAATCTTCTTTATTATTGAGAAAGATATTAAGATATATTATTACACTCTCAGAACACAGGAAGAGGTTTCAACCCCCCTCCAGGCTAAACTCCTTTATAATGAGTTCACTTTAGTTTCCCAACAGCTTCAACATTGTGACATCATGGTGGATATATAAGACACGTCTATTCATACAAGCACAAACACAATCATAGTGGAGAAAACATGATTAGAAGAGAAAACATAAATGGATTTAGTCCAATTTAGTGATGTGAGGGAGGGAGCTGTTGTACTCAGCATGAGACACCAGGGGGCGTCCTCACTCCTCGCTTTGTGATGTTTAAACATCTGGATCAACAGTGTAGAGCTTGTTTTCTACACAGCTGCTGCTCACACTGATGGTGTTCACCTGCTACATCACTGCTTTACAGCTGCCATCAGCTGACCAAACCTGTACCGCAGCGCTGCTACAACTCCTTTATCCACTTGAATTTTCATCTCTTCCAGTTTCTGGACCTTCTCTGCGTCTCCTTTCTCCTTCATCTTCTCAATCAGGAAGTCCAAGTGGACATGAGTGGACAGTGAGATAACATTCAGGGCGATCTGCTCCAGTCTGACAACATGTTCAAAGGACTTTTCCAACAAGTGATCTTTATCTTTCTGAAGTTTTTCCATTTGCTTTTCTAAAGTTTCCAAAAGGCTTGTTGTCTCCTCACAGCCAGTTTTACCTCTTTCATACTTCTCTTTCACATCTTGCAGGGTCTTCTGAACTTTCCTTGTCTTGTCCACATAGATCCACTTTTCTTTCACATGATCTGATACAGGACACTTCCTGGTACATGAAGTGCAGCGGCCATCTTTCATGACCTCACAGTGTTTAGGATACCAGGCCAGTGTGCATCCAGGATAGTGACAGTTCTCCTCACAGACTTTACAGCAGACAGCTCCTTCATAAAAAAACAACCTCCACCTCCCTCCACCATCGATTTCTTCTTTGTCTTTGTAGATCTCATCAACTTGTACACTGAACTCTTCATTTCTCTTCATCTCTTCTTCATGTTTCTTCAGAGCTTCCTGAGTCTGTTGGATTTCTCTCTGTTTTAGTTCAGTGAACTTAAATCTCTCTTGCAGGTTGTGGATGCAGGCTGCCAGTCTGATTCGCTCGTTCAGAACATGCACGGTTGTTTCCAGCTTCTGAGGTGCAGTTTCTTTCAGAAACTCTGTGAACTGTCTCATTCCTCTTGTTGTTATTTCATCTGCATTCTTAAGGGTTTCTGTGTCCTCTGTCCTGTCTTCATCCAGACAGTTATTAAAAAGGAAGTAAACAGGCTGATTCTTTTCATTTCTGGCACATTTCATTTTTGCATCTCCGAGAGCTTTCAGAACATTTTTAGGTTTTCTTCCATCTGAGTGTGTGATGAGAGCAACAATGTTCTTCTCCATGTCTTTTCCAAACAGAGACACCACTGAATCAAAGATGTACCTCAGTCGGTCACTCAGTCGATTCTCAGTTGCTTTCAGCACCAGACCCACTGCATCCATCTCATGAACTCCGTCCTCTGAGCGGAACCAGTCTAATAGTCTTTGACTGACGATGACGTCATGTTCAGTTCCTCTGGTGTCTCCGTATCCAGGAGTATCGATGATGGTCAGAGAGTAGGGCAGAGTTTCACCTTCAAAACCAAAGACCTGGTACACCATCACATCTAATGTCTGACTCTCTGACTGACTTCTCTTCTCGTCCTCTACGTCCTCTACGATCTGAAACCAGACATCGTCCTCCCACTTCACTCCCATGGCGTAGTTGACCAGAGCGTTGACCAGAGTAGATTTTCCTGTTCCTGTTTCACCCACAAGCAAGATGGTTTTGTTTATCTTGTTCACATTTCTTTCACCAAAAGTCATTCTTCTTAGAGATCCAATGTTCTCTTTCTTTGGTGTCAGCTGGTAGTGAGTGGGAGATCCTGAATTGATCAAAACTTTGCAGCTGATGTTGTCATATTTAGTTGATTTGTTGGTATTCCTGTACAAAAGTAAATGCATTATCTGAAAAACAACTGAACATAGCATTAAATCATTATCTCTACTTGCTGCTGCCTTTTAATAATAGTTATGCTAATTGAATACACAGGCCAGAAATATTTTACCTGGTGTGTGCTCAAAACACAAATCAATATATACAAACTATACTAATTCAGCTGTTTTACATCTCATAGGTCAGTTTATCAATCAAAGTTCAACAATCAAAGCAGTTTTCACTCTTAACTCTGCTCTCGTTGTAAATGTTCACATCATGTAGTAAAATGGGATTCAGCAGCGTGATGCATTTCAACAAGAAAATAAACTCTGAAACTCTGTGTTGTTATAGAAACGTAATATTACTCACGTTGCCATGGTAACAGCTTGACAGCAGTTTATTAGTTCCCTGCATGAAAGAAAAACAAGTCAGTGACCTCCTGTCAGCTGTGCTGCTGTTATCAGCAGCTGTCAGTAGATACTGGATCTTAGTGTTTCTGTGCTAGGCTAGCGCAGTAGCATTCTCACATTGTGACATCAATTTTATTTAGACATACTTTATAGTTTAATTAAACCTTCAGTATGGTCATTACTGTTACATTTAAGCATGTTTGTTTACCCATTCACTGATGACATAAAGTGAGTGTTTAGATATTTTAAACAGAAACAGCTTCACAGTTCACAGAACTTCAACAACATGTTTCAGAGTTAAACTTGTTCACAACATCTGCATTTACTGAGGAATATATTACTTGTCTGTCTAGAAAGAAGTACAGTATACATTAACTACATGTTTCCTGCATTTATATGTGGTTCTGACTCCTGATCTGGACTTCCTAATGTATTTCATTGTTCCTTTTTCAAAGTGTTCTCACCTGTTGTTCACCTGCTGGCTTCACAAAGATCTCTGAAGCTGAGGAGGCAGCAGAGCGGTTTTATATCAGCAGAGAGGGAGGACCCCTGTGCTCACATGACTTCACAGAAACAGTCTCAGAGACAGAAAGCAGAGAATGCAGTGACTCTCCAGTACAATGTGGGCGGTTCCTCTGCTGTATTGTGAATAAATTAATGTTACTTATTGTTTAAGATGTGATTATATTTGAACATGTCAACCCATCCAAAGTGAGGAAGACTGACATAAAAATATTTGCATTAGAATAAAGATGTTCTTCTCAGCATTAATGCACAGTAGGGCTGCTCAAATAATAGTCGACTAAACTGTCGGTCAAAATGTCTCTTTGCAGGTTGTTCCAACACATTCAGAGTCATTACCGCTTGTTGTTAACAGAAAGCTGCTTTGGCCTGATGCTGGTAGGCTGACGAGACCGGTGTAAACCTGCTTCCATGACAATACCGGAAGTCATTCATTTCTTTCGTTATCCAATTATAATACATCTTGTCTACTGTAATTTTGAGTAATAGTGTAACTAAAAGCTGTGATTGCGTTGCCCTTGTTAAATTTATGAAGAAGAAAAAGATTTTTAGTGCAAGTCACATGGCTGTTACCCAGAAGTTTTGAAAGAAGCGCCAGAGAGGAGAGAGAATGGTGGCTGAGAACAGCAAACTTTAAGCTCCCGTCTGTTATTCTGCGGTTGGAGGCGAACACAGTAATAATTATCAAGTTACCTTTTTAAAACCTCTTCATCCCTAGCATCCCTGTATCAGGGGTACCCCTCCGTCAGTCTCAGACAATGATGTAGTATGGTTTTTAAACGTGTGAATACCATAGACTGTATATAAAAATGGACATAGTGTCCGTGACTGTATTTATAATACAGAAATGTATTTATTCCTCCTGATGGTGTTCGACGCTCTCCTGATTGTGTGGGAGCAGTGAGGTTTGGGGGGGGTGCAGTGGGGCTGCCGGGAGGGGCCTGGCGGGGGCAGGGGATTGGTGGGGCTTCGGGTCGGGGCTGCGCTAAGCTGCCTCTGGGGTGTGTGGGGGCCTGGGGCTCGGTGCTTTGTACCTCTGGGTCGGGGGCGGGTCTGCGCGATGGGGGGGCTGGGCCCCCCTGGACCCGTCCTTGGGCTATGCGGGGTTGTCGCTGACTGTGGGGTGCTGCGGGTGCTAGAGGGGCTCCCGCTGCTTCTATTTCGTATAGGCTTCGCCCTCTAAGGCTATCGCTGTTGGATTTACCCCTTCCACGCGCCTCTGAGAATTTTAGTCTACGCCCACCCACAGTGTTGGCCTCTCCTACATCCGCACCTTGTATATATACACAACGGTGAGACCCAGCCTTCAGCTTCCATTTTTCTTCAGCACTGAGCTGTCTAAAGAGCAAGATTTTCCAGCTGGAAAACAAGAAGAACGATGTCTTCCAGCAAGCCAGCCAGAACGGGACGTCTGCCACACGGGCTACATCGTGCTGGGTGATCTCCATCCCCGCTGCAAGGCGTGCCTCGGACCGGAGTACGCCGGCCGAGCACTCGCTCTCGGTTCGCACTGACCGTTCTGCGCCCTTCTCCCCCCCCAAAGAGTGGTGGCGCCAGGTGGATAGCTTTGCCATTCAGAACGAGGAGGTGGGGGTCTCTGGGCGCGGTCAATCCGGTTGCGGTTTGGAGGGCTGCGTTGGGATTATAGGGCGATTGTCGATGCATCTTGATGCCTTGTTTATTTTTATTTTTTTCTTCCCTGTGCAAGGTCTCTGGATGGCTTCTGGGCCTTTAGTTTGTGCAATAGAGTCCGGTGGCGGCATTTCCTTGTTGGTTTGGAGGAACCAGTTTGCGTACCTGGTTTTCTTCGTCGGCCTCAGATCCATGCTTCCCCATATCTCTGTCGGCCAGTTGTCGGACCCCTCTGCAGACTGAAGTATAAAGTTAGCTTTCGGGATATGCAGTGCAGGGCGGGGCTGTGATCCGGTTCATTCTGGACCTGTGCCTGGAGTTCTCGGGGCCAACCGGCGGTTAGGGGAACGGCGGACTTTTATTGGCGGGTGCACGGTGGCCTGCACGGTGCGTTTGCTGCCAGGCTGGGACTTGCTGCTGGTGTTTTTCTCCACTGGCTTTTGCCGTCGTGTTCTGCCCCTCGCTCTCTATTGTTTGCCCGTTTTCGCATGTGTGATACACGGGGGGCTGCCGGGCATTGGCTGTGTTGCTTATTTGTGTTTGATTGTTTCTTGTTTTCATTTCTCTCTTAGTTTTCTTCCTATATCATCTGTTTATTGCTGCTGTTCGGCTGGTTGTCTTTTACTATTTTATTTTATTTATTTTTTTCCCCGGGAACCATAACCTTATCGTAGTGGTGAGGTTTGCGTACCCCGGTGAACCTGGCTGTGTTGTCGGGAGCCTAGTGCTCCTGGTAGGGTCTCCCAAGGCAAAGTGGTTCCAGGTGAGGGGCCAGACTAAGAATGGTTCACAAAGACCCTTGATGACAAATCGTGGAAGAGGAGGAGAGACCCTGCCCTGCCGGGGCTCCCGTCTGGAGCCAGGCCCAGAGGGAGGGCTCGTCGGCGAGCGCCTGGTGGCAGGGTTTGCCACGGAGCCCGGCCGTGGCCCAGCCCGAAGAACGTGGCAACCCCTCTCCATCCTTTGGACACACCATCCATCGGAAGATCCGCAGGGGTCGGGCGCGCTGCCACATGGGTGGCTTCACTGGACCAGACCCGGGCGTCAGAGGCTGGCTCTGGGGACGTGGAACGTCACCTCTCTGTGGGGGAAGGAACCGGAACTTGTGCGGGAGATGGAGCACTACCAATTAGATCTGGTCTCGGTTCTGGAACCGTACTCCTTGATAGGGGATGGACACTATTCTTCTCTGGAGTTGCTCAAGGTGTGAGGCGCAAGGCGGGTGTGGGGATACTCACAAGTCCCCGGCTAAGCACCGCTACGTTGGAGTTTACTCCGGTGAACGAGAGGGTCGCCTCCCTACGCCTTCGGGTACTGGGGGGGAAAACTCTGACCGTTGTTTGTGCATATGCACCAAATAGCAGTTTAGAGTATTCAGCCTTCTTGGAGACCCTGAATGGAGTTCTGTATGGGGCTCCAGTAGGGGACTCCATAGTTGTGGGCAATGGAGATACCTGGAAAGGCGTGATTGGGAGGAACGCCCCCCCTGATCTGAACCCGAGTAGGTGTTTGTTGTTAGACTTCTGTGCTAGTCATGGATTGTCTATAACGAACACCATGTTCAAGCATAAGGATGCTCATAAGTGTACGCCGTACCAGAGCACCCTAGGCCGAAGATAAATGATCGATTTTGTAATAGTTTCATCTGATTTGAGACCGCATGTTTAGGACACTCAGGTGAAGGGAGGGGCGGAGCTGTCAACTGATCACCATCTGGTGGTGAGTTGGGTCAGGGGGTGGGGGAAGACTCTGGACAGACCTGGTAAGCCCAAACGGGTAGTGCGGGTGAATTGGGAACGTCTGGAGGAGGCCCCTATCCGTGAGATCTTCAACTCAAACCTCCGGCGGAGCTTTTCTGGCATCCCTGTGGAGGTTGGGGACATTGAACATGAGTGGGCAATGTTCAAAACCTCTATTGCTGAAGCTGCAGCGGAAAGCTGTGGTCTCAAGGTCTTAGGTGCCTCAAGGGGCGGTAACCCTCAAACACCGTGGTGGACACCGGTGGTCAGGGAAGCCGTCCGACTGAAGAAGGAGGCCTTCCGGGATCTGTTGTCTCGGACGACTCCGGAGTACCGACGGGCCCGAAGGACGGCAGCAGCTGCTGTGGCAGATGGAAAGCAGCAGGTGTGGGAGAAGTTCGGAGAAGACATGGAGAAGGACTTTTGGTCGGCACCAAAGTGTTTCTGGAGAACTGTCCGCCATCTCAGGAGGGGGAAGCGGGGAACCGTCCAAGCTGTGTACAGTAAGGATGGGACCCTGTTGACCTCAACTGGGGAGGTAATTGGGCGGTGGAAGGAACACTTTGAGGAACTCCTAAATCCGACTCTTTAGTAGAGGCAGAGCTCGAGGCTGATGGGTGATTCTCGTCAATTTCCCTGGTGGAAGTCACTGAGGTAGTCAAACAACTCCACAGCGGCAAAGCCCCAGGGATTGCTGAGATCCGCCAAGAAATGCTAAAAGCTTTGGATGTGGAGGGGCTGTCTTGAATGACACGTCTCTTTAACATTGCGTGGAAGTCGGGTACAGTGCCCAAGGAGTGGCAGACTGGGGTGGTGGTTCCCCTGTTCAAAAAGGGTGACCAGAGAGTGTGTGCCAATTACAGGGGTATCACACTTCTCAGCCTCCCCGGTAAAGTCTACTCCAAGGTGCTTGAACAGAGGGTTCGGCCGATTGTCGAACCTCAGATCGAAGAGGAACAATGCGGTTTTCATTCCGGTCATGGAACAACTGACCAGCTCTTTACTCTCACAAGGATACTGGAGTGGGCTTGGGCGTATGCCCATCCAGTCTACATGTGCTTTGTAGATCTGGAGAAGGCGTATGACTGGTTCCCCCGGGAGATACTGTGGGAGGTGCTGCGGGAGTATGGGGTGAGGGGGGCTCTTCTCAGGGCTATCCAATCCCTGTACATCCAAAGCGAGAGCTGTGTCCGAGTACTCGGCAGTAAGTCGGACTCTTTCCAGGTGAGGGTTGGCCTGCGCCAGGGCTGCGCTTTGTCACCTATCCTGTTTGTGATATTCATGGACAGGATATCAAGGCGTAGTCGTGGTGAGAAGGGGCTGCGGTTCGGTGGGCTTGGGATCTCGTCACTGCTTTTTGCGGATGATGTGGTCCTGATGGCATCATCGGTCCGTGACCTTCAGCTCTCACTGGATCGGTTCGCAGCTGAGTGCGAAGCGGTTGGGATGAGGATTAGCCTAGCTTCGTGGTGAATTTTTAGGTTATTTAGGTTGCAATGTTGCCAATTAATATATAATTAATTAATAACGTGATAATGAAGTTACTTTATACAAACAACAATGGTTGATGAAATACATTGTACTGCAACGATATGGCAGTAAGTAGGAGAGTTTCTGATTTAGCTCTCTCTCTCTCTGCACACACACTGTTTGGAGCAGGTTTTTAGTCTTTCTTCTGTTGCTACTGTGGAATGAAGTTAGTTCAATATAAACTAGGCCTATAGCCTACTGTGTGTGTAATGACCTAACTATAAAATATTAAGTAGCTTAGATGTAACTAAGCTGGACTAGGCTGGACTCTCTGTCGGTGGTGTCAGAGAGGAGGATGCTGTCCAAGCTACATGTCATCTTGGACAGTGTCTCCCACCCACACCATGACATGCTGCTCAAACACAGGAGCACTTTCAGTGCAAGACTCATTCCCCCAAAATGCACCACACAATACTTAATGTGCAATATTCTCCACCATAACAATTCCTTTAATTATGTCAAGATTGTACATATCCACACTCCTTTATATTTTCTTTGTATTTTATATTTTTACTCTGACATTTATATACTTCTTTATTTATATACTAACTTTCTATTTTTATTTATATTCCTTTTGCCTTGATGTGCAATCTGTGCAACTGTGACACAGAATTTCCCTTTGGGGATCAATAAAGTATTTTTGATGCTGATTCTGATTAGCGTATAGCAAAACCAGAACTGGCTATATTTATATATATATCGTGCATGTGCACATGCATGTCCACAAAGAATGTTGTTACGAGGTGTGGTGTGTGGACAGAGAGGACCCAAAAGCAGCACTCAGAGAGAAGGAGGTTTATTGAGGGAAGCGAGGGGGAACAGGGAGGACGCCGTGAGGGAAGTCCGAAGAGGAGTGGGCCAGTGGATGAGCCCAGCCGAACGGAGGACGAGGGTGAGTGTACCTGGGAGGGAAACAGACAGAGAGACAAGGTTAGGGAAGACAACGACAAGGCACAGGGTAAGTGTGAAAAAACAAGAAACATGGAAGCCTGAACACAGAAGTGGCACCAGGTATGGAGCAACGACGATCAAGCGAGGATGGTGTGGAGAACCGGGGTTGAAATACAGGCAGTCATGAGGTGATTATTGGCAGGTGTGGCAGGCTGACGAGGTGGCTGATGGGATGCAGGTGCAGGTAGTTGGCTGGGCTCAGGAGCAGAGGGAGAGAGAGAGAGAGAGAGAGAGAGCACACAGGGGAGAAAACACAGGGAAGCAGGCAGAGAACAGAAAACCAAGGAAAAAACTGAAAAACTGAAAAAAAAGGAGAATAAACCAGGACACTCACCGTCAGCCGGGCTGCCACCACAAGAAATGTCTTCCTTTCAAGCTGTCTACACATATACGATACGCCATTCAAAAGCTGCTACTTTATAGATTCCAACAGTGACAGCCGTGTTCCTCTATGCCCAACTCTCACTAAACTGTTCAGCAAAGAACTTCAATAACAAACTTTTATATTTTTAATTACAGCAACAAACTATGTCTAACTTTTGCTGTTTTTGTTACCAAAAGTAGTGTCTGATAGAATAATAATGTTTCTCTTATTCTGAGTCAATTTCAAGTAAGTAAGTAAGTTTTCCTCATTTACATGGCCCATAATGTGTTTTGGAGATGAAGTCAGTAGTACAGGTTCACATGTCATCACATGTCAAAATCGACCAATGGGTTGTCAGGATATCTATCCACTGGATAGCTTATCTAGGTGGCTAGCTAGTCCTGCAAGGATCACCATCAAGTCCAAGTGTTTGTTGTATGATAACTCTTTTATTAGCTAAATATAGGATAACAAGAATGTTTACAATAGAATATGTATTTCTTGTCACTATATCATTTATTCTATTATTTATCATTCCCATCGTTAAAAGCCCCCCCACACTATGAGACTTCATACAACTCAAATTCATCCTCAGCACTGCTCCACTGAATATAGTTTATTTCTGTTTACCTTTTTTATGATTGCTTTTGTATTGTTGTATAATGGCTGCTATGTGGCAGAAGAGGGTTACTAACCTAATTTCACTTTAAAATCTGCTGTAATGTGACAAATAAACCTAAATCTGTCTATCTGACTGTTTTGAGTCAGATTTGTCAATTAATGAATACAAGTGTGTTTTAGTCCTGATTTTCTTTTGTCCTTTGTCTTTTTCACACAGTGAAGATGATTTTCAGTGCTGCAGTTTATAAACATCGTTGCACGTCGGCTGCTCAGCTGGGTCAGCAAGACAGACAGCGTGAGATTCCCTGCAGCTAAACACATGCTGCTCAAATCAGACTTTAAGAAGAGAGAACACCTGACTGCTGTTCTCAAAAGTCACTCTCATTGAATTATTTTCTCTTCTTGTGCAAAGGACAGTCCTTCTTAGTCCTCTTATCAACGTTGTAAATACTTGCTTTCAACATTAACTTGTTTTTTTGCGACCTTTGGGCTACTCTCTGCTCCCCTTCCTCAGCCACAGCTTCCCCTTTCTTAGACAGAACATCCCCTTCTTCAGATTGGCCGCTTATCTAGACGACGTGCTTCTGCTGCTGCTTCGCTTCCTCTGTGTCATCGGACCCTGAGTCACCTCAACCCAAAATAAAATACAAATCTGCTGTGCAAAGAGTTATAGAGAAGAGAATGATGCACGACCAGACCCAATCAGGTTCATGCCCACCAGAGTCCCAAGCCCCAAATTGACACCAATGCATCATGGTCCCTTTTTCTCTTTCAATAGTTTTTTAGCACTTAATAATTGGCAACTTGTATGATGGATATGCGTGTAGTTGAGAAGCTTCTGTATTCTGTAGTCTGAATTAAAAGAGTTATACGACAACATACGGCTCCAAACTGCACCAAGAAATTTGCAGAAAAATTGATGCAAGCGTAGCTGTGACAGCAGATTTATTCGAACTAATGAGAGTTCGCCTGATTGAAGGGGAAGAAGAGTTTGATGCTGAAGTCTGAAAAGGCAAGGTTACGCATGCTGCTTGACAGTCAATACGCTAGGTCCATATGTGGATCATGTTTGGAGCACATATGCCGCTCAAACCATCTTCTGGAGTCACCAAGTATTTCAGTTATGAGAGCTGAGACAGCCATGCAGCTGGCTACAAAGAAAGCCGAAGCGGACAGCACATTCTCCTGTCAAGTATTTATTTTTTTTGAATCACAACCTTTGCTTGGGAAGTGGTGTACGGACGTTTCCAGTCTTGTTTTGTATGTACGCACGTATGTAAATGAGGCCCCAGACCAGGAGAAAAGAGCATATCTCAAGAACATATTCAGTTTCTGCAGGTCTTAAAGGAAAGTGTGTGGCCACCATGAGATTCCTCATGGTTCCTTCCATTCAAAGCACTTCCACACCTCCCTGACGAAAAGAAGCTTGACTTAGGGGAATATTGTATGAAGGTCCATCTCTGCAGAGCATCTTCATCGCAAGGCTGTGCCAATTATGGCATGAAGCATCTTGACAGCCAAAGTGAGAAAGAATACCCATCAGCAGCTGGCTTTATCAGAAAGCAATTCTATATGGACGGTGGCTTCATAAGCCTGGAATCAGTCGATGGCACAATCAAGCTGGTAAAAGAAATCCAGACATTGTGTGCTAAAGAAAGTTGCACCTTCATAAATTCACCTCCAATAGTCGATAGGTACTAGCGTCTATTTGCGTCACTGATCGCGCTGCTGAGGTGAAGAATGTGGATCTCAACTATCATAATCTTCCAGTACAGAGAGGTAGGAGTAAAATGGAAAGTGACGTCTTCTGCTTCAGGGTCTCCCTTGATCTGAAACCAGTTACATGATGTGGAATCCTCTCCGTTGTGGCTTGTATGAACTGATGCTTCAAGGCAAGTTGATTTCCAAGAGAGACTGCTAAGGTTCTGAAAAGAGACCGGATAAAACTTGATTCTGGAATCATTTTGATTTAAAAATCTGCCGGCCTTGAGCCCATTCTGATCCAAATCCACAAACAACCCATGTAGGTCGCGCCTCCCCCCTCTCAGTCTCTCCCCCTCATTTGTCTCTCACACACACCCACACTGATTTCTTGTATGTTTTGGATGCTTTGTTTCCGTTGACTTTATTTCCTTTTTGCTTAGAGTAGTTAATAGTGATTTACTTGCTAAAGTTGTTGATCACTGATCAGTGCTTGAGGTAAATAAATCCTATTGTAACTTTAAGAAATCGTTGCCTGTGACTGTTTGTGTATAAGTCGATAAATCTGCTTATTCAGTTCCTCTGGTGTTGTTTTATTAGTGACATCGCTGTCACTGTCGGCTTCCAACAGACCTTCCACGCTGCAGTCATGCTCCACCATCCTGTCCTTCAGTCTCTTTCTGTTTTTCATTGCTGTTGAACCAAAATTGGTGATTCCAGATATTTCTTTCCTTGTGTGTCTTGTGTTACTTTTTTTCTGCTTTTCTTCCCTCCTATTTGTTGGCATGCCCTGTCCTAATTACATAGATTAGATTTTGTTTATTGCCTGCCCCCCTGTAGGATTTGTTTGCGTTTTGGGTTGCTGCTTGGTTTGACCATGGAGGTTGTTGGGCCTATTTTAGGGGTCTGAAGATTTTTTTACATTGACTGTTATGGCCGCCACCGCCTGCCTTAAAGTAATTGTTGTGCTCCTGAGTGCTTCTGGCTGTCATGCAAATCCCAGCTGTGCGAGTACCTGTCGAGGATTGGTTTCTCTAGAGCTGGGACCGCCTACTTCCTGGGTGCTGTTCTCTGGCGTCTGTGATTGGTGTGGTTGTGACTCGACCGAACCTGCTAACCAGGTCTCTCCAATCAACACCAGCTGGACTACAAATAGTTTGTGTGTCCACAGCTTGTTGCAACTGTGAGCCAGTGATCTGTTTGCCTTGCTGTTGGTTGCGTACCCTGTTAGTTAGTGAATATCTAGAGTGTTTGTATTTCCTGTCTCTGTCTGTTGCCTGTCTAAGTGGCTTCAGTCAGTTCGACCCTTTGTAAATCACAGTGTGATAGTGCACCGAGCGTCGGGCGCTCTTTTGTTTGAGCATTGCTTGTTTGTTTACTTTGCACTATTGTAAAGCATCTAGATGCTGACTTCCTTTTGTTCTTTAGTGTTTTTTGAGCAGAGTAACTGTCTTTGGACAAGACCCTCTTTTGTTTCACCTTTTTGTTGTCAGCACCTATATAGCCTCCTTTTGTTGTTTTCTCGAGTCAGCTCCTTTAATTAAACCTTTGACTTTTTAACAGGACTCCAGTTGTCCTTTACCACCTTCATTTCAATCCCAAATCACTTGTTACTGCCTTAACTTAATGGGCTGGGTCGTAACACTGACATGTGCTCAACAAAGAGGAAAAAAAGAATATTGATAAATACCACATACCAATACAGATATAATTTGTATTTATTGGCTTAAAGCAATCCGTGTGGTTGTTTCCTCCGCTTCACAATTTAAATCTCTATTGTGGTTGGGCACTAGGACCCTGAGGGAGGCTTCCTTTCACTGTTACTACACTCAGAGAGATGCACAGACATGGTGACGGAAGTATTTATCAAGCTTCTTAAAGTGCCATATTTGCCTTAAGTGCTGAAAATCAGTTATCGCTCTTTCTCTCCCAGTTATTTAAGAAGCTCCAGAGGTCTCTCAGGTGGTTCGGAGCTGCCAGTAGGGCTTGTGATGGCGCTGTGGAGACAGAGACATGTGCAAATCTTTCAGGAGAGGAAGAATGTTTCTGAATTACTTGACGACGCGCAGTTAATTAGACGGGGTTGCAGACATAATCTTTGTCGAGAGTTGGTGAGGGACGTCATCTCACCACTGACTTTACGCAGCAACACGTTTTCAGCTAAATTAAAGGTTGTGATGGCGCTTTCTTTCTTTTCCACAGTAATGCTGATGATTGAGGACCATCCACAAGCCGAATTGTCAAGGAAACAATTATGGCAGTTACAGCTCCACGCTTTGTCGCGCGTTTATTGACTTCCCAACAAGACCGGGCTGCATAGGCAACAGACTCATACACAATTCATGCAAATAGCCGGCTTCCAAGGAGCAGAAAGTGCAATTGATGGCGCTCAACCTTTGTATTGTTCATTTCCAGTGTGTCCGTAGCCTCTGTACATATTGTATTCTCTTAAAAATTCTTAATTGTCAAATGTGAGTTGAATGTAAACTCGTCTTTGGAATTTCACTTTTCAATGTGAATTTATCTGAGAATATTCTTAAATAAGAAACCTATTCAGTGATTGGTTCTTGGCCACATCGCCATCCAAAATCCTGTCTGGGGCACAGCAAAGTGTTGTGAATCAGCTCAGACTGACACTTAAGATTTAGTCCTACACTTCACTCAAATTAGGACTGAGATGCTTAATAACTTTTAAGCTCAGCTTTGAGCCAAGAATGTTTTTACTCTTTCTAATTTCTAATGTTTGTCTCTATAGGTCTGAAATCAAGCTGAGCAATAACTTTAATCCTTTTTTTTTTTCAATCTTGCTGCCAAATACAACAATTTCTGCCTCCCCTTTATTTAATTGAATTTTTTTTCACTCAAATCAAAAATAACTATTTGGAACATTGGGAGGAAGAGACAAAAAGCAACACAAACTAGATTTTTATCTGGCCCTAAACAGAGATGATGAAATGGCTGAATGTCTCTCTAGTTTCAGAGATATCAAGCAGAGGCAGCTTCTTACCAAATACAGACTCAGAGACCCTGCAATTAAAAAAGGGAGACATAAAAAGTCCTGATTACCAAGGGAATATATTTTTGTATAAATGAAACATTCATGCCAATAAAGCGAACTGATCTGAACTGAACTGAACTCTTGAGCACATTCCAGATCGCTGAGGAGGCAGAAGGGCAGAGATCACATTTCCTCTCTGTGAATGTCTCTGCATGATTTCACTGTTTGTGTGAAATCATGTGACCACAGATTTCCACCATCTCTGCAGAAAATATCCATAGAGATTATGATGAAACAGTCTCAGAGACTGCAGTGAGTCCATTACAGACTGTTCTTCTGCTGTTTTATGAATAAATGATTAAGATGTGATTTACATTAGAACATATAACTCCATCTAAAGTGATGAGGACTGAAATAGACAGATTTGCGTTAGAGTAATAGATCAGAGATGCAGTCACAATGCAATAAGACTCAAATGCAACAAAGGGAATAAAAGTGAGACAGCAGTTTTAAAGTTAGATTTGAGATCAGAAGGAAGTTATATTCTTCACAGAGATCAGAAATGTATCTCGGCCTGTTACAATAGTTCACCCTGCTGGAAACGAAGACTTGAATGAGTTTCTCTAAAACTTGTCTTTGTTTGAGAGAACAAAATGCTGATTCAGTTATAGCCTTGATGTGACTGCTGAAGCTCAGACCTGAGTCTATTAAAACACCAAGATTTCTGATGTTCATCTCTATAGGTCTGAAATCAGACTCGCAGTGTTGGGAGGTTTCCATTCTTGAGGATATTCTAATGTCATTTCCTGGAAAATGATTTTAAAATGTTGATGAATCATCCTGCAGTGGGGAGCCTGTGTTAATTTATCCAATCCAACGAAAACCTTGCTTAATTTTTTCCATGTTGCTGAAAAATAGTGTTTCTGGGACCGGGCACCACAGATTACTGAATAAAGCTCAAGTTTATTCACTGATTTTACTGAAACTGGATCATATTTGATGGAAAATATTATCTGCTTATCTTTCTAATGTTCCTCGCCGCTGTGATCTCAACTCTGTGATTTACAAGTTCCCTAATGGACAGATTTACTTGTGAAGCTTTTCTTGTTGCTGTAGCAAGTCAGCTAATTGCTGCTAACTAGCTGCCATTATCTAATTAGCTCAGTTAGCCTGCAGCTACTGGTCAAATTAGCTTAATCTGCCCGTACTGGGAACTCGGAGCACCGGAGTGTGTGTTTGGTTTACACCTTTACTCAAGCACAGGAGGTTTTCCAGGCCGGCAAGCAGCGAAACTGCGCTCAGCAGCCTCCCAGTGAACACGACAGGACCGAACACAGTCTCATTAGCAGACTAGACCCCGGGGTGACAAGAGCCAACCGGCAAGAAAACCTGCTTGGTAATGTATTCCCAGTGGTCAGACTGGACCCTGTCAGTCTCGGAGGCTGTGCTCGGGTCCTGCTGCTGTGTTCACTCACGGGGAGCTGGAATCAGTCTGCACAGAGTCAAGGCCGAGAGAGGATCTCTGTTCCCCAAAACATAGAAACCTAGACTGTGTAAATGATCATGCGTCCCTTTGCTCGGGGCCAGACGCCTGAAGCCGCCCTAGGCAGCAGGTCTCTGGACCAGCTGTATATGTGATTTAGTACTTCTCTGTTTATTCTCTTTTGTTAATTTATTCTTCAAAGACAACCGTTGGTTGTAACTACATTTTTTGCTCAACCCCTCACCAGGAATATAATTTCCAGGGCAGTAAATAGCAAATAGCCCTCCACTTTCTGTTTAATGGAAGCTTTTTTCTTATAGTAATCCCCATTTTTACAAAATATACCTGTAATCTGATTACAGTTACTTTATTTTTGTATCCTCATTATGTTACGCTGTTACATGTAATCCGTTACTCCCCAACCCTGTCTACTCTTTG
The DNA here is from genome assembly GCF_014851395.1 of Micropterus salmoides. NCBI lineage: Eukaryota > Metazoa > Chordata > Actinopteri > Centrarchiformes > Centrarchidae > Micropterus > Micropterus salmoides. The sequence continues at coordinate 2,380,494 of NW_024041151.1, forward strand.
TCCTTGTTGCCGTAAATCTGTGTTGCCCGCGTAGCTCTGATAAGTGAGATTAATGTCATGTATGATTTGACCTAGAACAGGGTTTTCAAAGTCTGCGACTGTGGACCTCCATCAGACAAAGCCTTGAAGATGGCTTAGTTTACTTGTTTAGTTTTACTTAATTACTGGAGGCCTATGGGATCACGATTCTGTTATTTGAACCGAATCTGATCGCAAAGGCACCCAACAATTGAGCCAAGATACCCTAATACTTCTGTTTGATATAACTTCAAACTACACCAAATACAACAAGAAAGGTCTTAACCAAACCACGACCATAGACCTTACATCATGAACCTTTATGTTTTTATTACCTTAGAATGAGCCATTTCTGTCTACATACACCGCAGGTCCTCTTACATGGAAGTCGCCATGTTGCTCCGCTGTCTTTCTACAGTAGCCCCAATGGAGAAACTGCTCTACAGACGGCGTTTCATTACTATGTTGAATACGTACAAAGAAGAAGAAAAGTGGTGAGGGGGTTTTATATCTTGGTCAGGAAGAAAACGGGGGCGTGAGGCCCATCCTGGATCTGTCACTGTTGAACAAAGCCATTATGGAGAAACCTTTTCACATGTTGACAGTAAAACAGGTGCTGGAGTGTGTGTCAGGAACACTGGCAGGCCAGACTGTTGACTGACTGACATCTACATAAACCAATGAGCAGTGCAATTAGACCAATGGACTCATAAAAGCACTAAAGTTTCAGATGCACCTCAGAACCCCAAGTCCCCAAGACTCCCTCCAATTCAAGGCTCTTTAAACCCAAGAACTGAACCCTGAAAAGAGTCCCTTGCCAGCTAGTCCTGAGACTAGCCCTGCAACATGTCACACACACCTTTATGAAACCAGCACTGCTTTACAAACACCAATTAGATTAAACCAAATTATCACTCAAAGCAAAAATACTTATTTGGAACATTGGGAGGAAGAGACAAAAACCAACACAAACTAGATTGTTATCTGGCCCTAAACAGAGATGATGAAATGGCTGAATGTCTCTCTAGTTTCAGAGATATCAAGCAGAGGCAGCTTCTTACCAAATACAGACTCAGAGACCCTGCAAAAAAAATGGAGACATAAAAAGTCCTGAATATCAAGAGAATATAGAGTACGTGAGCTCTGTACGACAGGTGAGGTGGAGACAGAGACATGTTTTCTCCTCAAATTATATAGAAGCATAAGAGAGCAATATTTTGAGAAATTCCATCTATAAATACCAGATTTTTAAGAACTTCAAGATAACAATAAATTAAGCCATGCTGCTAAGTATGTGTCCCACCCTGAGGGACAGCGAGTGACTCAGCCAGCTGTTGCAAATAATGTTAGCAGCTTACATCTGGTTCACGTTTATTTGTAGTTTACATTGTATCTTATTTGTTGTTATGTTTAATAAACTTATGAGAATTAATACAAATTATGAATTTTGATATTCAGAGATTAATTCATAAAGTTCTCGTTTTTCGCAGGGCACCACCGGAGATTCAATTCACCCAGAGTCTCCAGACCTCTGGGTAGTGTTTTAATAATTATACAATTATTCACTAGTGATCAGTTAGTTAATAATCGCTTAGTTATCTTAAATCAGTCAGTCTCATATCGAAGGGGAAAATTCTCGTGGCAGGGACTTCCATTCCTTTGATTACAGTGAAATTTATTAACTAACTAAGGTGAATATAAAAATGCGGTCTTTTGTCGGCTTATTGAAGAAACTTGCAGTGGGGCCTTTTCAACCCTGGCTCGGGTTAGAAGTTTGGTCGTCCTTTGTTACTGCTGGCGGGCCCACGCGGTTGGTCCGTGCGTCGGGGGATCAGTGTAAGTTAGCTCGACGAATAAAGCTTAAAAAGAACCTGGTCGTTCTTGAATTAAACTAGTGTAACTTAACGGACTGATAACTTTGACCCGGCGCAGTGAAGTCTCCAGCAACTTTACTTGCGTTTTATTTTCTTTGGTTAAAACTTCTTAGGGCGTTGCCGGGAGACGGGGCACGCTGGCCACGTGCTGAAGTGCAGTTGGAGAGAACAAGACAAGAGAGCACAAGACAGCGTGTGTCGTTGCTTTTGTGGGTTGGGCGCTGTTCCCAGAGGGAAGTCCTTTGTTCCCCTGAGGGCTTGTTTCCGGTCTTTTCTTTAAACTTTTAATATGTCTATTCAAAAAGCTATTTGCGCGTATTGTAATCAGATATCTTCCTACAATCAAACCTTAATTGTCAAACGGGTATACCGTTCTTAGTTTTAAGCATTTGATAAAAAGGAAAACAAATGTCAGTAGATTAGCATTTCAGAATGATGGCATGCAATACTTATTTTGTCCACTTGGGGGAGCTCGGGTTACATGAGGATAGCTTTGATTAATTCAAAAACAATCTTTGCTCAGGAGCTGGGGTATTTAGTTATTTAACATTAAATTTGAGCTGGGAAATTACCTGAGTAAGGATGACATTTCTTTATCATTATTTCTAAAGGAAGTGTCGGAGGTTTGGGAACTTATTTAGATTCTTTTCAACAACAAATAACACCAACATGGTAACATAACTACTCAAATGGAGTGGAGAGACCTAGTTAAATAACTTAAAAATTATTGAATTAAATAAGGTAATGCTTTGAGTTTTGAGGAGACAGCAGTCTTTGTTTACACAAAGAGTTCAGGGCAGATAATTCATTAATCTTATATCATGTTCAAATACAAACTTTTGATTTTGAAACTGCTTCGGTACCATTGTTTAAATGAAAATTCACGCCAATAAAGCATTCTGACCTGAAGGGAACTGACTGCAGTGAACTCTCCGCACATTTCAGACTGCTGAGGAGACAGAAGGGCAGAGAGCACATAGTTTCCTCCCTCTCTGCAGATGTCTCTGCATGATTTCACTGTTTCTGTGAAACCATGACAGGCTCCACCATCTCTGCAGCCATACAGATGATGGACGCCCCATGGACACATGATTTCACAAAAACAGGCTCAGAGACAGAAAGCAGGAATTACAGTGAACTTCCCCAAAGCTACTGCATCTCTGAACTCTCTCTCTTGAAGGGATAGGAAGTGATTCTAATCCAAAACACTTTCTGTTAAAGCCAATGAAGGTTTCCTCATAGTTCGCTAACTCTTCATTTTGGGTGTTTTCAGGTTTTCCTCACAGCCCTGGGTCTGTAAATGGAACACCAGGAAAGTAGCTTGGTGCATTTCCCACAACATTGCTCCAGCCAATCAGCAACAGGTGGCCTTCGTGCTCACGCACAGGAGTCGTGGCGAGAGATAGTTGGATACACCAACATTCAAGCGTGCTAGAGTCGAGGCTCTGTGAAAAAGGAGAGATGGCTGAGAAACAGCCAAAGAGGAAAAGGTCTGAAGAGTATAAACAGAGAAACAGGCTATGCTGTTTCAGACAAACCATAGGTCGTACTGTCTTGTCTGATTGTTGTCATGTTTGTAATGGCTGTGTCGTGGGTTTTGTATTTGTTTTCTGTGTTCATTCCCTGCCCTTGTGTTTACTCTTCTCGGTAGTGTGTGTATGTGTTACTTTGGTCATTTGTTTATTCATCAGGGGAAGTGAGTGCAACATTGGACGGGCTGCATGAACTCTTTCAGAACACAGGGGAGGATAAGCGTAGACTATGTGCGCTTTCTCTGATGGAAAAGACTATGGTGTCAAAGCCCAGACTGTTGCACATTCCCGTTTTTGCTGATCAGCTGGCCACCATCACGGGCCTCAAGATGGACTTACAGCTTCAGTTTGAGGTAAATACCTCCAACCGCAGTGAGTGTTTGCAGTAGACCTCCCTGTCAGTTTCCGCTCCAGTGGCTAGCCACCTACCTGTTTCCTGGCCGCCGTCCGCCAGAGACTTCGACTTGGACTTTGCTTCCCTGAGTTTTCTTTATTGTTGTTGTTATTGGACTGTTTTAGTTTTTTTGGTGTCTGTGTTCCATGGACCCATCCTCCACCCACCCATGTGTTTTAATAATAAAAATAATTATATTTTATTTATAGACACCTTTCTGAACATTCAAGGTCACCTCACAAAACATAATCAGAATTAGAATCAGAATCAGCTCTATTTGCCAGGTATGTGTACACATACAAGGAATTTGACTGTGGATTGTACAATGCTCACGATGTGCTTTCTTATAGAATAAAACTACAATAAAATCACACAGGCTACAGAAGATAGAACACAAATATACACACTATAAACAAGAACAGAACAATATAGATAGATTGACAAATAGTGCAAATGGTGCAGGAGTAAATTATTATCATTATTAATTATTGTTATGATTATTATGTACAGTGGAGGTGGATGTGATACACGTGTACACAGTGCGATAGAGCAAACTGCAAAGGATGCTGGAATAAATAAGTATTATGTGCAGATGTTATTTACTTGGGGTAGGTGGATTTGGTGTACAGTATATGCAATATGATGATATAACGATATGAACACCAGCGTGAGATGGATCTGCAGTGATGTTTCCTGTCCGTCTCCTGACTCTGGAAATGTATAAGTCTGGGATGATGGTGAACGCCGAGCTGAAGTCCACGAACAGGATCCCTGCATGTGTCCCTGGAGAGTCGAGGTTGCAGGATGTGATGCAGACCCAAGTTGACTGCATCATCCACTGACCTGTTAGCCCTGTAGGCAAACTGCAGGGGGTCCAGCAGGGGGCCTGTAATGTCCTTCAGGTGGGCCAGCACCAGTCTTTCAAAGGACTTCATGACTACAGATGTCAGATAGTTATTTAGTCCAGAGATGGAGGGTTTTTTGGGGACCGGGATGACTGTGGAGCGTTTGAAGCAGGAGGGAACTTCACACAGCTCCAGTGATCTGTTGAAGATCTGAGATGGGGGCCAGCTGGTCTGCACAGATTTTCAGGCAGGATGGTGAGACACCCTCAGGTCCAGGAGCCTTCCTGATCTTCTGCCTCTGGAAGAGGTGGCTCATGAGTGCAGATGAGGGGTCAGAGAAGGAGGGTGGCAGCGTGTCAGAGGGGGAAGGTGGTTGTTTGAAGATGGTGTTGAAGTGGGGAAGAGGTGTGAGAGGTGTGACTGTGGGCTTTTCAAACCTACAGTAAAAGCCATTCAGCTGGCCAGTCTCGTCTGAGTACCAGCAGTGTTGGGGGACGGTCTCCTGTAGTTAGTGAGTGTCCGCAGGCCTCTCCACACTGATGGGGGGGTCGTTGGCTGAAAAGCTGTTATTTAGCTTTTTGACGTAACTCCTTTTTGCAGCTTTGACCTCTTTAGTCAGTTTGTTCCTGGCCCGGTTGTACAGGATTCTGAAGGCCTCCGCTTTGGTCTGACGAAGCTGCCTGAGTTTCGCTGTGAACCAGGGTTTTTGGTTGTTGTATGTGTGCAGGGTTTTGGTCGGCACACACATTATGTAGGATGATGTAACATGGCACCTCATGGCAAAGAACCCTCTGAGGATCTCTGATGGTTGCTCTACATAAAGATGGCCGAGGCTATAAGAAGACCGCCAAGACCCTGAAACTGAGCTGCAGCACGGTGGCCAAGACCAAACAGCGGTTGTACAGGACAGGATCCACTCAGAACAGACCTCGCTATGGTTGACCAAAGAAGTTGAATGTACGTGCTCAGCGTCATATCCAGATGTTGTCTTTGGGAAATACACAACTGCCAGCATTGCTGCAGAGGTTGAAGGGGTGGGGGGGGTCAGCCTGTCAGGGCTCAGACCAGACGCCGCACACTGCATCAAACCGGTCTGCATGGCTGTCGTCCCAGAAGGAAGCCTCTCCTAAAGATGATGCACAAGAAAGCCCGCAAACAGTTTGCTGAAGACCAGCAGACTGAGGACATGGATTACTGGAACCATGTCCTGTGGTCTGATGAGACCAAGATAAACTTATTTGGTTTAAGCGTGTGTGGTGGCAACCAGGTGAGAAGCACAAAGACAAGTGTGTCCTGCCTACAGTCCAGCATGGTGGTGGGAGAGTCCTGGTCTGGGGCTGCATGAGTGCTGCCGGCACTGTGGAGCTACAGTTCATTGGAATCAGAATCAGCTTTATAGCCAGGTATGTGTACACATACGAGGAATTTGAAGGATTGCATATTGCGCACGATGTGCTTACTCATACAATAACACAATTATAAAATAAGATAAAACAATAAATCCAACACAGGCTACAGTGTAGACAACACCAATACATACAGTACACACTATAAACAGAAACAAAAACAATATAGAATTGAGACAATGAAGAGGGCAAAGTATGCAGGAGTAAATTATTATTATCATACTTATTAGTGTTATGTACATGTCGGAGGTGGATGTGATATACAGCTACACATACATGCATACGATGCCTATAAAATGTTTTCACCCCCTTGGATGTTGTTTGTTCTTTTATACATGAAATCATGGTCAATATAATTTAGCTTTTTTTAAAAGAATTTGCAAAGAGAACCTCTTTAATATCAAAGTGAAAACGGATTTTTACAAACTAATGTCAATTAATTAAACATATAGAAGGTAAAGAAGATGATACATCCAAGGGAGTGAATACTATTATAGGCATTGTACATGTACACATGTATAGAGTGCGATGGAGAAAAGTGCAAAGGACGCTGGAATAAGTCAGTGGTAACCAGTAAACAGGGAACCATGAATGCCAACATGTACTGTGACATACTGAAGCAGAGCAGGATCCCCTCCCTTCAGAGACCGGGCCACAGGTCCAACATGATAACGACCCCAAACACCTCCAAGACGACCGCTGCCTCGCTAAAGAAGCTGAGGGTAAAGGTGACGGACTGGCCGAGCATGTCTTCAGACCTGAACCCTACTTAGCATCTGTTGGGGCTCCTCAAACGGAAGGTGGAGGAGCGCAAGGTCTCAAACATCCACCACCTCCGTGATGTCGTCATGGAGGAGTGGAAGAGGAAGCTCTGTGAAGCTCTGGTGAACTCCATGCACAAGAGGGTTAAGGCAGTGCTGGAAAATAATGGTGGCAAGGCTTGACATTAACACCCGTCAAATCAAATGCTGGTGGATTTCATCCGTGGCGGGTAACACAGTCAGTGACTGTGACTGTGTGAATTTGTGGTCTTTTCAGAAGGCATCTGAAATAACAAATTAATTGCTATTTGACACTATGACGCTACAACTCCATGAGTACTACCTGCACATAGTGTTTGCTCATTGGTCCACTCGTGAAACCTATCTTCACCGACAACACTGTAAACAAGTTGGTGCTGTGGAGATTAAACTCGCGGACTGGCTGTCGGACTGAGGATTGTTTTAGACTGCCGTTAATTATCTACTTAACCTCACTCTTTCCTGCAGTGCCACCGCACGGAGCAGTGGTGCACGCTAAATATGAGAGAATATTAAAGTTCAATCTGTTACAGGGCAGCCACAGTCCCTCAGACCTGTAGACCGTCAGCCTCCCGCCTGCTTTTAACCTGATGGTGTGATCTCTGTCATCACACGCGACAGGTCACATGCACACACACATCAACACAGCGTTCAGTCAGTGTGTGAGTGTGCGTGGCCGACCAGTGTGGAGAAAAGATGCACAGCAGAATGAGAGAAAGAATAGGTAGAGCTGAGACAGGGGAAATGCAGGAGGAAAGGGTTGTTAAATGCTGGGAAATTACAGATATCTTCATGATTTAGGGACGTGGTGTTACTACTAGCAGGGCTGCTCGCATATCACATCAAATCATCATATCACAACTACCTTTCCACAGTTGATTAAATTTTTTAATAAAAGTCATCATGTCATGTAGGAAAGCAGGAGATGTGTTTGTATGGGAATAATCTGGAAAATAAAGACCTGTATACTCGTTTCAGGTGGACGTATCTCCAGTTACACAGAGTTCCCCTTTGAGGGACTACACTATGGGAACGCCTCTGGGTGTGGCAGGGCTGAAATCATGAACTATTCCAATCCTATTGGCGTTGCTAGAACAGTAGCGTGTGACGGCGTAACTGGAGGCGTATATAAGCACGCCGGCACACCGGACACATTAGCTTTTTTCTATTCAGCAGGCACTCTGGCATGTTCGAGACTACTCAAAAAGTATTTCCCCCGCCAGTCTGGGTCCAGGACGGCAACGGCTTCCTGCAGTCCCCCATCAACAAACCTGGGACGCGAGGTGGCGCTCTCGCCCACAGCCCCCGAGAGGCTGACCAAAGTCCCCTCCCTCGTGGCGGCTCAGGCAACAGGCGCTGTTTTTCCCGCCGTCTTGGCGCTCGGGACACGGTAGCCGCCAGCGAGCTCTCACCAGTCTGCCTGCCTCGAGGGGTTGCAGCTGGAAAACGATCGGGCTCACACACCGTGGGTCGCCGGCGAGTTTTCCCTGGCGGTCCTCCGCTTCAGGGTGCTACCGGGGACCTACGCATAACACCGGTCACCAGCCCCGAGGTGGCCGGTGCACGCGGGGCAGAGCCAGGTGTTGGGACAAGAAGTTCGCTCTCTGCTGGAGAAAGGGGCCATAGAACTCATTTCCCCGCCAGTCAGGGAGTCCGGGTTCTACAGCCGGTACTTCATAGTTCCCAAGAAGGACAGATGGGTTGCGTCCGATTTTGGATCTGCGGTCCCGGAGGGCTGGATGCCATGGTGCAGACGTGGCCGAGGCTGCGTCTGTATGCTCTTCCCCCCAGTTGCTCTGCCCCTGGGGGTTCTGGAGGGGGTCCATCAGGACGGTGTCACTGTTAGTAGCTCCGTTTTTTGGCTGGCCCGAGTGTGGTTCTCGGACATAATATTGCTCCTAGAGGGCCCGCCCTGGCAGGTCCCTCTGAGGAGAGACCTGCTGTCCCAGGCGGAGGACCGGGCCTTTCACCCGCGCCCCGTCCTGTGGCAGCTATGGGTCTGGCCCCTGAGGGGGCGCAGTTCCTAGAGGCGGGCCTGACGACAGGAGCAGTCGAGACGCTGCTCAGCTCCAGAGCCCCGTCCATGAGAAGGATGTACGGCTGTGGCTCAGGAGGTAGAGCGGGTTGGCCTTTAATCGGAAGGTCGGCGGTTCAATCCCTGGCTCCCCCTGGTTGTGTGTCGAAGTGTCCTTGGGCAAGATACTGAACCCCGAATTGTGTGTGAATGTTAGTTTCTGTTTGAGCACTTAGGCTCAGTGTATGAATGTGTGTGACTGGTGAATGCAGATGTAGTGTAAAAGCGCTTTGAGTGGTTGGGCCAGTGGTTGAAAAGACTGGTTCCTGGGAGTTCCTCCAGGACCGTTTCTCTGCTGGCCGTGTATGTGGCAGCGTTCCGAGCCCCTCTGAGGCCTCTGGGGAGGCTTCCACTGGTCGTGCGCTTGAGACCCGTGACTCATTCCAGGGTTCCCACTGGGGACCCGGCAGTGGTTCTTGAAGACCTGGCTGAGGCCCCCTTCGAACTCCTGGAGTCGGCTGAGGCCAAGCACCTGACCCTTAAGATGGCCTTCTCCTCCTCGCTATCACCTGTGAAGAGGGTGGGGTGGGGGCACTTTCGGTTTCTCCTAAATGCCTGTAGTTTGCCCCGGGGAGGGACAGAGCCATCCTGCACCTCTGTCCGGGCTATGTCCCTAAGGTTCCACTCTGAGGTCCTCCCGGTGGAGGAAAGCAGACCAGTTGCTGGTGTGTTTCGGGTCCCCCAAGGCTGAGCTCCCCGCTTCTAAACACACGATCAGCAACTGGATCGTACCTTCACCTATGGCCGTAAGGGCACACTCTACTCGAGGCATGGCGGCCTCTAGGGCCCTCCTCGTAGGGGCTTTCATCCAGTTTTACAGTCTGGACCTTCCTTCTGCACCCGGCACCCGTGCGCTCTCCTCTTAGTCGTGCCTACGCGTTACTGCACGTTGTGGGGCAGGCGGAGGCTTCGGCGTGGAATAGTGGGTATCTCATTCCCATAGTGTCGTCACTGACGCAGTTCAAGTTTCCTCGAACGGGAACGTCTCAGGTTACGTATGTAACCCATGTTCCCCGAGAAGGGGAAAGAGACACTGCGTCGGTCGGCCACACCTCGCCCCGCCTGGAGTGCCTTGCTTCATAGCAAAGAGCTAATGTTTCCGGTATGGCAGCGTGCTTATATAAACCTCCAGTTACGCTGTCACACGCTACCGTTCTAGCAACGCCAATAGGATTGGAGTAGTTTCATTCATGATTTCAAGCTACTCTTTTATGTGTTTATCTTAATAGATTACATGTTTTCAAAAACAGGAGCTTTACACACAACCTTATCAGAGCTAATGACAATATTAGTACATTTTAGCATGCCAATTAAAGTATGCCATTGTCAACTTTAATATTTTCCAACAACAAAAATGTGGCTAGTGAAAATGCAGCGTGGCTAGAAACTTTGGAAAACCACAAGCCACATTGGCTTGTGAGCAAAAAAGTTAATGTCAAGCCCTGATGATGGCCACACAAAATCTTGACACTTTGGGCCCAATTTGGACATTTTCACTTAGGTGTAGTCACTTTTGTTGCCAGCGGTTTAGACACTAATGGCTGTGTGATGTGTTATTTTGAGGGGACAGCAGATTTACACTGTTATACAAGCTGTACACTCACTACTTTACACTGTAGCAAAGTGTCATTTCTAAACAACCAGCAGATCTGAGGGAACGGCCAGGCACACAGGGGGTTAAGAATTAAATTCAATAACATAACCAATCATTAATCACAGATAATGCAGAAACAGAAAGAGTTGAGATTGTTTTATATAAAAACACATTTATCAAGGAGATTATAGCTGATTATCAGGTTAGCAGCAATTTATTTAGTTAGTTGGTTAAATAACCGATAAATTACAAACCAATTGAATCTTAACTCCACATGAGGTGGACCTGCAGGTCTCTGCAGGGCTGCAGGTTTGTGTTTCCTGCTTTAGTTCAGCAGAGTGCGCTCAGTCCACTCAGCAGAAGGCCTTCAGTAATGCAGTGCTGGCTCCCTCTAGTGGTCACTACAGGAAGCATCACCAACAGAGCTGATCACGTGATGAAACATCAGCTAGAACCAATCTCTGTCAGACCTGCTGCTCGTCACAAACTCCCAAAGAGAAACAGAAGAAAGTTCAGCAGAAGCTTCAGCAGAGTCCAAAAGCTGCTGCTGATCCAGTGAAGACACTCTGAGCAAACTGATTTCATGAAGCTCACAGGAAGCTGCAGCACTCAGGATGCTTTCATGTAACTAAAGCTCAACATAAAGGATCAACATGTTTCCACATGAAATATCTGAACTAGTCATTCAGAGCACGAAGACACAGGAAGAAAGCAGCGTAGAAATCCATCAGAGGACATCAGCTTTCAGGACTCTTCACAAACACAGCAGCAGCTTTCTGTCTGACTTCTCTTCTGGAACGTCCTCTGTGCACACTGATTTAGAAAACACTTTTATATGTTCGCTACAGTTCAAGGCTGGAATCACCTGCTATAGTGATGTTTTCAGGAAATGCTTATTTTGAAATAGTTTTGGCCCCAAAAGAAGAATTAAATGATTAAAACGTCCATTTAGTTGATGTCCCCGCAGTGCTGCCTGACAGAAGAGACGTCTGTTAATTCCAGCTTCTTATAGACGTTACTGTGAACTTGACCCTGAAACAGGAAGCTGTTCATATTTAAACTTCTTATATTCTTATTTAACTGTTGCTCAGAGGAATCTTTGTCTCTTTCTGCCCTTTCAGTCGTACAAGACAAACCCTTTCACAATAAAACAGGAACTCAAAATCTGCCTGCTTCCTTTGTCTTCAGCCAGTTTGTCTTTGTCTTCTGCTCGAGCGTAGCGGCCCTTTCTCTGTGTTTACCTGTGTCTTGGATTTCCTGCCTTTTGGATTTTGTTTATTGCCATTATTAAACTGCTGTCTAGTGCAGATGAGAGCTGGAACTCAAATCCCAGATGACACAATATTCATAATGTCAGCAGATCTTTATTGTTTGCAGGTCAGAGCATCATCAGCATTACACAGGTGTGACTGAGGAGAGGCAGTCTGTCCTCAGCTCTTATAGGACTTTGATACAACACACATTAACTGTAATCTTCTTTATTATTGAGAAAGATATTAAGATATATTATTAACACTCTCAGAACACAGGAAGAGGTTTCAACCCCCCTCCAGGCTAAACTCCTTTATAATGAGTTCACTTAATTTCCCAACAGCTTCAACATTGTGACATCATGGTGGATATATAAGACACGTCTATTCATACAAGCACAAACACAATCATAGTGGAGAAAACATGATTAGAAGAGAAAACTAACAGCTGTTCAACACCAAATAAATCTGCTGCCATGATTCAGCACTGATGATAATCTGCACACTGAACTCACTATTGGTGAGCAAACATGGAAGTACAAGAAGAGCAGCAGTCATTCCACACCACAGAGGGCGCTGTTTCCAGGAAGTACACATCTGACATTTAAAAGGTGATTACATTTGAATTTCCTCATGAACTTATGACATCATCATCACACTTCATAGAACTAGAATGAAAAAGCTTTTGTGATGTTTAAACATCTGGATCAACAGTGTAGAGCTTGTTTTCTACACAGCTGCTGCTCACACTGATGGTGTTCACCTGCTACATCACTGCTGCTTTAACAGCTTTACCAGCTGCTGTTAGTTTAGCAGACATGTACCGCAGTCCTGCTCTGGTTCCTTTACCTTCTCGACTCTTAATCTCCTCCAGTTTCTGGACCTTCTCTGCGTCTCCTTTCTCCTTCATCTTCTCAATCAGGAAGTCCAAGTGGACATGAGTGGACAGTGAATCAACATTCAGGGCGATCTGATCCAGTCTGACAACATGTTCAAAGGACTTTTCCAACATCTGATCTTTATCTTTCTGAAGTTTTTCCATTTGCTTTTCTAAAGTTTCCAAAAGGCTTGTTGTCTCCTCACAGCCTGCTTTACCTCTTTCATACTTCTCTTTCACATCTTGCTGGGTCTTCTGAACTTTCCTTGTCTTGGTCACATAGATCCACTTTTCTTTCACATGATCTGATACAGGACACTTCCTGGTACATGAAGTGCAGCGGCCACCTTTCATGACCTCACAGTGTTCAGGATACCAGGCCAGTGTGCATCCAGGATAGTGACAGTTCTCCTCACAGACTGTACAGCAGACAGCTGCTTCATAATTCATCCACAACCACCTCCTTCCACCATCAATATTTTCTTTAACTTTGTAGATCTCATCATCTTCTACAGTGAATTCTTCATTTCTCTTCATCTCTTCTTCATATTTCTTCAGAGCTTCCTGAGTCTGTTGGTTTTCTCTCTGTTTTAGTTCAGTGAACTCAACTCTCTCTTTCAGGTTTTGGATGCAGGCTGTCAGTCTGATTCGTGAATTCAACACTTCAACAGTTGTCTTCAGATTCTGAGGTGCAGTTTTTTCCAGAAACTCTGTGAACTGTCTCATTCCTCTGGTTGTTATTTTATCGGCATGTTGAAGGGCTTCTGTGTCCTCTGTTCTGTCTTTATCCTGGCGGTTATTAAACAGGAAGTAAACAGGCTGATTCTTTTCATTTCTGGCACATTTAATTTTTCCAGTCTTGAGAGCTTTCAGAACATTTTCAGGTGTCAGACCATCTGAGTGTGTGATGAGAGCAACAATGTTCTTCTCCATGTCTTTTCCAAACAGAGACACCACTGAATCAAAGATGTACCTCATTCGGTCACTCAGTCGATTCTCAGTTGCTTTCAGCACCAGACCCACTGCATTCATCTCATGAACTTCTCCTGAGCGGAACCAGTCTAATAATCTTTGACTGACGATGTCATCATGTTTGATTCCTCTGGTGTCTCCGTATCCAGGAGTATCGATGATGGTCAGAGAGTAGGGCAGAGTTTCACCTTCAAAACCAAAGATCTGGTACACCATCACATCTAATGTCTGACTCTCTGCTTGGCTTCTTTCCTCGTCCTCGTTCTCCCCATCCTCTTTCTTCTTCTCGTCCTCTACGATCTGAAACCAGACATCATCCTCCCACTTCACTCCCATGGCGTAGTTGACCAGAGCGTTGACCAGAGTAGATTTTCCTGCTCCTGTTTCACCCACAAGCAAGATGGTTTTGTTTATCTTGTTCACATTTCTTTCACCAAAAGTCATTCTTCTTAGAGATCCAATGTTCTCTTTCTTTGGTCTCAGCTGGTAGACAGCAGGAGGTCCTGATCGGATCAGAACACTTTTGGAAATTATGTTGTCATATTTGGATGAGCTGTTCCTGTAGAAAAGTAAAGACATGAGCTGAACATAGAATTAAATAAATAAAATCACTCTACTTGCTTACCCCACCTCACATTAAAGCAGTTCAGTGTCTTTATACCACCAAGAACTGTCCTTTATTATCTGGCAGCTGTGCATTAATTTCTGCTAATGAAGAATATAACAAGGCACTTCTGATGTAGATGTTTGTTCACACACTCAGATGCTGTATCTGTACATCAGAGGCTGGTTAATAAAGCTGTAATGTTTTAATGTAATGGACCATGAAACTCTTCCTTTATAAGCTCCCTCTCCAACTTCTACCTGCGTCCTTCTAACGTTTCATAAAATAATAAAAGTCTGGTTCTTTTAGATTTGAATTGTTTCTATAATCACATCAATCTGACACTTTTCCAGTTTTCACTCTTAACTCTGCTCACGTTGTAAATGTTCACATCATGCAGTAAAATGGGATTCAGCAGCGTGATGCATTTCAACAAGAAAATAAACTCTGAAACTCTGTGTTGTTGTAGAAACTAGTTTTACTCACGTTGCCATGGTAACAGCTTGACAGCAGCTTATTGGTTCTCTGGATGAAAGAAAAACAATCAGTGACCTCCTGTCAGCTGTGCTGCTGTTATCAGCAGCTGTCAGCAGGTACTGGATCTTAAAGGTTCAGTGTGTAACATCTAGTGACATCTAGTGGTGACGGTTGTGAATTGCAACCATCTATCCAGTCTACCACTGCCCCCTAAAGAGCGTAGGACAGCTACGGTGGCTGACACAGCACAAAAGGTGTCTCTTCTGAGACAGCAGATAGTGGCCAGTCAAGATATGAGGTTTCTTTAGGTAGATTTATTAAAAAATGATATTTACTGAATTATTCAGTAAAACCAGATATTATTGTGACTCTGACACTGACAGACAACATGGAAAATGTAAGCCAATAGTGTGAAACACTGTCACTGTTTCTGCATCACAGTCCATTATAAACCACATATTAAATAAAGTTTATACAAACATTGACAAGGGAGACACATTAATTCTCTCTGTGGAGTGAGGACGCCCCCTGGTGTCTCATGCTGAGTACAACAGCTCCCTCCCTCCCCCACATCACAAACTAAACACAGTCAGATCCTGTTGGACTAAATCCATTTATTTTTTCTCGTCTAATCATTATTATGGACCCTCGCCAAAACTGCCCGCCAACAATAATATCTGGCCCACTGCCAGATTATGGTGCTTTGATAGCAACAAAAAATATAAATAAATAAATCTTTGCTTAAAAATAGATCTCAGTCATGGCAGCAACAGTTACTCACATAATCACTTCCTCTAGTGGTTTTGCCTAAAAAATAAAGGTGTGAGGAGCTCGTTTACTATAATGATGTATCTGGAGTTGAACTGAGCTTTTACTTTGAAAAACTCTGAACGACATTAAAAGAGTCTTTAGCTGCTTGACACAACTCTGAAAGAGCCGACAGAAAAATGTGATTCCCCTAAATGTCCTCTGCCTGGAGATACAGAGAAATGAAAAAGCGTCTGTGGGTTGATGGATGTGGATCAAACACCGGGGAAAAAAACAGTGCAGCACATGCCGTGATCTGAGAAACATTCGCTGCAGAATCCATTTGTTGAAGAGAGAAAAACCTCAACCCTTGGGTTGTGAGTCCTGCGCCTTACCGACTGAGCTAACTGACCAACATGTTGATGCAAGGTCATTTTATAGCTTATATTCTCATCCTCCATCTAATGGTTGAAAATATTGTTCTGATGCAAAACTTATTTTAGACCCCTGCTGTATATTACTACTACTTCTTCTTCTAACATGTGTATTCAGCATAATGATGAGTGTCTGCACTGCCTGAAGAAGTGGAAGAAAAACGCAGTGACGAAACCATAGACTGTATTTAAAAACGCAAAACGCGTTCTGTAGCGCTGTTTGTCTTTTTGTCTTTTTCAGCTACTGTAGAAACATGATGATTCATTATGTAGATATAAATGTCTCATTCTCAGGTAATAAAAACATAACGCTTCATTATGTAAGGTCTTTACACACCACTGAAAACATAGTTATAGATTGCATTTCTGTCGATAGATCCTCAGAAATTTTACACAGTGAACCTTTAAATGTTGTTGGTCAGTTTATTTGCTGTACAAACAGATAACAGTCCACTGCAAAGTAGCGAGAGAATAACATGACACACCAGACCGCTGTGATTGGTCGGCTGGGTAGCCTCGCAATGCCTCCGAATCGACAGGAAGTGCCCCGTGCTTTGAAGTAACTTTTACAAGTGGCCAAACCAGCGGCTGTAACACGGTGGATCAATGTATTTGACCATCACAACCCGAGCGAAATGACTCGTTTCACTATCAGAATGTGATCCATTCGGTCGATAACATCTGAAATGTCTACAGCAGCTGAATGTATATAATTTAACCCCCATTCATGTTAGCGGAGGGCTAAACCGGAAGTTAGCCTGCTCGGACGGCTAAAGTCAACACAGTGTATGCTGTAGTGCTACTGGCAGCTAGTGTTTGGGGATGTAATTGCAGAATGACGGAGACACCGATGCATAAGTATAAATGCCTGGCTACGCACGTAGACCCTACGCAGGAGTAGAAATGTGCCATAAAGGGGATAGCCTACCATATCAGCAGAGCAGTAATGCACAGCAGAGGGGCAGACTATTATGACCAGGGCTGTGCAGAGACCTCTGAGCAGCCGGTGCTCAAAGTATAAAAGGTGCTCATGGAACAAGGATTTAAATAGGGCTGTTCTGACAATATCGATACAGAAATATATTGTGATGTATTCCTTGCTGATATGCGTATAGTGATGCTTCTGTATCGATACATCAGCAAATGCTGGGACACAGTGAATACCCAGCTCTAGCTTTAAAACACTGTGGGCTGACATAACTTACAGGGAACAGTTGCTGGCGAGGGGTGGTTGCTGCTGTTGTTGCTGCTGATGCTACTGGAGGTGATCTGTGACTACAGATATTAAAACAAACATAAGATATATATTATAGCTGATGAAACAAATATGTGACCATGACAAGATGGAAAGATTGCTGACAGTATTTGGGACTGACTCACTACGACTGACCTGCTGTAGCTGCAGCCGCTGCCAAGGCTGACTGCTACCAGAAAATAAGAGGGAGACGCTCACAGAGGAAACAAGATACCAGGTTCAAAAAAGTGTGGGAAATAATTTGAGAAGGAAACATTAATGGGGAAAGGATGAGGGAGGCGATGGCAGGGGTAAGAGAGAGACAAATATAGACAGAGGTGTGTCTGTTTATCTTGCTTGTGTGTCAATAGTTGGAAAAATTGTGATAATGATTTTATAGATTGCATTGTGAATTTAAGATATACTTGTATTTTTATTGACTATATGTCTAATCATAAATCTAAATAAATAAACAAAAGGACTACTAGCCAATCAGAAGCAGAGAAGGGCGGGTCAGCGAGAAGCCGGTAAACAGCTCGGGTTCAGCCGTACGTGTTGCCGACCGGCTTGGCAACATGGACATGGAGAGTTTCAGAGCGGTGAGTTATTAATCTGTATCCATAAAGTTTTAACTGAGCTCTGTCTCTACATCACAGGAACAACTTTATGTCCACTGACTGCCTGGAGGGTAGCTAGTGTTTGGAAGGGAGAGGAGAGCTGTGTGCTGCAGCTCGCTGTTTCTGAGGGCGTGTCGGAGTAGCTGTTTGGCGAGCGTTATGACACGTATTTTCTTGTGACATCACAAGAAAGCGGAAGTAAAGGCTGGACTATAAATGAGCTGTTTTCAGTTCAGAGCAGAGTTTTCTGTGGGAGATGGGAACTCACTTTGGGCTGGACTTTTTGCAAACCTATTACATGCACAAATAAAAGGGAATATAACTCAATAAAGGACAAAGCCAAAAAGCAGAATACCACCTCTTTAATATTACGACTTTTGTCTCAAAATATTATTCTAGCCTTAGCGAAGTTTGCAGTGTTGCCAAAGTATTTCACTGTCTTTGCACACACATCACACACAACATTATTACCTTCACAGCTAAAATACAGCCAGACGTGACTGTTTTTACAGTCAGCAAGAGTCAGGATTCAATGTAAAAGTGAAATGTAAAGAGCTGCAGCTGCTCACTTCAAAGGAGCTCTGTCACAGAGCCATAACGCAAGCATGACTTTGACAGGCGGAAGGAGAAGTAGTTCCTATCAACAGAGTATAATTAGACCATCCTGGTGACAGTAAGATACTTATGATAAAACACACACTCACTCAAGTGAGTTCAGATATCGATCATTTTACATGAGTATCGATCCTAGAGCAGGAAACGTTGGTATCAGAAATATCGATACTTTACGATCGATCGGAACATCACTATATACTATATTGCAAAAGTTTTCAGTACACCGCTTCACCACTGCTGATGTAAGGCTTGGATGCAACTGTTTGGCCATGGAAACCCCTTCCATGAAGCTCTCTATGCACTGTTCCTGAGCTAATGCGAAGGCCACACCACGTTTGGAGGTCTGTAGCTGTTGACTCTGCGCCTCAGCATGCGCTGACCCCGCTCTGTGATTTTATGTGGCCCAAACAGCCCGTAATCGCCCCTGACCTTCACTATCACTGCTGTATTTCATCACGTGGCTGTTTACTCTCTCACTGATGACATGAAGTGACAGTTTAGAGTTTTAAACAGAAACAGCTTCACAGTTCACAGATCAACAACATGTTTCAGAGTGAAACTTCATCTGCTGCACTTACTGAGGAAATATCACCTGTCTGTCTGGAGGAATACTTCATACATTAAGTACAAGTTTCCTGCACTTACTATCTGCTGTTAACTCCTGATCTGGACGTCTTAAAGTATTTAAGTGCTCTCACCTGCTGTTCACCTGTTGGCTGCACAGAGATCTCTGATGCTGAGGAGACAGAGCAGAGATCAGTTTGTATCAGCAGAGAGGGAGGACGCCCTGTGGTCACATGATTTCACAGAAACAGTCTCAGAGACAGGTAGCAGAGACTGCAGTGACTCTCCAGACTGTTCCTCTGCTGGATTGTGAATAACTGAATGTTACTTTTTGTATTCTTCACTAAAATGGACTGAAATAAACATATTTGCATCAGAGTAAAAATATTCTTGTCAGCATTAATGCTGCTGCAGCGTGTCTTCTGGGATTCAGGTAGAGAAAGGTTTGGTTATTAGCTATAAATTATTAGAGTAAAATTAATTAAATTATTAATATTATAAAAAGTATTAATTGGATTGACACCTGGAATGAGGTATCAATAACCAAACGTTTTTCCACCTATAAATGCCAGTAATTGAACAGTTTTATTGCTGGCTATGCCATAATAGTTCCGAGTGTTTCTGTCTGTCTCCTGTCAGTCTGTGTGTCAATCAAATAATCACCTCTCCCTGTGATCACCCAGATGAAGGTTAGTTTTTTAAAGTAAGCAACCGCTTAAAACGTACAGTTTGCTAATGACTCGTGAGTTTATCTCAGTTAGTTACAGTGGGTACGGAAAGTATTCAGACCCCTTTAAATTTTTCACTCTTTGTTTCATTGCAGCCATTTTCCAAAAATCAAAAAAGTTCATTTTATTTCTCAGTAATGTACACTCAGCACCCCATCTTGACAGAAAAAAACAGAAATGTAGAATTTTTAGCAAATTTATTAAAAAAGAAAAACTGAAATATCACATGGTCATAAGTATTCAGACCCTTTGCCGTGACACTCATATTTAACTCAGGTGCTGTCTATTTCTTCTGATCATCCTTGAGATGGTTCTACACCTTCATTTGAGTCCAGCTGTGTTTGATTATACTGATTGGACTTGATTAGGAAAGCCACACACCTGTCTATATAAGACCTTACAGCTCACAGTGCATGTCAGAGCAAATGAGAATCATGAGGTCAAAGGAACTGCCTGAAGAGCTCAGAGACAGAATTGTGGCAAGGCACAGATCTGGCCAAGGTTACAAAAAAATTTCTGCTGCACTTAAGGTTCCTAAGAGCACAGTGGCCTCCATAATCCTCAAATGGAAGACGTTTGGGACGACCAGAACCCTTCCTAGAGCGGCCGTCCGGCCAAACTGAGCTATCGGGGGAGAAGAGCCTTGGTGAGAGAGGTAAAGAAGAACCCAAAGGTCACTGTGGCTGAGCTCCAGAGATGCAGTCGGGAGATGGGAGAAAGTTGTAGTAAGTCAACCATCACTGCAGCAATCCACCAGTCGGGGCTTTATGGCAGAGTGGCCCGACGGAAGCCTCTCCTCAGTGCAAGACACATGAAAGACCGCATGGAGTTTGCTAAAAAACACCTGAAGGACTCCAAGATGGTGATAAATAAGATCCTCTGGTCTGATGAGACCAAGATAGAACTTTTGGCCTTAATTCTAAGCGGTATGTGTGGAGAAAACCAGGCACTGCTCATCACCTGTCCAATACAGTCTCAACAGTGAAGCATGGTGGTGGCAGCATCATGCTGTGGGGGTGTTTTTCAGCTGCAGGGACAGGACGACTGGTTGCAATCGAGGGAAAGATGAATGCGGCCAAGTACAGGGATATCCTGGACGAAAACCTTTTCCAGAGTGCTCTGGACCTCAGACTGGGCCGAAGGTTTACCTTCCAACAAGACAATGACCCTAAGCACACCGCTAAAATAACGAAGGAGTGGCTTCACAACAACTCCGTGGCTGTTCTTGAATGGCCCAGCCAGAGCCCTGACTTAAACCCAATTGAGCATCTCTGGAGAGACCTGAAAATGGCTGTCCACCAACGTTTACCATCCAACCTGACAGAACTGGAGAGGATCTGCAAGGAGGAATGGCAGAGGATACCCAAATCCAGATGTGAAAAACTTGTTGCATCTTTCCCAAAACGACTCATGGCTGTATTAGATCAAAAGGGTGCTTCTACTAAATACTGAGCAAAGGGTCTGAATACTTATGACCATGTGATATTTCAGTTTTTCTTTTTTAATAAATTTGCAAAAATTTCTACATTTCTGTTTTTTTCTGTCAAGATGGGGTGCTGAGTGTACATTACTGAGAAATAAAATGAACTTTTTTGATTTTTGGAAAATGGCTGCAATGAAACAAAGAGTGAAAAATTTAAAGGGGTCTGAATACTTTCCGTACCCACTGTACTGGTGTTTGGTAATCAGAATCAGAAGGAGCTTTGTTGCCAAGTAGTTTTTGGGGAATTCGAGGACTTTGCTTTGGTGATAAGGTGCTACACTTAGACAAACAGTTGACGTACATAAATGTATAAATAGGTAATAGACAGATTCAAGTTTTATAAGAATAATAAAAGAATAGAGAAAAACAATACAACTATTGCAGAGAATGAAGTTCAGTAATGAAAAGCCAACTGTGCATCTTCTGAGCTACATAAACCCAAAGTGGTGGACAAGTTCAAACCTGCTGTTTAATGTTTTACCACAGGAAGTCACATTTCAGGCCGTGTGCTCAGATACAAACGCGGGGAGGTCTGGGTATTCAACAAAGTGTATAACTAACGTGTGCAATGTCCAAAACTCCAAGTGAAGTAGTCCACAGCAAAACAAGACCCTAACCTAATTCCACAGAGGGAATTAGGCTCCATCCAAAAGAAAAAAACCCACACATTAAACATCCAGGGTTCCTCACAAAGCGAAAAAGCAGATAATCCGAGAAGGACCAGAAGTGAAACGTAAATCCAACTCTATGGAAGCAAACGGACAACTATCAACAAAGACTGAAAAGAATTTAGAAATAAAAAGCAGACCCACACGAGCAAGAAGAGTGAACAGACAGTCTGTACCAACCAGGAACCTCCGGGTCTGAAAAGGGAAGTAACTAAGGAAGAGCCTTAAACCTGCATCCTTTCTAACAGCCAGCAGGGAGCGACTCCACTGTCTGCAGAGAGAAGTCTGACTGCATTGGACTTTATTTCTTTATTAATAGAAAAGTAATGTCAAAGCAACATAATTCATAAATCACAACACTGCATACAACACATAAGAGATACAGAGGTACATTTAGCGAGAGGGCACAATAACAGAACAATAAAATAAAGATCTCACAGAAAGACCTTCAAGCCAGCACAGACAATAAACATCTTCAGAGACGTTTTGTTGGAGGGGAAACTTTTTGTTCTAAAATAAATAATTTTGTATTAGTGTGAAATTTAGCCAGAAACAACATAAAACTGATAAAGAAAAAATGATTACAGTGTTGCTTTTATTGAAAACCCCCAAAAGGACATTCTGCCAGAACAAGCTGAAACCTGAATATATAAATATCAATAAATGTTCATACATCCTGACAAAATATAAAATAAGTAGAGTGCCAAAACAAATGTCTACAGGCGCTTTCACACCCGTAGTTCGGTTCATTTGGACCAAGTGGAAACAATGATACTCTGCTGCATTCAGTTCTGGTCCGGTTCACACTACAGTTTTAGAAACAAACCAAAAGAAGTAACCATGACGTTACTTACAGGTGACTTGTTGATTGGACAGATTTATCAAGACCCACGTGGGGAAATCAAACTCCGGTGACTGACAGAAGTTTGTGCTTCTGATCTGTATCGCAAAGAGCTCACAAATTAATAATTATTATAAGCATGATTAGTAACGTTAGACGCAGATCAACCACATAGCCTGTTATGAATAATAGGCTACGGTAAAGACAGGACATGTAGCAGGCTACAGTAATAATTCAGGGCTTATTAGCCTATAGTGCACCGTCAGTAATGAATGACAGGGTAAACGGAGTAGATACTACTGGCACTCCTTTCTAACAGATTTTAACCTATTAATCAGGGAAATACCTGCGCTGACAAGTAGGCTATACCTTATAAAATGATTTTTATAAACATAGCGGCTTATACAGATAAATGATGCTGAACACATGTCGCTGTCAGCAGATGGATTTATTAGTGGTTTAGCTTAGGAAATAATGCTCAGGTCACATTTCTGCTATCATAAAATCCTGTGTTTGGTTCATTTGCTTTCACACCACAAGCGAACCGCACCAGAGTTCGTTTGAAAGCGTACCGAGACCTCCTTGTTTGGTCCCCTTTTGATGCGCACCCGTGCCGCAACAAGGGGAAAACGAACTTTAGTGCTATTCACCCGAACTAAATGATGCAAGTGTGAGTCGATTTTTAATGCTAAAGGTAGGTGCATCTCCCTGACGAGGGACTACAGATGTAAAATAGCCTTGGGCTAATTCATATATACATTGCTGAAAAGCTAAGATGTCCATTAATATGATTAATAAATAGCCTAAAATTTAAAAAAAGAGTCGGATATTTTTCAGAAAAGTCCAAGTAAGGAGGCGGTTGGGTGGATGGAGAGACAGAAACCCGATTTTCATTTCCTGTGTCAATATTAGATGTTTTATTTATGTTACAAAAGGTTACTGACAAACATATTGTAACAATTTGGGAGTGAGAATTTGTTAGAAAAGGATTCATCACAACTTCAACTGGTGAAACAGTCTCTACCTACCTGATGAAGACTGATGAAGGAAATGGAACATTATTTATCTCACCCTGCTAATCTGGAAGAAGCTGTAAAAACTGTTCATATTTATAATATTAATCACATCTTTTCTTTTTATGTTCATCGATTCATTCCTCCACGTTTTGAATCTTAATGATAGATATGTCTGATTAAAGAGACTGAGATTTAGATACAGCAAGGACTGGTGGTAAAGACCAGATCCCAACAGGTGCCATGTTCTGGAACCCCTGGCCCTAAAATGACTATTTTGAAAAAAAGAAGACAGAGGAATCACTAAAGAAGATTAATTGCCAACAAGGAAAAAAAGGTGTAGTGTATTTAGCTCCTTTTAATTATTTTTTGGTAATTGTTATATAAGACAATTAGGGGCCGTTGGCTGTGTAGGAGCCATTTATGTATGATATTTATTTTTGTTTAGATATATTTATATGGTATTTTGGACACTGGGTGGCAGTGATTAGATGCACATGGTTGTATATATAGAGGGCAAAGGTGACAGGAAGTGGCAGGCACAGGTAGGGGCAAGGCTACACAAGGCTTAGATCAGACTTGCAAGCCCTTCCACTACGTGAGGCAGACCTGGAGTATTGGACTGATGGGTCTTGTTATCGTGTGGGAGATAAATTGTGTGCTGGCTATGCAGTAGTAAAAGCTCAAGGAACTGGACTTGTTGTTGAAAAGCTGAAGTAATACCACAGCCTGCGTCTGCACAGCTTGCAGAACTTGTGGAGCTAACAGAAGAGTGTTGTTAGCAGACGGACAGCGAGTGACAATATATACTGATTCGGCATATGCACATAATGTATGTCATTTTGTTTGGAGCAGTGTGGAAAGGTCGGGGGTTTAAGAGAACGGATGGTTCTCCAATACAACATCACGCACAAATAATAAAACTGTTGCATGCTATGATGAGGCCTAAAGAGATAGCGATAGCTAAGTGTGCAGCTCATAAAACAGATGCGTCAAGAGTGACACAAGGGAACAAAGCTGCTGATGAAGCTGCAAAAGCTGTCAATTGGGCAAGGTTTTTCTGGTCACTCATGGGGTGGACTTGGAAGACAGAATTACGCTTAAGGAAGTGATTTGATGCAGGAAGCTGCTTCTATGATTGATAAACAGTTGTGGCTGGACCGAGTGCTGTTAAGGATTCTACGGGTCTTTGGAGAAATCACGAGGGACTGATAGTAGCACCTCTGGACCTGTTAGGTTTGATGATTCAGGAAGCACATGGGTTAGCTCATGTTGCCAGGGGGAGGTTAGGAGAAAATCACAAAGGAGTATGGTTTTTGGGCACCATATTTGCTTGAACAGATTGATTATGTCGTAGGCAGGTGTACAATCTGAAAAATAATGTCTGCAGGGTGTGACTGTTCCTCCTGGTTACATTCCCACCCAAGGGGTCCTATGCGTGAGTTAGTTGTTGACTTTGTCGATATGATAAAACCAGTTGAAGGGAAAAGATACATGCTAGTGTTGTGGATAGATTTTCACGATGGCCGGAGGCCTGTCCAACCAAGTGGAAAGACGCTCAGTCGGTTGCCAAGTTTTTGTGTAGAGAGGTCATAAGCAGGTGGGGACTTCCAGATCGAATATCATCAGATAATGGGAAAGAGTTTGTGGATAAAACAGTGAAATTGATTTTGCAAAAATTGGGAATTAAACAACACAATCTATTAATCGATTAACTTGTTCATTTCTGCACCGGGACATTTACCATTTCCACGAGTCAGGAGACGTATTATGAAGAGCGGTAAAGTCCGTACGGCGGCAGGACGGGGTGGTTGGCGGGTCAAAGCCCAAGCTCAGCAGAACATTTTGAATGACAGCAGCAGAAAACAAATCACACATGTGCTGAAGGAGGCTCCTGCATGAGGTCCAGGCGTGTCTGACCCCCCCAGGCGGACCGCAGTCTCGCCTACCTTTAATTACCATGGAAACAGGAAGTTTACCTGGAGGACGGCTGTGGCTCAGGAGGTAGAGCGGGTTGGCCGTTAATCGGAAGGTCGGCGGTTCAATCCCTGGCTCCCCCTGGTTGCGTGTCGAAGTGTCCTTGGGCAAGATACTGAACCCCGAATTGCCCTGGAGGCTGTTCCGCCAGTGTATGAATGAGTGTGAATGTTAGTTTCCGTTTGAGCACTTAGGCTCAGTGTATGAATGTGTGTGACTGGTGAATGCAGATGTAGTGTAAAAGTGCTTTGAGTGGTCAAAAAGACTAGAAAGGCGCTATACAAATACAGAGCATTTACATTTAGGACTCCGCGTCCAGGTCGTCCGTCAGAGTGTCGGCGTTGAAGTCTAAAGGCTCGGCGTCCTGCAGCAGCTCGACGCAGTCCCTCTCCGGCCGACTCCCAGAGCGGGAATACTTGGCCTCTGTTCAACAAACAGCTGGTTACTAACAGCAGAGGGTCACACAGGTTCAGCCGCCGGGGGTCTGTTGTTGCTGGGGGCCACGGCGTCCGAGTAACTGGTCTCCTTCATTTCGTGGCTGCTCCTGTTCCTCGCGGTGTAGTCGTCCTCTGGTTTCCGTAGCGCTCCTTCCACTCCTGCAACACAAACACACTCTTTCTACCAGCAGGTGGACGGCAGCGTTCACAGCCCCGTCACACTTTACCACGGAACTAGGACCCTGTGGAGGAACTCGCCGTTTCCACTGCGGGGACCGGGGTCTAAATTAAGTTCCGGTCCCTGCTCGGGGGGGGGGGGCACGTTTCTGATTGGTCGAGTAGAGGCTACTCGCCGTAAGTCGAGCGTTTCGGGTGTTTTGCTTCTCCGGCTCGTCTCTTTTCAACATTTACAGACCAATAAAATATCATCACACCTCATTAGACTTGTAGCTCGGACACAGCAGCCGTTGCAGCCCACCTGTCCCCCATCTGTCCCCCACCTATCCCCCACCAGTCCGCCACCAGTCCGCCACCTGTCCTCCACCTGTCCCCCACCTGTCATCCACCTGTCCTCCACCTGTCCCCCACCTGTCCCCCACCTGTCCCCCACCTGTCCTCCACCTGTCCCCCACCTGTCCCCCACCAGTCCCCCCACCAGTCCCCCACCTGTCTCCCACCTGTCCTCCACCTGTCCCCACCTGTCCTCCACCTGTCCCCCATCTGTCCCCCACCTGTCCTCCACCTGTCCCCACCTGTCCCCCACCTGTCCCCCACCTGTCCTCCACCTGTCCTCCACCTTTCCCCCACCTGTCATCCACCTGTCCCCCACCTGTCCTCCACCTGTCCCCCACCTGTCCCCCACCTGTCCTCCACCTTTCATCAAGACGTTTGTTTGTCTGGAGGAACAGCTGCTGAATTCAAACTTGTGCTGAGAGACTAACGACATTATTTCTCATAATATTCTTTTTTTAATTTACCATTCTAGTTCAATTTTTATAGAGTTGTGGAGTGTTGTTGTGGGGACAAGAGACGGAGAAAGCAAGCAAGCAAGAAAGAAAGCAAGAAAGCAAGCAAGAAAGCAAGCAAGAAAGCAAGCAAGAAAGCAAGAAAGCAAGAAAGCAAGCAAGCAAGCAAGAAAGAAAGCAAGAAAGAAAGCCAGAAAGCAAGCCAGAAAGAAAGCAAGCCAGAAAGCAAACCAGAAAGAAAGCAAGCAAGAAGAAAGAAAGAAAGAAAGCAAGAAAGAAGGAAGAAAGAAAGCAAGCAAGAAAGAAAGCAAGCAAGCAAGCAAGCAAGCAAGCAAGAAAGCAAGAAAGCAAGCAAGAAAGCAAGAAAGCAAGCAAGCAAGAAAGCAAGCAAGCAAGAAAGAAAGAAGAAAGAAAAAGCAAGAAAGAAAGAAAGAAAAAGCAAGAAGAAAGAAAGAAAGCAAGAAAGCAAGAAAGAAAGAAAGCAAAAGCAAGCAAGCAAGAAAGAAAGCAAGAAAGCAAGGAAGAAAGCAAGCAAGCAAGAAAGCAAGCAAGAAAGCAAGAAAGCAAGAAAGCAAGAAAGCAAGCAAGCAAAGAAAGCCAGAAAGCAAGCCAGAAAGAAAGCAAGCAAGAAAGCAAGCCAGAAAGCAAGCCAGAAAGAAAGCAAGCAAGAAAGAAAGAAAGAAAGAAAGCAACAAAGAAAGCAAGCAAGCAAGCAAGAAAGCAAGAATGCAAGAAAGCAAGAAAGCAAGGAAGAAAGCAAGAAGCAAGCAGCAAGAAAGCAAGCAAGCAAGCAAGAAAGCAAGAAGCAAGTAAGAAAGCAAGAAAGCAAGAAAGAAAGAAAAAGCAAGCAAGCAAGAAAGCAAGAAAGCAAGTAAGAAAGCAAGAAAGAAAGAAAGCAAGCAAGAAAGCAAGAAAGCAAGAAAAGCAAGCAAGCAAGCAAGAAAGCAAGCAGAAAGAAAGCCAGAAAGCAAGCCAGAAAGAAAGCAAGAAAGCAAGCCAGAAAGCAAGCCAGAAAGAAGCAAGCAAGAAAGAAAGAAGAAAGAAAGCAAGCAAGCAAGGAAGAAGCAAGCAAGAAAGAAAGAAAGCAAGCAAGCAAGCAAGAAAGAAAGCAAGAAAGCAAGAAAGCAAGGAAGAAGCAAGAAAGCAAGCAAGCAAGAAAGCAAGCAAGAAAGAAAGAAAGAAAGAAAAAGCAAGAAAGAAAGCAAGCAAGCAAGCAAGAAAGAAAGCAAGAAAGCAAGCAAGAAAGAAAGCAAAGCAAGAAAGAAAGCAAGCAAGCAAGCAAGAAAGAAAGCAAGAAAGCAAGAAAGCAAGGAAGAAAGCAAGAAAGCAAGCAAGAAAGCAAGGAAGAAAGAAAGCAAGCAAGAAAGAAAGCAAGCAAGCAAGCAAGCAAGAAAGCAAGAAAGCAAGAAAGCAAGAAAGCAAGGAAGAAGCAAGAAAGCAAGCAAGCAAGAAAGCAAGCAAGCAGCAAGAAAGCAAGCAAGAAAGAAAGCCAGAAAGCAAGCAAGAAAGAAAGCCAGAAAGCAAGCAGAAGCAAGCCAGAAAGAAGCAAGCAAGAAAGCAAGCCAGAAAGCAAGCCAGAAAGAAAGCAAGCAAGAAAGAAAGAAAGAAAGAAAGCAAGAACAAGGAAGAAAGAAAGCAAGCAAGAAAGAAAGCAAGCAAGCAAGCAAGCAAGAAAGCAAGAAAGCAAGAAAGCAAGGAAGAAGCAAGAAAGCAAGCAAGCAAGAAAGCAAGCAAGCAAGCAAGAAGAAAGAAAGAAAGAAAAAGCAAGCAGAAAGAAAGCAAGAAAGCAAGTAAGAAAGCAAGAAAGAAAGAAAGCAAGCAAGAAAGAAAGCAAGCAAGCAAGCAAGAAGAAAGCAAGAAAGAAAGAAAGAAAGCAAGCAAGAAAGCAAGAAAGCAAGTAAGAAAGAAAGCAAGCAAGCAAGCAAGAAAGCAAGTAAGAAAGCAAGAAAGAAAGAAAGCAAGCAAGCAAGCAAGCAAGCAAGCAAGCAAGCAAGCAAGCAAGCAAGCAAGCAAGAAAGAAAGAAAGAAAGAAAAAGCAAGCAAGCAAGAAAGCAAGTAAGAAAGCAAGAAAGAAAGAAAGCAAGCAAGAAAGAAAGCCAGAAAGCAAGCCAGAAAGAAAGCAAGCAAGAAAGCAAGCAAGAAAGCAAGGAAGAAAGAAAGCAAGCAAGAAAGCAAGGAAGAAAGAAAGCAAGCAAGCAAGAAAGAAAGCAAGCAAGCAAGCAAGCAAGAAAGAAAGCAAGAAAGAAGGAAGAAAGCAAGAAAGCAAGCAAGCAAGAAAGCAAGAAAGCAAGCAAGCAAGAAAGCAAGAAAGAAAGAAAAAGCAAGCAAGCAAGAAAGCAAGAAAGCAAGTAAGAAAGCAAGAAAGAAAGAAAGCAAGCAAGCAAGAAAGCAAGCAAGCAAGAAAGCAAGAAAGAAGAAAAGCAAGCAAGCAAGAAAGCAAGAAAGCAAGTAAGAAAGCAAGAAAGCAAGCAAGCAAGCAAGCAAGCAAGTAAGAAAGAAGCAAGAAAGAAAGAAAGAAAGAAAGAAAGCAAGCAAGCAAGAAAGAAAGAAAGCAAGCAAGAAAGCAAGCAAGCAAGCAAGTAAAAAAGAAAGAAAGCAAGAAAGAAAGAAAGAAAGCAAGCAAGAAAGCAAGCAAGCCATGATTCAGCACTGATGTTAATCTGCACACTGAACTCACTATTGGTGAGCAAACATGGAAGTACAAGAAGAGCAGCAGTCATTCCACACCACAGAGGGCGCTGTTTCCAGGAAGTGCACATCTGACATTTAAAAGGTGATTACATTTGAATTTCCTCATGAACTTATGACATCATCATCACACTTCATAGAACAAGAATGAAAAAGCTTTTGTGATGTTTAAACATCTGGATCAACAGTGTAGAGCTTGTTTTCTACACAGCTGCTGCTCACACTGATGGTGTTCACCTGCTACTTCACTGCTGCTTTAACAGCTTTACCAGCTGCTGTTAGTTTACCAGACATGTACCACAGAGCTGCTCTGGTTCCTTTATCTTTATTCACTCGACTCTTCATCTCTTCCAGTTTCTGGATCTTCTCTGCGTCTCCTTTCTCCTTCATCTTCTCAATCAGGAAGTCCAAGTGGACATGAGTGGACAGTGAATCAACATTCAGGGCGATCTGATCCAGTCTGACAACAAGCTCGAAAGTAAGAAAGAAAGCAAGAAAGAAAGCAAGAAAGAAAGAAAGCAAGCAAGCAAGCAAGCAAGCAAGCAAGCAAGAAAGAAAGCAAGAAAGCAAGCAAGAAAGCAAGCAAGAAAGCAAGAAAGCAAGCAAGAAAGCAAGCAAGAAAGCAAGAAAGAAAGAAAGAAAGCAAGCAAGCAAGCAAGCAAGCAAGCAAGCAAGAAAGCAAGCAAGCAAGCAAGCAAGCAAGCAAGCAAGCAAGCAAGAAAGCAAGCAAGCAAGCAAGCAAGCAAGAAAGCAAGCAAGAAGAAAGCAAGAAAGAAAGGTTACGCAGCACCAGCAGGAACAGGCCCCAGGTGTTGGCCGCCGTGATCCCGATGGTCTGGAGCTCGTACCTGAACCACACGGGGAGGATTAAACCGAGCTGCTGTCACACAGAGAGACGCCGTGTCCTTTTTCTAAACGCTCAGCGGCAGTTAACCAGCTGACACGTGGTCAAGAGCTGCAAATTTACAGTTTTACAATCAGGCGTGCAGCTTCATTTCTAGTCAAGTGGTTCATAATGTGTGTCTCTTTTTGTGATTCATTTCAGACGCCTGCTCTGCTTTAAAACCTGTTACCTGTTAAACACCTGATGCTGAGGGGAGTCTATAAGGGGACCCTCTGTTGGAGCTGCCACTCATAACCCGGTTCAGTTGTTCAGACAGCTGCGTAAGAATAATGTACAGGTGCATCTAAAAAAACTGGAATGTTGTGGAAAAGTTTCCCATTATTTAAGTCAAAAGGTTTAACCCCATTTAGATTCATTACACATAAAGTGAAATATTTCAGGCCCCTTTTTTGTTTTAATATTGATGATTACAGCTCAAAAATCCAGGATCTCAAAATATATTACACTTTTATAATACAGAAGCTTTGACTTCAGACTTCTAGTGGTCACTACAGGAAGCATCACCAACAGAGCTGATCACGTGATGAAACATCAGCTGGAACCAATCTCTGTCAGACCTGCTGCTCCTCACAAACTCCCAAAGAGAAACAGAAGAAAGAGACGAAAGAAGACACAGGAAGAAAGCAGCGTAGAAATCCATCAGAGGACATCAGCTTTCAGGACTCTTCACAAACACAGCAGCAGCTTTCTGTCTGACTTCTCTTCTGGAACGTCCTCTGTGCACACTGATTTAGAAAACACTTTTATATGTTCGCTACAGTTCAAGGCTGGAATCACCTGCTATAGTGATGTTTTCAGGAAATGCTTATTTTGAAATAGTTTTGGCCCCAAAAGAAGAATTAAATGATTAAAACGTCCATTTAGTTGATGTCCCCACAGTGCTGCCTGACAGAAGAGACGTCTGTTAATTCCAGCTTCTTATAGACGTTACTGTGAACTTGACCCTGAAACAGGAAGCTGTTCATATTTAAACTTCTTATATTCTTATTTAACTGTTGCTCAGAGGAATCTTTGTCTCTTTCTGCCCTTTCAGTCGTACAAGACAAACCCTTTCACAATAAAACAGGAACTCAAAATCTGCCTGCTTCCTTTGTCTTCAGCCAGTTTGTCTTTGTCTTCTGCTCGAGCGTAGCGGCCCTTTCTCTGTGTTTACCTGTGTCTTGGATTTCCTGCCTTTTGGATTTTGTTTATTGCCATTATTAAACTGCTGTCTAGTGCAGATGAGAGCTGGAACTCAAATCCCAGATGACACAATATTCATAATGTCAGCAGATCTTTATTGTTTGCAGGTCAGAGCATCATCAGCATTACACAGGTGTGACTGAGGAGAGGCAGTCTGTCCTCAGCTCTTATAGGACTTTGATACAACACACATTAACTGGAATCTTCTTTATTATTGAGAAAGATATTAAGATATATTATTAACACTCTCAGAACACAGGAAGAGGTTTCAACCCCCCTCCAGGCTGAACTCCTTTATAATGAGTTCACTTTAGTTTCCCAACAGCTTCAACATTGTGACATCATGGTGGATATATAAGACACGTCTATTCATACAAGCACAAACACAATCATAGTGGAGAAAACATGATTAGAAGAGAAAACTAACAGCTGTTCAACACCAAATAAATCTGCTGCCATGATTCAGCACTGATGATAATCTGCACACTGAACTCACTATTGGTGAGCAAACATGGAAGTACAAGAAGAGCAGCAGTCATTCCACACCACAGAGGGCGCTGTTTCCAGGAAGTACACATCTGACATTTAAAAGGTGATTACATTTGAATTTCCTCATGAACTTATGACATCATCATCACACTTCATAGAACTAGAATGAAAAAGCTTTTGTGATGTTTAAACATCTGGATCAACAGTGTAGAGCTTGTTTTCTACACAGCTGCTGCTCACACTGATGGTGTTCACCTGCTACTTCACTGCTGCTTTAACAGCTTTACCAGCTGCTGTTAGTTTACCAGACATGTACCACAGAGCTGCTCTGGTTCCTTTATCTTTATTCACTCGACTCTTCATCTCTTCCAGTTTCTGGATCTTCTCTGCGTCTCCTTTCTCCTTCATCTTCTCAATCAGGAAGTCCAAGTGGACATGAGTGGACAGTGAATCAACATTCAGGGCGATCTGATCCAGTCTGACAACAAGCTCGAAAGATTCTTCCAACATCTGATCTTTTTCTTTCTGAAGTTTTTCCATTTGCTTTTCTA
The DNA here is from genome assembly GCF_014851395.1 of Micropterus salmoides. Taxonomy (NCBI): domain Eukaryota; kingdom Metazoa; phylum Chordata; class Actinopteri; order Centrarchiformes; family Centrarchidae; genus Micropterus; species Micropterus salmoides. The sequence goes on from NW_024041151.1 coordinate 2,413,348, forward strand.
AAGTTTTCAAAAGGCTTGTTTTCTCCTCACATCCTGCTTTACCTCTTTCATACTTCTCTTTCACATCTTGCAGGGTCTTCTGAACTTTGCTTGTCTCATTCACATAGATCTTTTCTTTCACATGATCTGATACAGGACACTTCCTGATACATGAAGTGCAGCGGCCATCTTTCATGACATCAGAGCTTTCTGGATTCTGGGCCAGTGTGCATCCAGGATAGTGACAGTTCTCCTCACAGCCAGTTTTACCTCTTTCATACTTCTCCTTCACGTCTTTCAGGGTCTTCTGAACTTTCCTTGTCTTGGTCACATAGATCCACTTTTCTTTCACATGATCTGATACAGGACACTTCCTGGTACATGAAGTGCAGCGGCCATCTTTCATGACCTCACAGTGTTCAGGATACCAGGCCAGTGTGCATCCAGGATAGTGACAGTTCTCCTCACAGACTGTACAGCAGACAGCTCCTCCATAATTTAACCACAACCACCACCACCTCCTCTCATAAATTTTTTGTTTCACTTTGTAGACTTCATCAAATTCTACAATGAACTCTTCGTTTCTCTTCATCTCTTCTTCATGTTTCTTCAGAGCTTCCTGAGTCTGTTGGATTTCTCTCTGTTTTAGTTCAGTGAACTCAACTCTCTCTTGCAGGTTTTGGATGCAGGCTGTCAGTCTGATTCGAGCCTTCAACACTTCAATAGTTGCCATCAGATTCTGAGGTGCAGTTTTTCCAGAAACTCTTTAAACTGAAAGATTCCTTCCATTGTTAAGTCCCATGCACCTTTCAAAGCAGCCTTATTCTTCTTTGTTCTCCCTGTGTCCTGGCGGTTATTAAACATAAAATGAACAGGCTCATTCTCCTCATCTTTGGCTATCTTAATGTTTGCAGCATCAAGAGCTTTCAGAACATTTTCAGGTGTCAGACCATCTGAGAATGTGATGAGAGCAACAATGTTCTTCTCCATGTCTTTTCCAAACAGAGACACCACTGAATCAAAGATGTACCTCAGTCGCTCATCCAGTCGATTCACACTCGCTTTCACCACCAGACCCACTGCATTCATCTCATGAACTTCTCCTGAGCGGAACCAGTCGAATAATCTTTGACTGATGATGTCATCATGTTCAGTTTCTTTGGTGCTTCCGTATCCAGGAGTATCGATGATGGTCAGAGAGTAGGGCAGAGTTTCACCTTCAAAACCAAAGATCTGGTACACGATCACATCTGATGTCTGACTTTCTGTTTGGCTTCTCTTCTCGAACTTCTCATCCTCTACGATCTTAAAGCACACATCGTCCGCCTCGTCCTTCTTGTCCTCTATGATCTTAAACCAGACATCGTCCTCCCACTTCACTCCCATGGCGTAGTTGACCAGAGCGTTGACCAGAGTAGATTTTCCTGTTCCTGTTTCACCCACAAGCAAGATGGTTTTGTTTATCTTGTTCACATTTCTTTCACCGAGAGTCATTCTTCTTAGAGATCCAATGTTCTCTTCCTTTGGTCTCAGCTGGTAGACCTCAGGAGATCCTGATGGGATCAGATCACTTTTAGAAATGATTTCTTCATATTTGGATGAGGTGTTCCTGAAGAAAAGTAAAGACATGAGATCAAAAACTACTGAATATAGAATGAAATAAATAAAATCACTCTACTTGCTGCCCCCACCACACATTTAAGTACTTTAGTTTTTTTATACCACCAAGAACTCTCCTTTGTTATATTTATGAAAGTGGATTCATTTCTGCTAAGAGTATAACCAGATACCTGTGATGGGGGGACGCAAAACTCCTAGGGTAGGTCCAGTTCACTGCACATAACTCAGGCGCAAAAATCCACACACGTCTACCTCTAGGGGGCGCTATAAGCAAGGTCAACACGTTTGGGCTTGGAACTCCCGCCTACTCCCGCCATTTCCGCCTAGACTTTTTTTCACTACATCGCAAAAACTGAAAAACCTATTTTAATTAACTCCTCCACAGCCGCAAGTCCGACCGATACCAAACTTGGCACGGATAATCTCTGGGAGCAGCCATACGTCCAAGCGATCCCAGCCGTGGTGCCTGGTCCTTTTTGATTAAAGTCTACATAAATATGCCTATTGAGCAGTAGTAGTCTACTATATCAACATAGGAAATTCTCCGTTCAAAGTAAAATTGAATAAGCTGGAGTGTTGCGCTGAGAGCAGCTGAGCATATGGCTCGGAAGTAGCCTAGGCTAACGGAAGAAGACAGTATTGTGAGGGAACTCAAAACATATTGCAAGGTAACGCAAAAGTAATGCGAGGTAACACAAAACATACTGCGAGGGAACGCAAAGTAGTCCTCAAAAAAAATTCATAGTCCCCAAAAAATAATATTCCTCACTGAGCCCTGGGAGGCACCTTACCATTAACACCAAATTTGGGTCAATTCTTCCCCATGGAACTAAAAAAAATTTGGTGCACTTCGGCCAAAAGGTGGCGCTATAATCAAAGCTCAAACACCCCATTCATTTCAATGGGATTTTCAATCAAATGACATTTTGCAGGATAACTAAGGCTCACTACATCGCATATTCATAAATCTTACGTCTACGTATTTGGGGGATGCTGCCGATTCTGATGGTATAGGACTGTGCGATGACGTTTTCATTTCGCATTATCTCTGGACTGAGCCGATAAATGTTTGTAGAGGGAATTTTGATCCGACAAAAAATGTCCCAATTACAAGATACCAAATATTTGCGAAAACGCTAAAAACAGGAAGTATAATATATCTCAGGCTTGGAAAGGCCGATCAACTAAAAAAATTGAGGACCTTATGTGACATGCCCCCCTGAGGGGCTGTGCAAAATTTCATTTCATTTCAAATTTCATACAGTTAGCCCCTAGTTGGCGCTATTCAAAAAAATCCAATTGACTTACATGCATTTTACATCTCCACAACCACAACTCCGATTGATACCAAATTTGGGGCAATTGTTCCTATGGGGCCCTGATCACACCTGAAAATTGTGGTGCAATTCGGCCAAAAGGTGGCGCTATAATGGAAGCTAAAACACCGTCAGACAATCCCATTCGTTTCTGTGGGATTTTCAACCAAAGGACATTTTGCCTCATAACTAAGGCCCACTACATCGCACATTAATAAACCTTATGTCTCAGTGTTTGAGGGACGCTGCCGATTCGTATAGGACACGCCTCTGTGCGATGACGTTTTCATTTCGCGAAATCACAAAAACCTCTTTTAATTAACTCCTCCGAAGCCACATGTCCGAATCGACACAAAACTTGGCACGAATGATCTCTGGACCGAGCCGAAGGAAGTTTGTAGAGGGAATCTTGATGCACCAAAAAATGTCCCAATTACAAGCTGACGAATGTTTATGCAAACGCTAAAAACAGGATGTCATGTCAGATCTTACGTTTGCAATGTCCGATCTACACCAAACTCATGGACCTTACCTGGCACGGCCTCTTGAGGGCCTGTGTGAAATTTGCCCTCAGTCGGCGTCTAGGTAGTGCAATTAATTGGAAATCAAAAAACAGTCCCATAGACATACATTCATTTCAGATCTCCATAACCACAAGCCCCTTTCATTTATAACTCATAGCTAGCTCATTTAATCTCCATGGCACAATTAATCATGGCGGGCCTGGGCCGACTCGCCTGTACTCCACGGGGCAAGGTGGGGCGCCTGGCGCCGGGAGGCTTGGACCCCGTTTATAACTGCTTGCAGTTCTAGTATTTTAATTGTTACTACAATCACATCAATCTGACACTTTTCCAGTTTTCACTCTTAACTCTGCTCACGTTGGAAATGTTCACATCATATAGTAAAATGGGATTCAGCAGTGTGATGCATTTCAACAAGAAAATAAACTCTGAAACTCTGTGTTGTTGTAGAAACTAGTTTTACTCACGTTGCCATGGTAACTGCTTGACAGGAGCTTGAGGATGCAGCAGCTTATTGGTTCTCTGGATGAAAGAAAAACAAGTCAGTGACCTCCTGTCAGCTGTGCTGCTGTTATCAGCAGCTGTCAGCACATTTACATTTACTCATTTGGCAGAAACTTTTATCCAAAGTGACTTACAGTTTAGGAACAACATACAAGGATCAACAGAGCATCAATACAGCACGAGATCTACAACTGACAATACATACTAGTAAGAGCTCATAGCACGTATCACATTAATGGGGTAAATACCTAGGGAAAAAAGTAAGGGGGGGAATGTCGAATCAACATGGACACTAAAGATGTGTTGGATTAACTTTATCAGAGTGTATAAACAACACACAGACATCTAGATCACTCTACATGGACAGCAAACTAACCTTTCTAACCAGATTATAGATTACACGTTTGCACAATATCTAAATGCAATATGTAATTTTGCACAAATCAAAGATCTGTAAACTTCTTTGTGTCCTCTGTACATATTATTTCTCTTTTGCAATAAGGAAAAAAAAATTCTGATTATTCTGACACCACATGAATGCACCATCAGTCACCGCTCAGCCCTCCCTTTGCGGGCTCTTGTGTTAAATAATACCTGCGGTCTTCTATTTGTCCAAATGTCACTTCTTTTTTTACTTCTAACAAACCAGACGACTTCTACTAGGCTACTTCTTCTTTTTCTTTGTCTTTGCACGCGTTCGTCGTAGTGATGAAACGCGCTCTGTACAGCAGTTTGTCTCTTTGGGCTGCTGTAGAAACTGTCATGGAAATTATATTCCTAGTGAAGGGTTGAGCAAATAATTGAGTTACAACAAAACGGTGTCTTTGAAGAATTACTACAACAGAAGTACTACAATCAGCTGGACCAGAGGTTCTGTCTCCTAAGACAATCACTAACATCTGGCCACGAGCAAAGGGATGAATAATCATTTACACAGTCTAGGTTTCTATGTTTTGGGCAACAGAGATCCTCTCTCGGCCTTGAATGAACATTCCAGGAGAGGAGAGGAACAACATGAGAGGTAAAGTACCAAAAACAATCTCACAGCTCTGACCTAAACCCTAGTAAATGTGGACAGACTAACATAAGAAGTGTAGGAGAGGAAAGGATACGGATCAAAACACAATATCGATCTATAAGACAACAATATAACAATAATATATATAACAATAATAGTAAGAATAATAGAATATACATAAAAGATTAAATGTAAGAGGACACAATTTTCTGCCACAAAAGAAACACGTCAGTTCAACATTATGACATCCATGTAAGAGGACCCGCGGTGTCTGTAGACATAAATGTCTCATTCTAAGGTAATAAAAATATAACGGTTCATTATGGAAGGTCTTTATACACCACTGACACCACAGTTGTGGATATTACTGTATATTTCGTTTCTGTCAATAGATCCTCAGAAATATTACACACTGTACCTTTAATAGTTTCTAGCTTAGTAGCATTATGACATCATGACATCAATTTAATTTAGACAGACTTTATAGATTAATCACACCTTCAGTATGGTCATAGCTGTTTACTCTCTCACTGATGACATGAAGTGACAGTTTAGAGTTTTAAACAGAAACAGCTTCACAGTTCACAGATCAACAACATGTTTCAGAGTGAAACTTCATCTGCTGCACTTACTGAGGAAATATCACCTGTCTGTCTGGAGGAATACTTCATACATTAAGTACAAGTTTCCTGCACTTACTATCTGCTGTTAACTCCTGATCTGGACGTCTTAAAGTATTTAAGTGCTCTCACCTGCTGTTCACCTGTTGGCTGCACAGAGATCTCTGATGCTGAGGAGACAGAGCAGAGATCAGTTTGTATCAGCAGAGAGGGAGGACGCCCTGTGGTCACATGATTTCACAGAAACAGTCTCAGAGACAGGTAGCAGAGACTGTAGTGACTCTCCAGACTGTTCCTCTGCTGGATTGTGAATAACTGAATGTTACTTTTTGTATTCTTCACTAAAGTGATGAGGACTGAAATAAACATATTTCCATCACAGTAAAAATGTCAGCATTAATGCTGCAGCGTGTCTTCTGTTGGGATTCAGGTAGAGAAAGGTTTTAGCTAAATGTCAGAGATGTTTGAGAAATAATACTAAACATATTAATAATAATTAATATTCATTGGATTGACACCTGGAATAACCACCTATAAATGCCAATAATTGAACACTTTTATTTTGATGCTGCGCTTTTTAGTTCCCAGTGTTTCTGTCTGTGTGTCAGTCAGATACTCACATCTCCCTGTGATCTCCCAGACGAAGGTTAGTTTTAAAGTAACCAGCTGTTTAAAACTTAGTTTGCAATGATTCCTAAATGTATCCTAAGTTAGTTACTTGGTTTTCAGTAACAAAGAGCCAACTTTGCATCTTGTGAGCTACAACAAACCCAAAATGGTGGACGAGTTGACAACCTGCTGTTTAATGGTGCTGTAGCAGAACGATGGTGGTTAATGTTGTAACTGAAACAAAGTGACAAAACAGGAACAAGTAAGAACATAACACGCAGCTGAAAGAGCAAACTAACAGTAAGAATGAGGGCTGCTGCTCGGGTCTGATTGTTAGTGAGAACATTATGTAAAAAGCTTTCAGACCGTGTGCTCAGGTAAAAACAGGGTTCAGGATCCAGAAGCAGAAACAAAAGGCGGGGAGGGTATTCAGCAAAACCAAGTCGATAACTTACGGGTCCAAATCTCAAAGTGAAGTAGTCCAAGAAATTCCACAGAGCAAAGTAAATCCAAAAACAAAACCACACAGATTAAATGTCCAGAGTTCCCCACAAAATTCAGACACACACGAGCACCATGTAATGATTTCAAGTTGACAGTTCATATCACGCAGGAACCTTTGGGTCTGAAGAGAGAAGTAACTGAGGAAGAGCCTTAAACCTGCATTCTTTCTAACAGCCAGCAGGGAGCGACTCCACTGGCTGCACAGAGAAGTCTGACTGCATTGGACTTTATTTCTTTATTAATAGAAAAGTAATGTCAAAGCAACATAATTCATAAATCACAACACTGCATACAACACATAAGAGATACAGAGGTACATTTAGCGAGAGGGCACAATAACAGAACAATAAAATAAAGATCTCACAGAAAGACCTTCAAGCCAGCACAGACAATAAACATCTTCAGAGACTTTTTGTTGGAGAATAAAATGATCGCAGTGTTGCTTTTACTGAAAACCTCTAAAAGGACATTCTGCCAGAACAAGATGAACCCTGAATATATATAAATGGGGACTCCACGTCATGGTGATCCACTCAGACTCAGAAAATCTCACCACTGTTCCAGTCTGTCAGCAAGTGTTTTTACAGCTACTGCAGCTATCTTCGACTCTAGCCTACTAATCAGCTCTAAACCTAAACTAAACTATAACTCATTTGAAAGCCTTGTTCTTGGTCTTTCACACCCAAGTTGGAAATCACTGCAACCAATTCTTTTTGTTATAGTGTACCGAGCACCTGGTCCGTACTCTGAATTCTTATCTGAATTTGTAGAGTTTTTGTCAACTTTAGTCCTTAAAACGGACAAAGTTATTATTGTGGTGGTTATTGTAGTGGTGTTCCCACAGAATCCCTCTTTGTCCGACCACTGTTTGATAACTTTTGAGTTTGTATTTCTGAACTACTCGCCATTGGGCAAAAATTTCTATACAAGATGTCTGTCTGATAGTGCTGTAGCTAAATTTAAGGATGTGATTCCATCAGCTCTAAATTCATTATCAAGTCACAAAGTAACGGAGGACTCCTATGCTAATTTCAGTCCCTCCCAAATCGATCATCTTGTTGATAGTGCTGCAGGCTCGCTGCAAATGACACTCGACTCTGTAGCCCCTCTAAAAAAGAAAATACTAAAACAAAGTTAGCTCCATGGTATAATACTGAAACTCGCAAATTAAAGCAAATATCGCGGAAACTTGAGAGGAAGACCTGCCCTCAACTGGCACCGACTTATCTCTAAACTCAGGAACCTTAGAAACAGCTGTAGAACCAGATACATGTTTAGACTGTTTAGCTTCCCTCAATCTTTACCAACTAACTTCAATAATTTCTTCATCTAAACCATCAACCTGCCTCTTAGACCCCATCCCGACTAGGCTGCTTAAAGATGTTTTACCCTTAGTCAGCACCTCTATACTAGATATGATCAATCTATCTCTATCAACAGGCTATGTACCACAGTACTTTAAAGAAGCTGTAATTAAACCTCTTCTGAAAAAGACCAAACTTGATCCGGATGTTTTAGCCAACTATAGACCTATATCTAACCTTCCATTTCTCTCTAAGGTTCTGGAGAAAGCAGTTGCTAAACAGCTGTGTGACTTTCTACAGAGCAATAGTTTATTTGAGGATTTTCAGTCAGGATTTAGAGCTCATCATAGCACAGAGACAGCACTGGTGAAAATTACTAACGACCTCCTTATTGCATCAGACAAAGGACTTGTCTCTGTACTGGTTTTATTAGATCTTAGTGCTGCATTTGATACCATTGACCATCAGATCCTATTGCAGAGACTGGAACATTTCATTGGCATTAAAGGAACCGCTCTAAGCTGGTTTAAGTCCTATTTATCAGATCGATTTCAGTTTGTACATGTTAACGATGAGTCCTCCATGCACGCCAAAGTTAGTCATGGAGTTCCTCAAGGATCTGTCCTCGGACCAATCCTCTTCACTTTATATATGCTTCCTTTAGGCAATATTATCAGGAAACATTCCATAAGCTTTCATTGTTATGCAGATGATACTCAGTTATATCTATCGATCAAGCCAGATGAAACTCAGTTAGCTAAACTTCAAATGTGCCTTCAGGATGTTAAAACCTGGATGACCTGTAATTTTCTCATGTTAAACTCAGATAAAACTGAAGTTATTGCTCTGGGGCCTAAGCACCTCCGTGACGCATTATCTAAAGATATAGTTTCCCTGGATGGCATCGCCTTGGCCTCCAGCACCACTGTGAGGAATCTTGGAGTTATCTTTGATCAGGACATGTCGTTTGAGTCTCACATTAAGCAAATTTCAAGGATCGCCTTTTTTCACCTACGTAATATTGCGAAAATCAGGAACATCCTGTCTAAAAATGATGCAGAAAAACTAGTCCATGCATTTGTTACTTCTAGGCTGGATTACTGCAATTCCTTATTATCAGGCTGCTCGAAAAAGTCCATTAAGACTCTTCAGCTGATCCAGAATGCTGCAGCACGTGTTCTGACAGGAACCAGGAAAAGAGATCACATTTCTCCTGTTTTAGCTTCTTTGCATTGGCTTCCAGTAAAATCCAGAATAGAATTTAAAATCATTCTTCTTACCTCCAAAGCTCTTAATGGTCAGGCACCATCTTATCTTAAAGAGCTCATAGTACCTTACTACCCCACCAGAGCACTGCGCTCCCAGAATGCAGGGTTACTTGTGGTTCCTAGAGTCTCCAAAAGTAGACTAGGAGCCAGAGCGTTCAGCTATCAAGCTCCTCTCCTGTGGAACCAGGTTCCAGTTTGGGTTCAGGAGGCAGACACCATCTCCACATTTAAGAGTAGGCTTAAGACTTTCCTCTTTGATAAAGCTTATAGTTAGGGCTGGCTCAGGTGAGTCCTGAACCATCCCTTAGTTATGCTGCTATAGGCCTAGACTGCCGGGGGATTTCCCATGATGCACTGAGCTCCTCTCTCCTCTACTTTCTCTCCCTCTGTATGCAACCTCATCCCATTATTGCATGTTACTAACACAACTTCTCCCCTTTCTGGTAGTCTTGTGCTTTCTCCTCCCTCCCCTCTCTCTCCTTACATCCCTCTCTTTTTCTCTCTGTTCCTCTCTCCTTACATCTCTCTCTCTCTCTCTCTCCCTCTCCCCCCCCAACTGGTCGAGGCAGATGGCCGCCCACACTGAGCCATGGTTCTGGTTTCTGCCTCTTAAAGGAAGTTTTTCCTTGCCTCTGTCTGCTAGTGCTGCTCTTGGTGGGAACTGTTGGGCTTCTGTAAATAACATCACAGAGTACGGTCTAGACCTGCTCTTTATGAAAAGCGCTGTGAGACAACTGTTGTTGTGATTTGGCGCTATATAAATAAAATTGAATTGAATTTAACCTGAATATCACTGAGCACCTCTATCAGCGCAGTCTCAGCGCTGTGATGTTTGTGAACGTTTCACAAAGTTGTTGAAGGAACTCAGCAGGCGGGTCGGCGCAAACATCTCGGAGAACTCCCCACAGTTCTTCTGTGGATTCTCTCTCTGTCGCTCGATTCTTTGGCTTCTTCAGTAGAGCTTGGCAGCACATCTGGAAACCCCTGTCTGCCTTGAAATGTCTGCCTGGAGAGACCTTGCTGATGCAGTATAACCGCCTTGTGTCTTGTTGCCGTGCTCGGTCTTTAAATGATGGATGACTTCTGGCAGTAAACAGGACGACACTATTTGAAACATGATCATTTTATTGACACAACACTGGCAGCAGAGGAAAACGTGCAGGATCTTTTCTCTTAATGACTCCCTGCTGTAAATCACAGGACTCACAGATGAACTAATTCTATCTACTCTCCGTCTCCAGAAGCAGAAAGAAGGGACAATAAACCTTCAGACATTCAGAAGCTGAAATACTTCATCAGCAGAGTGAGCAGTAAGATCAGACTGAAACACTACTGGAATCAGGAAACAGTGAGGAGGAGTTACCAGGCTGCAAGGAGCACAAGAAATACAAAGTCACTTCATTAATAGAAAACAGATATCTTCCATACAGACACACACAGGACATGGATAGAGGAGTTAGTGATGTGGACACAGTCACTGTACTCAGGTCAGTTTGCTGAGAAACATAATGTAAGAATTTGGGAGTGAGAATGTGTTAGAAAAGGATTCATCACAACTTCAACTGGTGAAACAGTCTCTACCTACCTGATGAAGACTGTTCCTGCTCTACATTTGAAGGAAATTAAACATTATGTATCTCACACTGCTAATCTGGAGGATTATTATTATTATCATCGATTTATTCCTCATTTTGAATCTTAAATCTCGTATCTGCTCCTCTTTACTTGAACTGATTCCTCGATTTTAGCAATAAAGTAACTTCCTGTAACACAAACTGTCATTTTCACACGTCGGTCTCTGTAGAGATTAAACCAGATGTAAGACGTTGATGATCAGAGAGCTTCAGATCTGGCAGGTGGACTTTGTTACCAGTCTTTATGCTAAGCTAAGCTATGCTAAGCTAAGCTAAGCAGCTACTGGCTGCTGTTTCATACACTTGTGAAAGAACAGGTCGCTCTCAGGAGATCAGTGAACTCAAGCGTGGTACCATGATAGGCTGCCACCTGTGCAATAAATCCATTTGTGAAATTTCCTCACTACTAAATATTCCACGGTCAACTGTTAGTGGTATTATAAAAGTGGAAGTGATTGGGAACAACAGAAACTCAGCCACATAAAATCACAGAGCGGGGTCAGCTCATGCTGAGGCGCTCAGTGCGCAGAAGTCACCAACTTCCTGCAGAGTCAACAGCTACAGACCTCCAAACGCTGCGTGGCCTTCAGATTAGCTCCAGAACAGTGCGTAGAGAGCTTCATGGAACGGGTTTCCAGCTGCATCCAAGCCTTACATCACCAAGTGCAACGCAAAGCGTAAGATGCAGCGCTGTAAAACACGCCGCCACTGGACACTAGAGCAGAGGAGACGTCTTCTCTAGAGTGACCAATCACGTTTCTCTGTCTGCCAATCTGATGGACGAGTCTGGGTTTGGCGTTTGTCAAGAGAACGGTACTTACTAGTTTGGTGTAGGGGGGTTTTTTGGGCTTGGCCCCTTAGTTCCAGTGAAAGGATGCTTCAACATACCAAGATGTTTTGCACAGTTTCAGGCTCTTCGTGGAAACAGTTTGGGGATGATCCCGTCCTGTTCCAACATGACAAGGTCCATAAAGACACGGATGAGCCAGGTTGGTGTGGAGGACTTGACAGGCCTGCACAGAGTCCTGATCCCAACCCGACAGAACTCCTTTGGGATGAATTAGAGAAGAGACTGTGAGCCAGGCCTCCTCGTCCAGCATCTCTGCCTGACCTCACAGATGTGCTTCTAGAAGTTCAAAAGAAGGTCAAAATCTCCCATGAACACACTCCTAAACCTTGTAAACAGCCTTACCAGAAGAGCTGAAGCTGTTATAGCTGCAAAGGGTGGACCAGCTCCATATTAAACCCTACGGGATGTAATCAACCTTCATGTGCGCGTGAAAGCAGGCGACCCAAAACCTTTTAGCGTCAGACTCTCAGCAGGAAACAGAAGAAGAGGATTTCTCTAAACATTGAGTTTCTCTCTGCAGTGAAGTGAGTGAAGCTGAGGCGGCTGCAACAGAGACGTTTTCTAAACTTGATCAATGATCAGCAGTGACGTTAAAACCTGTAACAAACGAGCTGAACACACAAACACGGGTAGGTTCACTTCAGACCGCGGAAGGTGACAAACACGTGGCGGCGTGAAAAACAACTGGCACATCTGGAACCGTTTCAACTCCCCGTGGAGAAAAAAAAGAAAATAATCACATGTGAGCAAACAAGGAAGAAACATGAGCCTGTTTAAATCCCAGCCAAAGTGTTTCTGATGAAATCTACCTGCTGATCAACACGTCACACTGATTTTATTCTGAAAACTGTCTGAAGTCAGTCTGTGGTTTCACTTTCAGAAACTACATTTCAGGTTCAATTCATCACAAATTCAGAACATCAGATGGAGAAACTCAATGACCAAACCCGACGTGCAGAGGACAGACTGAGGCTGTCAATCATCGATCAGACCTCTGACCAATCGGGTTTCGATCTCTCAGTCACATGACTCAAGACTCTCACCTGCCTAAAACACAGAGGAAGAATTTTCCAGATGAACTTTGCAGTCTGAGTTTAGCTGATCCTGTTTAAGAGAGCTGAGCTGGAGACCGGGAGGTCGGCGGTTCGATTCCCGGCCCTTTCAGTCTGGATGTGGACAGTGAAACAGCAGCGGCCCCTCACTAATTACCGCCAAGGGGCCCCTGAGCAAAGCAGGAGACGTTTCCATCTGAATGTAGAAACTTAAATCATCTGAGGCTCCACAGAGGGAAACCTGATCCACATACATTCAGACAGATGGCTTTTCAAAATAAAATACTTCAGTGCTTTAAATTCAGTCTTTTTTTTTATTTTGACAACATCATTTAATCAGGACTGAAAACTTTTTTTTACAGCTTGACGTGATAAAATCAAAGAATGAAACAGCAGGAAACTGTTACTGATGGTGTATAAATCAGGGTGATCAGTGAGCGGCAGCACACGCTGAGGGACCGGATCACATTAATGACGTACAGATAAATAAATCCACAACATGAACACTTACAGAATAAAAAATATAAATAAACCCCTTCATTAAAGTGATGAGACGTGTCGACATGCAGCTGCTGCAGACGCACATTCATGAGCATGCTCAGACAGACAGGAAGTTGAGGAGGGGCGTCTGGATTCAATACTCAGGATCAATATCTGACAGAGACCTTCACACCACAGGGTCTGCGTAACCGTAGTAACATTAATATTCCTTCACAGCTGCTGGACATGAAACCAGAACTTCACTGTACACGTGGCCTGTTTTTAAATGACCATGCATCCTGGGAGGAGAGGAAGCAGCCTGGAAGCCGTGAGATGGAGGTGGGGTGGTAGGTTCACGCCCTGCAGGTGGAGGCAGGTGGAGGTGAGGGCTGTGACGCTCGTGTTTGTTCCAGTTCGTGGCTCCCCGTCAGACGTCGTCGAATATTCGGCTCCGAGACGACGACATGGACAGATACCGTCCTCCCGCGTGTCTGAAAGAGCCAAACACAAAACACGCAACTGAAAGTGAACATCCTGAACACAGAGCTGAGCACAGCGGACCTGCAGACCCAGGAGGGAAACAAAGCTTCTCCTTCACTCTGACAGACGTTCGCTCTTTTACCCTGTAACAGGATTAAACCATGATGTGTTCAGGAGAGCTTAAAGACGGCGTCCCGTTCATTACCATGAGAGCTGCTCAGAGAGAGGATCGCTGAAAAAGCAGCCGTAGAGGTCGATTATTATCACGACCCAGGTTTCTGTTTTTAGCGCCCTCTAGTGGACGAAGGACGGAAGCATCAGAACGTGGTGACTTTCATTCATGCTGACAACAATATATGTAACATTGTGTACTTATAGTCACCTTCTCTTCTCCGTCTCGCATTATACCGTCCTCTAGGACACGCCAGGGTTTGTGCGACGTCCCGGTTCAAGCACTCAGCAGGTGGTCCATGTTCTGAGCTGTCAGCGCAGTCGAGATGAGAGGAGGTGGACTCTGTGTTTCACGTCGATTACTCTTGGTGCTCAAACGCAGCCAAGATGGACTCTGTTTCTGTTTATTGTGAAGATGAAACTTCCGGTTCAGCTGTTTACATTCAGCCCAGATGCAAATTCAAACTGTAAATAACTGTTTTATTGTATTTTATATGTTACCATATTTTAATATAGGCCTACACTTATGATATGTTTTTTATAAGGAACTACACATTTAATTTGGTTATGGTGGGAGACGTCTGACCCAGCTGCTTTGTTTTATCAACCAAAAGACAACGCTGTTGTAATCTATTTCATTTCTGCACCGGGACATTTACCATTTCCACGAGTCAGGAGACGTATTATGAAGAGCGGTAAAGTCCGTACGGCGGCAGGACGGGGTGGTTGGCGGGTCAAAGCCCAAGCTCAGCAGAACATTTTGAATGACAGCAGCAGAAAACAAATCACACATGTGCTGAAGGAGGCTCCTGCATGAGGTCCAGGCGTGTCTGACCCCCCCAGGCGGACCGCAGTCTCGCCTACCTTTAATTACCATGGAAACAGGAAGTTTACCTGGAGGACTCCGCGTCCAGAGGGTCGTCCGTCAGAGTGTCGGCGTTGAAGTCTAAAGGCTCGGCGTCCTGCAGCAGCTCGACGCAGTCCCTCTCCGGCCGACTCCCAGAGCGGGAATACTTGGCCTCTGTTCAACAAACAGCTGGTTACTAACAGCAGAGGGCCACCTCTCCTCAGGACACACAGGTTCAGCCGCCGGGGGACTTACGTCTGTTGTTGCTGGGGGCCACGGCGTCCGAGTAACTGGTCTCCTTCATTTCGTGGCTGCTCCTGTTCCTCGCGGTGTAGTCGTCCCTCTGGTTTCCGTAGCGCTCCTTCCACTCCTGCAACACAAACACACTCTTGCTACCAGCAGGTGGACGGAAGCGTTCACAGCCCCGTCACACTTTACCACGGAACTAGGACCCTGTGGAGGAACTCGCCGTTTCCACTGCGGGGACCGGGGTCTAAATTAAGGTCCCTGCTCGGGGGGGGCACGTTTCTGATTGGTCGAGTAGAGGCTACTCGCTGTAAGTTGAGCGCTTCGGGTGTTTTGCTTCTCCGGCTCGTCTCTTTTCAATATTTACAGACCAATAAAATATTCACCACACCTGCATTAGACTTGTAGCTCGGACACAGCAGCCGGTGGGTTTCCAGCTGGAACTGGGTCCAGAGCTCTTCTGTTTCCATCAGGTCTGTGTTGCTTTCTCTGTGCAGGAGTCTGTTATTGCATTTGTTTGGACTCGTGTGTCTCTTCATTGTTTTTCTTTATATTCCAATCAAACCTGAGGTTCATACGTACATTTAGCTCACGGATGGTGACGTTACTAACTAACGATGCCCGTCCTCTGGTCTTTATGTCAGCTGCTTCATTTGGCTTCAGACCGCCGTGGAAACAAACACAACAACGGGCTGAAGAGCCTTTTAGTTCCTTGAAAAGTAGATCCTGGGACTAAAAGTCACGGCTACTTTTGGTGGAAACGCGGCTGAAGTGTCCAAATAAAGTCGTTGTTCTTCCCTCAGAACATGAGCTCTATTCAGAGTTTCCACGTGACGTCACGCTCCAATGAAAACGCTTGAGAACACCGAGTGAAGCTAAAGTCACGCTGCGTGCCGGAACTAAGTCAGTCGGTCCGTCTGAAACTAGAAGATAAAGTGGACCCGGGTTACGTAGGAGACCAGCGAGTTCATCTTTATCCAGACGGCTGCGTCAGAGAGCAGAGACAGAGTCTGACCCGCTGTGTTGGAGACTCACCTTTAGCTCACTTTAGCTCAGTGACCCTGACGTGACCCGAGGAGCCCGACAGGACCGCTAAACTACCTCACACTGATCCTGAATCCTGTCTGGAGCTCGTTCAGGAGAAACATCCTGCATTTATACTTCTCAGTGTTGCTGAGCAGAAAAGAACACAGCTGAAGTTTAGCTCAGAAAGGTTTTAAGGACCTTTGGTTGGATGTGGACGGAGTTAAAAACTCTGTGTAGCCTGGAGGAGCTCTGAGTTTTTACTCACCCTGCGTCTGTTCTCTCCGTCTTCAACCCGCTGCCGCTTCCTTTTCTCTGTAACAACAACATTGATCCTTGAGGTTAGAGTTTAACCTGCAGCGTTTAACAGGCCGTTCGTTACTAATCAGTCTTACCCCGTCGGATCAGCTCCTTGCCCTCGTCGATCAGGTCAGAGGTCATTTCACTGTCGCCCACAAACTGCTGGAAGCCCAGAAGGTTCAGGCAGCGAGTCCCCAGACTGAGGAGAGAGTTATTATTATTATTATTAGTGCTGCGGTGAGCAGCAGGCCTGAACTCTAACAGTCTGTGTGGTCTCACCTGAAGTAGGTGGCGATGCAGAGGATCACGATCAGCATGGGGTAGTAGATGTAGAAGCCGTTAGCGATGAAAGAGAGAACACGCATCGATCCCATGATCTGGAAAAGAAAAGGCGGTCAGAGAAGCAGCAGCTTCACAGCTGAGCCCGCAGCCTGCGTCAGACTGCGCGCGAGTGACGGAGGAGGCTCACCGAGGTGTAGGCCGTCGGCTCCTTCTGCTGGTGGGAGATGGCAGAGTCCATGTGGATCAGACCCAGGAAGTTCAGACACAGAGGAGGCGTTAAACGGCAGAACAGCCTGCGGAGAACAGAGTCACAGTCTGTAACAAAAACGTGGTTCTTTGACCTTGTTACACGAGTACAGAAAGGTTTGACAGACCCAGCATGCACTCATACTTCCTACATGAGTAAAGCCTGCTGCTGCTCGCTTTATCTGATGACGGTCGGCTTTCCTGACTTTCATCGAGACGTTTGTTTGTCCTGAGGAACAGCTGCTGAATTCAAACGACATTATTTCTCATAATCTTCTTTTTCTAATTTACCATTCTAGTTCAATTTTATGGAGTTTATATATTATTGTAGTATTTATGTCGCTTGTCTTCTTCTCTTTTGTGACGCTTTGTTTTGAGCATCGAGGAAAACAGAGGACTTCTCTCCACTCTGCTCCCTGTTAGATATCCTGAAAGGTGCCTCATAAATAAAGATTAATTCTGTGGATCTCTGTACTGTATGTGTATATTTAGCTGGTTAGGTTTCATTTGTCACATTACGGATCACATCGCAGTCCTGAAACTAAAGTAAAGAGGCCGAGCGGAGACAGTCAGAGTCCGTCACTCACATGCCGCTGAACTGGAGGCTGTAGGCGTCGGTCTGGTGATGGGAGGCCAGGTAGTAGTAGTTGAAAACCCGGATGCGGAACACAGTGGAGTAAACGCAGGTACACAGGAAGAAGATGGTGATGAAGCACGCCATCTGGTGGAGAGAGGGGTCATCACAAAGCAGTTAGATTAAGTGGACACGTCCCTCAGTGTCCACTGCGCATCACAGGTTACTCTTAAACTGAGACTTCTGCTTCTTTCAGCCAATTTATTTAAAGATCACTGTGAGCTGCAAACCGTGTGGTGTGAAACTACAGCTCAGGACTCCCACGGTAACTAGATTTAGTCCTGGTTCCTCCGGTTGTTCCTGAATTCAGTGACAGCTTCTTGGTAAAGCTGCTGCAGAGGAAACACCCTCACAGCCTGCTGAGGTTTCTGCTCTGCTCTGAACAGACCTGAGTTCAGGTCAGCTGACTTTAACTCTGCGCTCTAATCTGCACCCTCTCATGCCGTCTGCGTGTCCCACCTCGATGTACAGGTAGTTGTAGTCTCGCTCAGCCAGCTGGATGAACACAGCGAACAGGGACAGGACGGGCCGGGTGCTGAAGAAGGTGCACTCGGACCAGACCACGGCCACGCTGAACAGAGTCAGGATCACCGACAGCAGCCGGTAGAACCAGCGCTTCAGGAGACACTCCCAGTACCACTCTGTCAACCACACACACACAGAGGACATCAGAGTTCTGTGGACGTCTCATTCGTAGGAAAGGTGCGCCGGCACCGGCGTGCGCGCTCAGACCCACCTACAGTCTGCGTGTACACGTATCTGCTGAACCGGCCGGCCGGCTCGGAGGACGGGAAGCTGTGGACGAACTGGTGGGTCGAACTGGTCTCGTTCTTGGCGACGTCCTCCAGATGGATGGCCTGCTGCAGGAGGATCTGCCACTGGACCCGAGTCCTGTTGTGTCTCTGAACCGCGTAGATCACCTGCTCACAAACACAGAAGAAAATACAGCCGGGATGAACTTTACAACCATGGACAACTTTGAGATTTATTCACCATGGTGGCAGATTAAACGCCCTCGGAGGGTTACAGATCGGGGTGTGACGATTCACTCTGTTTATTGTTTCCACTCAGGAGCCCAACATGCTGCCACACAATCCACTTTAAAGCTGCAGAAAATCTTCTACGCCAATTTCACCCTCAGTCTCCGTCATGCTGATATCGTGGCTTCAGATCTCCTCACAGCTCAAGTTAAAGACGATCCTGCGTTTGTGTCTGATGTCGGTGACCTTTCTGGCTTTACTGGACCTCAGTGCTGCATTTTGTTTTATCGTCTCAAGAGGACGGCAGGCATCTCAGATCTGCCTACTCTGGTCTGATTATCAACCACAGAACGCTGTCTGTTGGTCCGACATGATGACTCGGTCCTCCAAACAGCTGATCTGACCTGTTGGAGTCCTGTTCCACTTCCTCCCCTTCACAAACACTCCTCCTGTAACTCCGTCTGTTCCTGTTTAGGCCACAGTTCTCTTTCTCAGCTGCACTTGGTCTAAACGTTTTCTAGGGTCGCAACTCGTGACCATTTACCACAGAGAGCCAAAGTCCCTCCCACTTCGGTGGACCACCAGGGGACCTTACTTTGGAAAAAAATATGTGCAGAAGTCTTTTTGACTTCTTTTTGGACAGTAACACGAATAAATGCATAAAAAATGTCATCTACAGTGATAATATACATCAGAAGTTACACACTTATTTCCACTGTGGTCCTGAGACAACTACTGTTTTAATCCCGTTTCAATTGTGCCCTGAATCACACCCGTGATGATGATGCTCAATTTAAAATATACATTCAAAAATCAAGAAAGTCACAGTTTGATGTAAAACCTTTGAAGTGTAAGACTGACTGTGAAAATATATAATTACCAAGAGCACAAACCCAAAAGTCGTGCACACGGGGCTGGGCAATAAATCAATAATCAATTATCGCAATATAATTTTCCTCAATAAGAATATAGCAAATGTTCAACATATTGTTAATTAATGTTTGATTTGATTCATTTGTATCACAAACGAATTAGCACTTGTTTTTTATATTAAGATTTTTATTTTGTTGAGGAAAAAGGGACTGAAATGTTCTACCTCAGATATGTGAAGTGATCCGCTGTTTGGCATCAAGTGTTTGTCTCATTCTGACCATAAAGAAAAGTTTAACCACATAATTAACCATCTGGTTTCTTCAATTTTCACTCAGGAGCAAAGATCAGCCTTTAAACTTGAAAGAAATAATAACTTAACATTTATGGCGTTAATTACGGATATGGAATGATATGAAATGTGTTTAGCGTGGTGACATTTTCGGCATGTCGCCCAGCACTACGCGCATGTGACGTAGTAACTTTTCTCTTAATGACGTGAAGCTAACTTCCACGTGCAGATGATGTGATGAAAGGACCAGGAGTCGCTGGATTAAACACACCAGTGAGAAACATCTGTACATGGAGCAGAGCTCAGTTACCGAGCTGGTTTCAAGCAAGCAGTGAACGTTAGCTTAGCATTACAGCGTTAACATGTTGGTTCATTGAGCGGCTTTCTTTACCGTTTTTATGACAAACTGCGACTTTCTTAACGGACAAAATAATCTTTTAAATTAACAAACATGTGTGTAACTCAAGGCAGTTGTCTCTGCCGTGGAGTATAGAACATATTTTTCCAGAAACCACAAGCAAGAAAGCAAGAACACATCACTGTTCAAGGTGACGTCCTTAAATCAGGACTTCAGTCTGGCCTGCAGACCCCTGATGTACAGGTGGACCCCCCTCCCTCACGCTCACCTGCTTGTGGAGCTTCACCAGGCTCTTCTCGCTGGGATACGTGTTCTGTTTGTCATCAAAGTCCTCGTAGTCGTCCATGTTCCTGCCCATCTTCTCCTGGTAGTCCACGGGGCACTGAGGGGACGGGTCAGATCAGTCCACCTGATCTATCGGTCATGAGGCTGTTTGTCATTAAAGATGCGTTCACTGACCTTTCTGAGAATGGTATCGATGTACTTCCTCAGTGGATGGTTGTACTTGATGGATTCACTGACCTTCCTCACCTCCTGCAGTGAAACCAGACGTCACAGTAAGAACAGTGAGCTGAGCTCCACAGATCACAGTAACCTCCTGATGCCCACCTCCATCACGTCCTCCAGGTTCTCCTCCGCGTCCGCCTTCTCCGTCATCAGCTTGGACGCCTTGAAGTACGTCTTGATGAGCAGGTGTCCGTGTCGCGAAGCGTTCCAGTAGGACCGGGGGATTTCCACCAACCCGTACCCGAGCAGCAGCACCAGCAGGAACAGGCCCCAGGTGTTGGCCGCCGTGATCCCGATGGTCTGGAGCTCGTACCTGAACCACACGGGGAGGATTAAACCGAGCTGCTGTCACACAGAGAGATGCCGTGTCCTTTTTCTAAACGCTGTTTTTGCGTTTTCATGTACACAGAGATTTTAAAACTATGTTTATAAAAAATACCCGTGTGCGTGCGGACTGATCAGCTGATTATCTGGTGCTTTTTTGAGGTGCACCTGTCTACCTGGATGGACATGAGTAACCAGCTTACTGTCCATGCAAACACATCATACTGTGATCCAGCACTACTACTAATCCCCAGCAGGTGTCTCCTCAACTTGAGTCACACGGTATAAAATAAAGAACACACATCATGTGATTCACTTTACGGCTCACTCGCTCACAGCTCTGTCCTGTCAGCGAGCGACGTGAGCAGAGCAGAGTTTCAAACTGTGGCTTTGTGTCTCTTTCTGAGACGTTTTGCAGCAGAACCTCTAAACAGCTGCTGCTGGTTGAAAACATCAGAAGAAGAGATTACCACTGACCTGCTCTGTGGATATCAGTCAAAACATTAGAGGAACCGTCGGGAGAGCTGTGGTGCAGATAATAAACCCTCCCAGCAGAGCTGCTTCAGGGGCTGCGGGCGCACTATGAGCTGCGTACCGTCACATATTCTAAATAAATACTGGATCCTAAACG
>NW_024041151.1:2435320-2473633 GCF_014851395.1 Micropterus salmoides
AGACTGTTGACTGACTGACATCTACATAACCAATGAGCAGTGCAATTAGACCAATGACTCATAAAAGCACTAAAGTTTCAGATGCACCTCAGAACCCCAAGTCCCCAAGACTCCCTCCAATTCAAGGCTCTTTAAACCCAAGAACTGAACCCTGAAAAGAGTCCCTTGCCAGAATCCTGCAACATGTCACACACACCTTTATGAAACCAGCACTGCTTTACAAACACCAATTAGATTAAACCAAATTATCACTCAAAGCAAAAATACTTATTTGGAACATTGGGAGGAAGAGACAAAAACCCACAAACTAGATTGTTATCTGGCCCTAAACAGAGATGATGAAATGGCTGAATGTCTCTAGTTTCAGAGATATCAAGCAGAGGCAGCTTCTTACCAAATACAGACTCAGAGACCCTGCAATTAAAAAATGGAGACATAAAAAGTCCTGAATATCAAGAGAATATAAAGTATGTGAGCTCTGTACGACAGGTGAGGTGGAGACAGAGACATGTTTTCTCCTCAAATTATATAGAAGCATAAGAGAGCAATATTTTGAGAAATTCCATCTATAAATACCAGATTTTTAAGAACTTCAAGATAACAATAAATTAAGCCATGCTGCTAAGTATGTGTCCCACCCTGAGGGACAGCGAGTGACTCAGCCAGCTGTTGCAAATAATGTTAGCAGCTTACATCTGGCTCACGTTTATTTGTAGTTTACATTGTATCTTATTTGTTGTTATGTTTAATAAACTTATGAGAATTAATACAAATTATGAATTTTGATATTCAGAGACTATTAATTCATAAAGTTCTCGTTTTTCGCAGGGCACCACCGGAGATTCAATTCACCCAGAGTCTCCAGACCTCTGGGTAGTGTTTTAATAATTATACAATTATTCACTAGTGATCAGTTAGTTAATAATCGCTTAGTTATCTTAAATCAGTCAGTCTCATATCGAAGGGGAAAATTCTCGTGGCAGGGACTTGGAGTTAGTCAACTCACACACCATTCCTTTGATTACAGTGAAATTTATAAACTAACTAAGGTGAATAAAAATACGGTCTTTTGTCGGCTTATTGAAGAAACTTGCAGTGGGGCCTTTTCAACCCTGGCTCGGGTTAGAAGTTTGGTCGTCCTTTGTTACTGCTGGCGGGCCCACGCGGTTGGTCCGGGCGTCGGGGGATCAGTGTAAGTTAGCTCGACGAATAAAGCTTAAAAAGAACCTGGTCGTTCTTGAATTAAACTAGTGTAACTTAACGGACTGATAACTTTGACCCGGCGCAGTGAAGTCTCCAGCAACTTTACTTGCGTTTTATTTTCTTTGGTTAAAACTTCTTAGGGCGTTGCCGGGAGACGGGGCACGCTGGCCACGTGCTGAAGTGCAGTTGGAGAGAACAAGACAAGAGAGCACAAGACAGCGTGTGTCGTTGCTTTTGTGGGTTGGGCCGCTGTTCCCAGAGGGAAGTCCTTTGTTCCCCTGAGGGCTTGTTTCCGGTCTTTTCTTTAAACTTTTAATATGTCTATTCAAAAAGCTATTTGCGCGTATTGTAATCAGATATCTTCCTACAATCAAACCTTAATTGTCAAACGGGTATACCGTTCTTAGTTTTAAGCATTTGATAAAAAGGAAAACAAATGTCAGTAGATTAGCATTTCAGAATGATGGCATGCAATACTTATTTTGTCCACTTGGGGGAGCTCGGGTTACATGAGGATAGCTTTGATTAATTCAAAAACAATCTTTGCTCAGGAGCTGGGGTATTTAGTTATTTAACATTAAATTTGAGCTGGGAAATTACCTGAGTATAGACATTTCTTTATCATTATTTCTAAAGGAAGTGTCGGAGGTTTGGGAACTTATTTAGATTCTTTTCAACAACAAATAACACCAACATGGTAACATAACTACTCAAATGGAGTGGAGAGACCTAGTTAAATAACTTAAAAATTATTAATTAAATAAGGTAATGCTTTGAGTTTTGAGGAGACAGCAGTCTTTGTTTACACAAAGAGTTCAGGGCAGAGAATTCATTAATCTTATATCATGTTCAAATACAAACTTTTGATTTTGAAACTGCTTTGGTACCATTGTTTAAATGAGAAATTCACGCCAATAAAGCATTCTGACCTGAAGGGAACTGACTGCAGTGAACTCTCCAGCACATTTCAGACTGCTGAGGAGACAGAAGGGCAGAGAGCACATAGTTTCCTCCCTCTCTGCAGATGTCTCTGCATGATTTCACTGTTTCTGTGAAACCAGACAGAAAGCAGGAATTACAGTGAACTTCCCCAAAGCTACTGCATCTCTGAACTCTCTCTCTTGAAGGGATAGGAAGTGATTCTAATCCAAAACACTTTCTGTTAAAGCCAATGAAGGTTTCCTCATAGTTCGCTAACTTTTCATTTTGGGTGTTTTCAGGTTTTCCTCACAGCCGGTCTGTAAATGGAACACCAGGAAAGTAGCTTGGTGCATTTCCCACAACATTGCTCCAGCCAATCAGCAACAGGTGGCCTTCGTGCTCACGCACAGGAGTCGTGGCGAGAGATAGTTGGATACACCAACATTCAAGCGTGCTAGAGTCGAGGCTCTGTGAAAAAAGGAGAGATGGCTGAGAAACAGCCAAAGAGGAAAAGGTCTGAAGAGTATAAACAGAGAAACAGGCTATGCTGTTTCAGACAAACCATAGGTCGTACTGTCTTGTCTGATTGTTGTCATGTTTGTAATGGCTGTGTCGTGGGTTTTGTATTTGTTTTCTGTGTTCATTCCCTGCCCTTGTGTTTACTCTTCTCGGTAGTGTGTGTATGTGTTACTTTGGTCATTTGTTTATTCATCAGGGGAAGTGAGTGCAACATTGGACGGGCTGCATGAACTCTTTCAGAACACAGGGGAGGATAAGCGTAGACTATGTGCGCTTTCTCTGATGGAAAAGACTATGGTGTCAAAGCCCAGACTGTTGCACATTCCCGTTTTTGCTGATCAGCTGGCCACCATCACGGGCCTCAAGATGGACTTACAGCTTCAGTTTGAGGTAAATACCTCCAACCGCAGTGAGTGTTTGCAGTAGACCTCCCTGTCAGTTTCCGCTCCAGTGGCTAGCCACCTACCTGTTTCCTGGCCGCCGTCCGCCAGAGACTTCGACTTGGACTTTGTTTCCCTGAGTTTTCTTTATTGTTGTTGTTATTGGACTGTTTTAGTTTTTTTGGTGTCTGTGTTCCATGGACCCATCCTCCACCCACCCATGTGTTTTAATAATAAAAATAATTATATTTTATTTATAGACGCCTTTCTGAACATTCAAGGTCACCTCACAAAACATAATCAGAATTAGAATCAGAATCAGCTCTATTTGCCAGGTATGTGTACACATACGAGGAATTTGACTGTGGATTGTACAATGCTCACGATGTGCTTTCTTATAGAATAAACTACAATAAAATCACACAGGCTACAGAAGATAGAACACAAATATACACACTATAAACAAGAACAGAACAATATAGATAGATTGACAAATAGTGCAAATGGTGCAGGAGTAAATTATTATCATTATTAATTATTGTTATGATTATTATGTACATGTCGGAGGTGGATGTGATACACGTGTACACAGTGCGATAGAGCAAACTGCAAAGGATGCTGGAATAAATAAGTATTATGTGCAGATGTTATTTACTTGGGGTAGGTGGATTTGGTGTACAGTATATGCAATATGATGATATAACGATATGAACACCAGCGTGAGATGGATCTGCAGTGATGTTTCCTGTCCGTCTCCTGACTCTGGAAATGTATAAGTCTGGGATGATGGTGAACGCCGAGCTGAAGTCCACGAACAGGATCCCTGCATGTGTCCCTGGAGAGTCGAGGTTGCAGGATGTGATGCAGACCCAAGTTGGCTGCATCATCCACTGACCTGTTAGCCCTGTAGGCAAACTGCAGGGGGTCCAGCAGGGGGTCTGTAATGTCCTTCAGGTGGGCCAACACCAGTCTTTCAAAGGACTTCATGACTACAGATGTCAGATAGTCATTTAGTCCAGAGATGGAGGGTTTTTTGGGGACCGGGATGACTGTGGAGCGTTTGAAGCAGGAGGGAACTTCACACAGCTCCAGTGATCTGTTGAAGATCTGAGATGGGGGCCAGCTGGTCTGCACAGATTTTCAGGCAGGATGGTGAGACACCCTCAGGTCCAGGAGCCTTCCTGATCTTCTGCCTCTGGAAGAGGTGGCTCATGAGTGCAGATGAGGGGTCAGAGAAGGAGGGTGGCAGCGTGTCAGAGGGGGAAGGTGGTTGTTTGAAGATGGTGTTGAAGTGGGGAAGAGGTGTGAGAGGTGTGACTGTGGGCTTTTCAAACCTACAGTAAAAGCCATTCAGCTGGCCAGTCTCGTCTGAGTACCAGCAGTGTTGGGGGACGGTCTCCTGTAGTTAGTGAGTGTCCGCAGGCCTCTCCACACTGATGGGGGGGTCGTTGGCTGAAAAGCTGTTATTTAGCTTTTTGACGTAACTCCTTTTTGCAGCTTTGACCTCTTTAGTCAGTTTGTTCCTGGCCCGGTTGTACAGGATTCTGAAGGCCTCCGCTTTGGTCTGACGAAGCTGCCTGAGTTTCGCTGTGAACCAGGGTTTTTGGTTGTTGTATGTGTGCAGGGTTTTGGTCGGCACACACATGTCCTCACAAAAAATTATGTAGGATGATGTAACATGGCACCTCATGGCAAAGAACCCTCTGAGGATCTCTGATGGTTGCTCTACATAAAGATGGCCGAGGCTATAAGAAGACCGCCAAGACCCTGAAACTGAGCTGCAGCACGGTGGCCAAGACCAAACAGCGGTTGTACAGGACAGGATCCACTCAGAACAGGCCTCGCCATGGTTGACCAAAGAAGTTGAATGTACGTTCTCAGCGTCATATCCAGATGTTGTCTTTGGGAAATACACAACTGCCAGCATTGCTGCAGAGGTTGAAAGGGTGGGGGGGGTCAGCCTGTCAGGGCTCAGACCAGACGCCGCACACTGCATCAAACCGGTCTGCATGGCTGTCGTCCCAGAAGGAAGCCTCTCCGAAAGATGATGCACAAGAAAGCCCGCAAACAGTTTGCTGAAGACCAGCAGACTGAGGACATGGATTACTGGAACCATGTCCTGTGGTCTGATGAGACCAAGATAAACTTATTTGGTTTAAGCGTGTGTGGTGGCAACCAGGTGAGGAGCACAAAGACAAGTGTGTCCTGTCTACAGTCCAGCATGGTGGTGGGAGAGTCCTGGTCTGGGGCTGCATGAGTGCTGCCGGCACTGTGGAGCTACAGTTCATTGGAATCAGAATCAGCTTTATAGCCAGGTATGTGTACACATACGAGGAATTTGAAGGATTGCATATTGCGCACGATGTGCTTACTCATACAATAACACAATTATAAAATAAGATAAAACAATAAATCCAACACAGGCTACAGTGTAGACAACACCAATACATACAGTACACACTATAAACAGAAACAAAAACAATATAGACAAATTGAGACAATGAAGAGGGCAAAGTATGCAGGAGTAAATTATTATTATCATACTTATTAGTGTTATGTACATGTCGGAGGTGGATGTGATATACAGCTACACATACATGCATACGATGCCTATAAAATGTTGTTTCTTTTATACATGAAATCATGGTCAATATAATTTAGCTTTTTTTAAAAGAATTTGCAAAGAGAACCTCTTTAATATCAAAGTGAAAACAGATTTTTACAAACTAATGTCAATTAATTAAACATATAGAAGGTAAAGAAGATGAAACATCCAAGGGAGTGAATACTATTATAGGCATTGTACATGTACACATGTATAGAGTGCGATGGAGAAAAGTGCAAAGGACGCTGGAATAAGTCAGTGGTAACCAGTAAACAGGGAACCATGAATGCCAACATGTACTGTGACATACTGAAGCAGAGCAGGATCCCCTCCCTTCAGAGACTGGGCCGCAGGACAGTATTCCAACATGATAACGATCCCAAACACACCTCCAAGACGACCGCTGCCTCGCTAAAGAAGCTGAGGGTAAAGGTGACGGACTGGCCGAGCATGTCTCCAGACCTGAACCCGCATCTGTTGGGGCTCCTCAAACGGAAGGTGGAGGAGCGCAAGGTCTCAAACATCCACCAGCTCCGTGATGTCGTCATGGAGGAGTGGAAGAGGAAGCTCTGTGAAGCTCTGGTGAACTCCATGCACAAGAGGGTTAAGGCAGTGCTGGAAAATAATGGTGGCAAGGCTTGACATTAACACCCGTCAAATCAAATGCTGGTGGATTTCATCCGTGGCGGGTAACACAGTCAGTGACTGTGACTGTGTGAATTTGTGGTCTTTTCAGAAGGCATCTGAAATAACAAATTAATTGCTATTTGACACTATGACGCTACAACTCCATGAGTACTACCTGCACATAGTGTTTGCTCATTGGTCCACTCGTGAAACCTATCTTCACCAACAACACTGTAAACAAGTTGGTGCTGTGGAGATTAAACTCGCGGACTGGCTGTCGGACTGAGGACTGTTTTAGCCTGCCGTTAATTATCTACTTAACCTCATTCTTTCCTGCAGTGCCACCGCACGGAGCAGTGGTGCACGCTAAATATGAGAGAATATTAAAGTTCAATCTGTTACAGGGCAGCCACAGTCCCTCAGACCTGTAGACCGTCAGCCTCCCGCCTGCTTTTAACCTGATGGTGTGATCTCTGTCATCACACGCGACAGGTCACATGCACACACACATCAACACAGCGTTCAGTCAGTGTGTGAGTGTGCGTGGCCGACCAGTGTGGAGAAAAGATGCACAGCAGAATGAGAGAAAGAATAGGTAGAGCTGAGACAGGGGAAATGCAGGAGGAAAGGGTTGTTAAATGCTGGAAAATTACAGATATCTTCATGATTTAGGGATGTGGTGTTACTACTAGCAGGGCTGCTCGCATATCACATCAAATCATCATATCACAACTACCTTTCCACAGTTAATTCAATTTTTCAATAAAAGTCATCATGTCATGTTGGAAAGCAGGAGATGTGTTTGTATGGGAATAATCTGGAAAATAAAGACCTGTATACTCGTTTCAGGTGGACGTATCTCCAGTTACACAGAGTTACCAGAGCTTCATGATGATAAAACATAAACCCTGGCAGAGCTCTGAGGAAATGCAGATGCAAAACAATTGAAAGTGCCCACAACTGATACAGGCCTACAGAAATTTTTTATCCTGTTGCCTTAATTTA
Organism: Micropterus salmoides; assembly: GCF_014851395.1. Classification (NCBI taxonomy): domain Eukaryota; kingdom Metazoa; phylum Chordata; class Actinopteri; order Centrarchiformes; family Centrarchidae; genus Micropterus; species Micropterus salmoides. The sequence goes on from NW_024041151.1 coordinate 2,442,581, forward strand.
TTCTTTGTTCTTTGTTACTAATGCAGAGCATTCTTCTACTCTGTATCACAGTATTTACAGCTGTTAAAAATATATAAACAGTGTTTCTGATTAATTTCTTTGTTAATCTTTTACACCCATGCAGCACTTTTATTATATACATAAGAAGCTACTCTTTTATGTGTTTATCTTAATAGACTACATGTTTTCAAGTTCATGTTCCCAACAACATATTAAACATTTGAGAAGGATTTAGAAGATGCTAATGATGTAACCTGTCTCAGCAAGGGTCACGAGCCGGGATCTAAACAACCAGCAGATCCAGATTGGGGGCGGCTGTGGCTCAGTTAATCGGAAGGTCGGCGGTTCAATCCCTGGCTCCCCCTGGTTGCGTGTCGAAGTGTCCTTGGGCAAGATACTGAACCCCGAATTGCCCCTGGCTGTTCCGCCAGTGTATGAGTGAGTGTGACTGGTGAATGCAGCTGTAGTGTAAAAGCGCTTTGAGTGGTCGAAAAGACTAGAAAGGCGCTATACAAGTACGGAGCATTTACATTTACATTTACATCCCCTGATCTGAGGGAACGGCCAGGCACAAAGGGGGTTAAAAATTAAAATCCGTAACATAACCAATCATCAATCACAGATAAGAGTTGAGTTTGTTTTATATAAAAACACATTTATCAAGGAGATTATAGCTGATTATCAGGTTAGCAGCAATTTATTTAGTTAGTTGGTTAAATAACCAATAAATTGCAAACCAATTGAATCTTAACTCCACATGAGGTGGACCTGCAGGTCTCTGCAGGGCTGCAGGTTTGTGTTTCCTGCTTTAGTCCAGCAGAGTGCGCTCAGTCCACTCAGCAGAAGGCCTTCAGTAATGCAGTGCTGGCTCCCTCTAGTGGTCACTACAGGAAGCATCACCAACAGAGCTGATCACGTGATGAAACATCAGCTGGAACCAATCTCTGTCAGACCCGCTGCTCCTCACAAACTCCCAAAGAGAACAGAAGAAAGTTCAGCAGAAGCTTCAGCAGAGTCCAAAAGCTGCTGCTGATCCAGTGAAGACACTCTGAGCAAACTGATTTCATGAAGCTCACAGGAAGCTGCAGCACTCAGGATGCTTTCATGTAACTAAAGCTCAACATAAAGGATCAACATGTTTCCACATGAAATATCTGAACTAGTCATTCAGAGCACGAAGACACAGGAAGAAAGCAGCGTAGAAATCCATCAGAGGACATCAGCTTTCAGGACTCTTCACAAACACAGCAGCAGCTTTCTGTCTGACTTCTCTTCTGGAACGTCCTCTGTGCACACTGATTTAGAAAACACTTTTATATGTTCGCTACAGTTCAAGGCTGGAATCACCTGCTATAGTGATGTTTTCAGGAAATGCTTATTTTGAAATAGTTTTGGCCCCAAAAGAAGAATTAAATGATTAAAACGTCCATTTAGTTGATGTCCCCACAGTGCTGCCTGACAGAAGAGACGTCTGTTAATTCCAGCTTCTTATAGACGTTACTGTGAACTTGACCCTGAAACAGGAAGCTGTTCATATTTCAACTTCTTATATTCTTATTTAACTGTTGCTCAGAGGAATCTTTGTCTCTTTCTGCCCTTTCAGTCGTACAAGACAAACCCTTTCACAATAAAACAGGAACTCAAAATCTGCCTGCTTCCTTTGTCTTCAGCCAGTTTGTCTTTGTCTTCTGCTCGAGCGTAGCGGCCCTTTCTCTGTGTTTACCTGTGTCTTGGATTTCCTGCCTTTTGGATTTTGTTTATTGCCATTATTAAACTGCTGTCTAGTGCAGATGAGAGCTGGAACTCAAATCCCAGATGACACAATATTCATAATGTCAGCAGATCTTTATTGTTTGCAGGTCAGAGCATCATCAGCATTACACAGGTGTGACTGAGGAGAGGCAGTCTGTCCTCAGCTCTTATAGGACTTTGATACAACACACATTAACTGTAATCTTCTTTATTATTGAGAAAGATATTAAGATATATTATTAACACTCTCAGAACACAGGAAGAGGTTTCAACCCCCCTCCAGGCTAAACTCCTTTATAATGAGTTCACTTTAGTTTCCCAACAGCTTCAACATTGTGACATCATGGTGGATATATAAGACACGTCTATTCATACAAGCACAAACAGAATCATAGTGGAGAAAACACATGATTAGAAGAGAAAACTAACAGCTGTTCAACACCAATAAATCTGCTGCCATGATTCAGCACTGATGATAATCTGCACACTGAACTCACTATTGGTGAGCAAACATGGAAGTACAAGAAGAGCAGCAGTCATTCCACACCACAGAGGGCGCTGTTTCCAGGAAGTACACATCTGACATTTAAAAGGTGATTACATTTGAATTTCCTCATGAACTTATGACATCATCATCACACTTCATAGAACTAGAATGAAAAAGCTTTTGTGATGTTTAAACATCTGGATCAACAGTGTAGAGCTTGTTTTCTACACAGCTGCTGCTCACACTGATGGTGTTCACCTGCTACTTCACTGCTGCTTTACCAGCTTTACCAGCTGCTGTTAGTTTAGCAAACATGTTCCGCAGAGCTGCCATGACTCCATCATCTTTTCTACTCGACTTTTCATCTCCTCCAGTTTCTGGACCTTCTCTGCGTCTCCTTTCTCCTTCATCTTCTCAATCAGGAAGTCCAAGTGGACTTGAGTGGACAGTGAGATAACATTCAGGGCGATCTGATCCAGTCTGACAACATGTTCAAAGGACTTTTCCAACAAGTGATCTTTATCTTTCTGAAGTTCTTTCATTTGCTTTTCTAAAGTTTCCAAAAAGCTTGTTGTCTCCTCACAGCCAGTTTTACTTCTTTTCTCTCTCATATGAACTTCTACAGTGAATTCTTCATTTCTCTTCATCTCTTCTTCATGTTTCTTCAGAGCTTCCTGAGTCTGTTGGTTTTCTCTCTGTTTTAGTTCAGTGAACTCAACTCTCTCTTTCAGGTTTTGGATGCAGGCTGTCAGTCTGATTCGTGAATTCAACACTTCAACAGTTGTCATCAGATTCTGAGGTGCAGTTTTTTCCAGAAACTCTGTGAACTGTCTCATTCCTCTGGTTGTTATTTTATCTGCATGTTGAAGGGCTTCTGTGTCCTCTGTTCTGTCTTTATCCAGACGGTTATTAAACAGGAAGTAAACAGGCTGATTCTTTTCATTTCTGGCACATTTAATTTTTCCAGTCTTGAGAGCTTTCAGAACATTTTCAGGTGTCAGACCATCTGAGTGTGTGATGAGAGCAACAATGTTCTTCTCCATGTCTTTTCCAAACAGAGACACCACTGAATCAAAGATGTACCTCAGTCGGTCATTCAGTCGATTCACACTCGCTGTCAGCACCAGACCCACTGCATTCATCTCATGAACTTCTCCTGAGCGGAACCAGTCTAATAATCTTTCACTGATGATGTCATCATGTTTGATCCCTCTGATGTCTCCGTATCCAGGAGTATCGATGATGGTCAGAGAGTAGGGCAGAGTTTCACCTTCAAAACCAAAGATCTGGTACACGATCACATCTGATATCTGACTCTCTGCTTGGCTTCTTTCCTCGTCCTCGTTCTCCCCATCCTCTTTCTTCTTCTCCTCCTCTACGATGTGAAACCAGACATCGTCCTCCCACTTCACTCCCATGGCGTAGTTGACCAGAGCATTGATCAGAGTAGATTTTCCTGTTCCTGTTTCACCCACAAGCAAGATGGTTTTGTTTATCTTGTTCACATTTCTTTCACCAAAAGTCATTCTTCTTAGAGATCCAATGTTCTCTTTCTTTGGTCTCAGGTGGTAGACAGCAGGAGGTCCTGATTGGATCAGAACACTTTTGGAAATGATGTCTTCATATTTGGATTTGTTCCTGTAGAAAAGTAAAGACATGAGCTCAAAAACTACTGAACATAGAATGAAATAAATAAAATCACTCTACTTGCTTACCCCACCTCACATTAAAGCAGTTCAGTGTCTTTATACCACCAAGAACTGTCCTTTATTATCTGGCAGCTGTGCATTAATTTCTGCTAATGAAGAATATAACAAGGCACTTCTGATGTAGATGTTTGTTCACACACTCAGATGCTGTATCTGTACATCAGAGGCTGGTTAATAAAGCTGTAATGTTTTAATGTAATGGACCATGAAACTCTTCCTTTATAAGCTCCCTCTCCAACTTCTACCTGCGTCCTTCTAACGTTTCATAAAATAATAAAAGTCTGGTTCTTTTAGATTTGAATTGTTTCTATAGTCACATCAATCGGACACTTTTCCAGTTTTCACTCTTAACTCTGCTCACGTTGTAAATGTTCACATCATGCAGTAAAATGGGATTCAGCAGCGTGATGCATTTCAACAAGAAAATAAACTCTGAAACTCTGTGTTGTTGTAGAAACGTAGTTTTACTCACATTGCCATGGTAACAGCTTGACAGCAGCTTATTGGTTCTCTGGATGAAAGAAAAACAATCAGTGACCTCCTGTCAGCTGTGCTGCTGTTATCAGCAGCTGTCAGCAGGTACTGGATCTTAAAGGTTCAGTGTGTAACATCTAGTGACATCTAGTGGTGACGGTTGTGAATTGCAACCATCTATCCAGTCTACCACTGCCCCCTAAAGAGCGTAGGACAGCTACGGTGGCTGACACAGCACAAAAGGTGTCTCTTCTGAGACAGCAGATAGTGGCCAGTCAAGATATGAGGTTTCTTTAGGTAGATTTATTAAAAAATGATATTTACTGAATTATTCAGTAAAACCAGATATTATTGTGACTCTGACACTGACAGACAACATGGAAAATGTAAGCCAATAGTGTGAAACACTGTCACTGTTTCTGCATCACAGTCCATTATAAACCACATATTAAATAAAGTTTATACAAACATTGACAAGGGAGACACATTAATTCTCTCTGTGGAGTGAGGACGCCCCCTGGTGTCTCATGCTGAGTACAACAGCTCCCTCCCTCCCCCACATCACAAACTAAACACAGTCAGATCCTGTTGGACTAAATCCATTTATTTTTTCTCGTCTAATCATTATTATGGACCCTCGCCAAAACTGCCCGCCAACAATAATATCTGGCCCACTGCCAGATTATGGTGCTTTGATAGCAACAAAAAATATAAATAAATAAATCTTTGCTTAAAAATAGATCTCAGTCATGGCAGCAACAGTTACTCACATAATCACTTCCTCTAGTGGTTTTGCCTAAAAAATAAAGGCGTCAGGAGCTCGTTTACTATAATGCTGTATTTGGAGTTGAACTGAGCTTTTACTTTGAAAAACTCTGAACGACATTAAAAGAGTCTTTAGCTGCTTGACACACCTCTGAAAGAGCCAACAGAAAAACGTGATTCCCCTAAATGTCCTCTGCCTGAGATACAGAGAAATGAAAAAGCGTCCGTGGGTTGATGGATGTGGATCAAACGACGGGAAAAAAAACAGTGCAGCACATGCCGTGATCTGAGAAACATTCGCTGCAGAATCCATTTGTTGAAGAGAGAAAAACCTCAACCCTTGGGTTGTGAGTCCTGCGCCTTACCGACTGAGCTAACTGACCAACATGTTGATGCAAGGTCATTTTATAGCTTATATTCTCATCCTCCATCTAATGGTTGAAAATATTGTTCTGATGCAAAACTTATTTTAGACCCCTGCTGTATATTACTACTACTTCTTCTTCTAACATGTGTATTCAGCATAATGATGAGTGTCTGCACTGCCTGAAGAAGTGGAAGAAAAACGCAGTGACGAAACCATAGACTGTATTTAAAAACGCAAAACGCGCTCTGTAGCGCTGTTTGTCTTTTTGTCTTTTTTCAGCTACTGTAGAAACATGATGATTCATTATGTAGATATAAATGTCTCATTCTCAGGTAATAAAAACATAACGCTTCATTATGTAAGGTCTTTACACACCACTGAAAACATAGTTATAGATTGCATTTCTGTCGATAGATCCTCAGAAATTTTACACAGTGAACCTTTAAATGTTGTTGGTCAGTTTATTTGCTGTACAAACAGATAACAGTCCACTGCAAAGTAGCGAGAGAATAACATGACACACCAGACCGCTGTGATTGGTCGGCTGGGTAGCCTCGCAATGCCTCCGAATCGACAGGAAGTGCCCCGTGCTTTGAAGTAACTTTTACAAGTGGCCAAACCAGCGGCTGTAACACGGTGGATCAATGTATTTGACCATCACAACCCGAGCGAAATGACTCGTTTCACTATCAGAATGTGATCCATTCGGTCGATAACATCTGAAATGTCTACAGCAGCTGAATGTATATAATTTAACCCCCATTCATGTTAGCGGAGGGCTAAACCGGAAGTTAGCCTGCTCGGACGGCTAAAGTCAACACAGTGTATGCTGTAGTGCTACTGGCAGCTAGTGTTTGGGGATGTAATTGCAGAATGACGGAGACACCGATGCATAAGTATAAATGCCTGGCTACGCACGTAGACCCTACGCAGGAGTAGAAATGTGCCATAAAGGGGATAGCCTACCATATCAGCAGAGCAGTAATGCACAGCAGAGGGGCAGACTATTATGACCAGGGCTGTGCAGAGACCTCTGAGCGGCCGGTGCTCAAAGTATAAAAGGTGCTCATGGAACAAGGATTTAAATAGGGCTGTTCTGACAATATCGATACAGAAATATATTGTGACGTATTCCTTGCTGATATGCGTATAGTGATGCTTCTGTATCGATACATCAGCAAATGCTGGGACACAGTGAATACCCAGCTCTAGCTTTAAAACACTGTGGGCTGACATAACTTACAGGGAACAGTTGCTGGCGAGGGGTGGTTGCTGCTGTTGTTGCTGCTGATGCTACTGGAGGTGATCTGTGACTACAGATATTAAAACAAACATAAGATATATATTATAGCTGATGAAACAAATATGTGACCATGACAAGATGGAAAGATTGCTGACAGTATTTGGGACTGACTCACTACGACTGACCTGCTGTAGCTGCAGCCGCTGCCAAGGCTGACTGCTACCAGAAAATAAGAGGGAGACGCTCACAGAGGAAACAAGATACCAGGTTCAAAAAAGTGTGGGAAATAATTTGAGAAGGAAACATTAATGGGGAAAGGATGAGGGAGGCGATGGCAGGGGTAAGAGAGAGACAGACAAATATAGACAGAGGTGTGTCTGTTTATCTTGCTTGTGTGTCAATAGTTGGAAAAATTGTGATAATGATTTTATAGATTGCATTGTGAATTTAAGATATACTTGTATTTTTATTGACTATATGTCTAATCATAAATCTAAATAAATAAACAAAAGGACTACTAGCCAATCAGAAGCAGAGAAGGGCGGGTCAGCGAGAAGCCGGTAAACAGCTCGGGTTCAGCCGTACGTGTTGCCGACCGGCTTGGCAACATGGACATGGAGAGTTTCAGAGCGGTGAGTTATTAATCTGTATCCATAAAGTTTTAACTGAGCTCTGTCTCTACATCACAGGAACAACTTTATGTCCACTGACTGCCTGGAGGGTAGCTAGTGTTTGGAAGGGAGAGGAGAGCTGTGTGCTGCAGCTCGCTGTTTCTGAGGGCGTGTCGGAGTAGCTGTTTGGCGAGCGTTATGACACGTACTTTCTTGTGACATCACAAGAAAGCGGAAGTAAAGGCTGGACTATAAATGAGCTGTTTTCAGGCAGTTCAGAGCAGAGTTTTCTGTGGGAGATGGGAACTCACTTTGGGCTGGACGTTTTGCAAACCTATTACATGCACACAAAAAAAGGAATATAATTCAATAAAGGACAAAGCCAAAAAGCAGAATACCACCTCTTTAATATTATGACTTTTGTCTCAAAATATTATTCTAGCCTTAGCGAAGTTTGCAGTGTTGCCAAAGTATTTCACTGTCTTTGCACACACATCACACACAACATTATTACCTTCACAGCTAAAATACAGCCAGACGTGACTGTTTTTACAGTCAGCAAGAGTCAGGATTCAATGTAAAAGTGAAATGTAAAGAGCTGCAGCTGCTCACTTCAAAGGAGCTCTGTCACAGAGCCATAACGCAAGCATGACTTTGACAGGCGGAAGGAGAAGTAGTTCCTATCAACAGAGTATAATTAGACCATCCTGGTGACAGTAAGATACTTATGATAAAACACACACTCACTTCAAGTGAGTTCAGATATCGATCATTTTACATGAGTATCGATCCTAGAGCAGGAAACGTTGGTATCAGAAATATCGATACTTTACGATCGATCGGAACATCACTATATACTATATTGCAAAAGTTTTCAGTACACCGCTTCACCACTGCTGATGTAAGGCTTGGATGCAACTGTTTGGCCATGGAAACCCCTTCCATGAAGCTCTCTATGCACTGTTCCTGAGCTAATGCGAAGGCCACACCACGTTTGGAGGTCTGTAGCTGTTGACTCTGCGCCTCAGCATGCGCTGACCCCGCTCTGTGATTTTATGTGGCCTTCCATTTTATGGCTGAGGCCCAAACAGCCCGTAATCGCCCCTGACCTTCACTATCACTGTTGTATTTCATCACGTGGCTGTTTACTCTCTCACTGATGACATGAAGTGACAGTTTAGAGTTTTAAACAGAAACAGCTTCACAGTTCACAGATCAACAACATGTTTCAGAGTGAAACTTCACAGGAAATATCACCTGTCTGTCTGGAGGAATACTTCATACATTAAGTACAAGTTTCCTGCACTTACTATCTGCTGTTAACTCCTGATCTGGACGTCTTAAAGTATTAAGTGCTCTCACCTGCTGTTCACCTGTTGGCTGCACAGAGATCTCTGATGCTGAGGAGACAGAGCAGAGATCAGTTTGTATCAGCAGAGAGGGAGGACGCCCTGTGGTCACATGATTTCACAGAAACAGTCTCAGAGACAGGAAGCAGAGACTGCAGTGACTCTCCAGACTGTTCCTCTGCTGGATTGTGAATAACTGAATGTTACTTTTTGTATTCTTCACTAAAATGGACTGAAATAAACATATTTGCATCAGAGTAAAAATATTCTTGTCAGCATTAATGCTGCTGCAGCGTGTCTTCTGGGATTCAGGTAGAGAAAGGTTTGGTTATTAGCTATAAATTATTAGAGTAAAATTAATTAAATTATTAATATTATAAAAGTATTAATTGGATTGACACCTGGAATGAGGTATCAATAACCCAACGTTTTTTGTCCACCTATAAATGCCAGTAATTGAACAGTTTTATATTGCTGGCTATGCCATAATAGTTCTGAGTGTTTCTGTCTGTCGCCTGTCAGTCTGTGTGTCAATCAAATAATCACCTCCTGTGATCACCCAGATGAAGGTTAGTTTTTTAAAGTAAGCAACCACTTAAAACGTACAGTTTGCTAATGACTCGTGAGTTTATCTCAGTTAGTTACTTGGTGTTTGGTAATCAGAATCAGAAGGAGCTTTGTTGCCAAGTAGTTTTTAGGGAATTCGAGGACTTTGCTTTGGTGATAAGGTGCTACACTTAGACAAACAGTTGACGTACATAAATGTATAATAGGTAATAGACAGATTCAAGTTTATAAGAATATAAAAGAATAGAGAAAAACAATACAACTATTTGCAGAGAATGAAGTTCAGTAATGAAAAGCCAACTGTGCATCTTCTGAGCTACAATAAACCCAAAGTGGTGGTCAAGTTCAAACCTGCTGTTTAATGTTTTACCACAGGAAGTCACATTTCAGGCCGTGTGCTCAGATACAAACGCGGGGAGGTCTGGGTATTCAACAAAGTGTATAACTAACGTGTGCAATGTCCAAAACTCCAAGTGAAGTAGTCCACAGCGAACAAGACCCTGACCTAATTCCACAGAGGGAATTAGGCTCCATCCAAAAGAAAAGAACCACACATTAAACATCCAGGGTTCCTCACAAAGCGAAAAAGCAGATAATCCGAGAAGGACCAGAAGAAGTGAAACTTAAATCCAACTCTATGGAAGCAAACGGACAACTATCAACAAAGACTGAAAAGAATTTAGAAATATAAAAGCAGACCACACGAGCAAGAAGAGTGAACAGACAGTCTGTACCAACCAGGAACCTCCGGGTCTGAAAAGGGAAGTAACTGAGGAAGAGCCTTAAACCTGCATCCTTTCTAACAGCCAGCAGGGAGCGACTCCACTGTCTGCAGAGAGAAGTCTGACTGCATTGGACTTTATTTCTTTATTAATAGAAAAGTAATGTCAAAGCAACATAATTCATAAATCACAACACTGCATACAACACATAAGAGATACAGAGGTACATTTAGCGAGAGGGCACAATAACAGAACAATAAAATAAAGATCTCACAGAAAGACCTTCAAGCCAGCACAGACAATAAACATCTTCAGAGACTTTTTGTTGGAGGGGAAACTTTTTGTTCTAAAATAATAATTTTGTATTAGTGTGAAATTTAGCCAGAAACAACATAAAACTGATAAAGAAAAAATTATTACAGTGTTGCTTTTATTGAAAACCCCCAAAAGGACATTCTGCCAGAACAAGCTGAAACCTGAATATATATAAATATCAATAAATGTTCATACATCCTGACAAAATAAGTAGAGTGCCAAAACAAATGTCTACAGGCGCTTTCACACCCGTAGTTCGGTTCATTTGGACCAAGTGGAAACAATGATACTCTGCTGCATTTCAATTCTGGTCCGGTTCACACTACAGTTTTAGAAACAAACCAAAAGAAGTAACCATGACGTTACACAGACTTACAGGTGACTTGTTGATTGGACAGATTTATCAAGACCCACGTGGGGAAATCAAACTCCGGTGACTGACAGAAGTTTGTGCTTCTGATCTGTATCGCAAAGAGCTCACAAATTAATAATTTATTATAAGCATGATTAGTAACGTTAGACCGCAGATCAACCACATAGCCTGTTATGAATAATAGGCTACGGTAAAGACAGGACATGTAGCAGGCTACAGTAATAATTCAGGGCTTATTAGCCTATAGTACACCGTCAGTAATGAACTGACAGGGTAAACGGAGTAGATACTACTGGCACTCCTTTCTTAACAGATTTTAACCTATTAATCAGGGAATACCTGCGCTGACAAGTAGGCTATACCTTATAAAATGATTTTTATAAACATAGCGGCTTATACAGATAAATGATGCTGAACACATGTCGCTGTCAGCAGATGGATTTATTAGTGGTTTAGCTTAGGAAATAATGCTCAGGTCACATTTCTGCTATCATAAAATCCTGTGTTTGGTTCATTTGCTTTCACACCACAAGCGAACCGCACCAGAGTTCGTTTGAAAGCGTACCGAGACCTCCTTGTTTGGTCCCCTTTTGATGCGCACCCGTGCCGCAACAAGGGGAAAAACGAACTCTAATGCTATTCACCTGAACTAAATGATGCAAGTGTGAGTCGATTTTTAATGCTAAAGGTAGGTGCATCTCCCTGACGAGGGACTACAGATGTAAATAGCCTTTGGGCTAATTCATATTTACATTGCTGAAAAGCTTTAATTAATTAATATGATTAATAAATAGCCTAAAATTTAAAAAAGAGTCGGATATTTTACAGAAAAGTCCAAGTAAGGAAGCGGTGGGGGATGGAGAGACAGAAACACGATTTTCATTTCCTGTGTCAATATTAGATGTTTTATTTATGTTACAAAAGGTTACTGACAAACATAATGTAACAATTTGGGAGTGAGAATGTGTTAGAAAAGGATTCATCACAACTTCAACTGGTGAAACAGTCTCTACCTACCTGATGAAGACTGTTCCTGCTCTACATTTGAAGGAAATTAAACATTATGTATCTCACACTGCTAATCTGGAAGAAGCTGTAAAAACTGTTCATATTTATAATATTAATCACATCTTTTCTTTTTATGTTCATCGAGTCATTCCTCCACGTTTTGAATCTTAATGATAGATATGTCTGATTAAAGAGACTGAGATTTAGATACAGCAAGGACTGGTGGTAAAGACCAGATCCCAACAGGTGCCATGTTCTGGAACCCCTGGCCCTAAAAATGACTATTTTGAAAAAAGAAGACAGAGGAATCACTAAAGAAGATTAATTGCCAACAAGGAAAAAAGGTGTAGTGTATTTAGCTCCTTTTAATTATTTTTTGGTAATTGTTATATAAGACAATTAGGGGCCGTTGGCTGTGTAGGAGCCATTTATGTATGATATTTTATTTTTGTTTAGATATATTTATATTGGTATTTGGACACTGGGTGGCAGTGATTAGATGCACATGGTTGTGTATATAGAGGGCAAAGGTGACAGGAAGTGGCAGGCACAGGTAGGGGCAAGGCTACACAAGGCTTAGATCAGACTTGCAAGCCCTTCCACTATGTGAGGCAGACCTGGAGTATTGGACTGATGGGTCTTGTTATCGTGTGGGAGATAAATTGTGTGCTGGCTATGCAGTAGTAAAAGCTCAAGGAACTGGACTTGTTGTTGAAAAAGCTGAAGTGATACCACAGCCTGCATCCGCACAGCCTGCAGAACTTGTAGGGCTAACAGAAGCGTGTTTGTTAGCAGACGGACAGCGAGTGACAATATATACTGATTCTGCATTTGCACATAATGTATGTAATTTGTTTGGAGCAGTGTGGAAAGGTCGGGGGTTTAAGAAAACGGATGGTTCTCCGATACAACATCACGCACAAATAATAAAACTGTTGCATGCTATGATGAGGCCTAAAGAGATAGCGATAGCTAAGTGTGCAGCTCATAAAACAGATGCGTCAAGAGTGACACAAGGGAACAAAGCTGCTGATGAAGCTGCAAAAGCTGTCACAGGAGCTGACAAATTGGGCAAGGTTTTTCTGGTCACTCATGGGGTGGACTTGGAAGACAGAATTACGCTTAAGGAAGTGATTTTGATGCAGGAAGCTGCTTCTATGACTGATAAACAGTTATGGCTAGACCGAGGTGCTGTTAAGGATTCTACGAGTCTTTGGTGAAATCACGAGGGACTGATAGTAGCACCTCTGGACCTGTTAGGTCTGATGATTCAGGAAGCACATGGGTTAGCTCATGTTGCCAGGGGGGAGGTTAGGAAAAATCACAAAGGAGTATGGTTTTTGGGCACCATATTTCTTGAACAGATTGATTATGTCATAGGCAGGTGTACAATCTGTCTGAAAAATAATGTCCGCAGGGGTGTGACTGTTCCTCCTGGTTACATTCCCACCCCAAGGGTCCTATGCGTGAGTTAGTTGTTGACTTTGTCGATATGATAAAACCAGTTGGGAAAAGATACATGCTAGTGGTTGTGGATAGATTTTCACGATGGCCGGAGGCCTGTCCAACCAAGCGAAAGACGTTCAGTCGGTTGCCAAGTTTTTGTGTAGAGAGGTCATAAGCAGGTGGGGACTTCCAGATCAAATATCATCAGATAATGGGAAAGAGCTGGTGGATTAAACAGTGAAATTGATTGATTGATGGGGGGGGGGGCACGTTTCTGATTGGTCGAGTAGAGGCTACTCGCCGTAAGTCAAGCGTTTCGGGTGTTTTGCTTCTCCGGCTCGTCTCTTTTCAACATTTACAGACCAATAAAATATTCACCACACCTGCATTAGACTTGTAGCTTGGACACAGCAGCCGGTGCAGCCCACCTGTCCCCCACCTGTCCCCCACCTGTCCTCCACCTGTCCCCCATCTGTCCCCACCTGTCCCCCACCAGTCCTCCACCTGTCCCCCACCTGTCCCCCACCTGTCCTCCACCTGTCCCCCATCTGTCCCCCACCTGTCCCCCACCAGTCCTCCACCTGTCCCCCACCTGTCCCCCACCTGTCCTCCACCTGTCCCCCATCTGTCCCCCACCTGTCCCCCACCTGTCCTCCACCTGTCTCCCACCTGTCCTCCACCTGTCCCCCACCTGTCCTTCTCCAGTCCCCCACCTTTCCCTCACCTGTCCTCCTCCAGACCCCCACATGTCCTCCACCATCCCTGTTTCCATCAGCGGCTCCTCCCCAACCCAGCAGGACAAACACTCTGCTTTGCTCACTGTTATATTTATGTGTTTGATTTGATTTCACAGTTCCTGTGTCCCACACACAAAGACACAGGAAGTCAAAATGTCTACAAGGTTGGGCTGAAAAATATTAATTATTATTAATATATTAATATTAAACTGTGCTGTTTATAGAACATGGTTTAAAGGCCAGAATGTCTCTGCAGCAGCACAATATTTCATTTAAAATGTTATATTGACACATTTCTCCTTTAACAAACAATGTGCTCCGTACAATTTGAAACTTGCTGCAGGCCATACTGGGATTTCTCTCAAAGCTTTTCCAACGGATTGGAATGAGCTGGATGACAATCTGAAAACTCAAGCTCTTTTGTTTCCTTTAAACAAAATCTGAAGAAACAACTATTAAGCTTGTATTCATCTTCTTGATGTATGTACTACCTCATATTCTGAATGTATGTCAGTGTTACTCCTACAATCTCAAGGTAAACTGTAAAACAAAATTGTACTTGTTAAATGGGATTCCTTAATGTGTTGTGTGAAAGTTATGTATGAAATGTCTTATATGTAGGCCACACATTTTCTTGTTTTTGTTTTTCTTTCTTTTTTTTTGATTGTAATGGCCCCCGAGCATAAGCTTTAGATAGCTTCTTTGGGGACCATTTCACATATATGATCACTTCTTTGTTCTTTGTTATATTGCAAGTGCATATGAATATATTAATGTATATGTGAATAAATAAAACCCTTCTACTCTAAAAAACCATGCAGCAACTGGGTGAAGGAGGGCTGATGTCCAATAACGTCTTGGTAAAAATGTCCCACGGAAAACTTGGTTCTTGTTGACCTGAATGGATTCATACTTCTACTACATGAATAAAGCCTAAAACTAATGAGTAAAGTGTGCTGCTGCTCGGTTTATCTGATGACAGGTCGGCTTTCCTGACTTTCATCAAGACATTTGTTTGTCTGGAGGAAAAGCTGCTGAATTCAAACTTGTGCGGAGAAGACTAACGACATTATTTCTCATAATATTCTTTTTCTAATTTACCATTCTAGTTCAATTTTTATAGAGTTGTGGAGTGTTGTTTGGGGACAAGAGACGGAGAAAGCAAGCAAGCAAGAAAGAAGCAAGAAAGCAAGAAAGCAAGCAAGAAAGCAAGCAAGAAAGCAAGCAAGCAAGAAAGAAAGCAAGAAAGCAAGCAAGAAATCAAGAAAGAAAGCAAGCAAGCAAGCAAGAAAGCAAGAAAGAAAGCAAGCAAGCAAGAAAGCAAGCAAGAAAGCAAGAAAGCAAGCAAGAAAGCAAGCAAGAAAGCAAGCAAGAAAGCAAGAAAGCAAGAAAGCAAGCAAGAAAGCAAGAAAGCAAGCAAGAAAGAAAGCAAGAAAGCAAGAAAGCAAGAAAGAAAGCAAGAAAGCAAGAAAGCAAGAAAGCAAGCAAGAAAGCAAGAAAGCAAGCAAGAAAGCAAGCAAGAAAGCAAGAAAGCAAGAAAGCAAGAAAGCAAGAAAGAAAGAAAGCAAGAAAGAAAGAAAGCAAGCAAGCAAGAAAGCAAGAAAGCAAGCAAGAAAGCAAGAAAGAAAGCAAGCAAGCAAGAAAGAAAGCAAGAAAGCAAGAAAGCAAGAAAGCAAGCAAGCAAGAAAGCAAGCAAGAAAGAAAGAAAGCAAGCAAGAAAGCAAGAAAAAGAAAGAAAGCAAGAAAGAAAGCAAGAAAGAAGAAAGCAAGCAAGAAAGCAAGAAAGCAAGAAAGAAAGCAAGCAAGCAAGAAAGAAAGCAAGAAAGCAGCAAGCAAGCAAGAAAGAAAGCAAGAAAGCAAGAAAGAAAGAAAGCAAGCAAGAAAGCAAGAAAGAAAGAAAGCAAGAAAGTAAGTAAGCAAGAAAGAAAGAAAGAAAGCAAGAAAGCAAGCAAGCAAGAAAGAAAGCAAGCAGAAAGCAAGCAAGAAAGCAAGCAAGAAAGCAAGTAAGTAAGCAAGAAAGCAAGAAGCAAGAAAGCAAGAAAGAAGCAAGCAAGAAAGCAAGAAAGCAAGAAAGAAAGCAAGCAAGAAAGAAAGAAAGAAAGCAAGAAAAAGAAAGAAAGAAAGCAAGCAAGAAAGCAAGAAAGCAAGAAAGCAAGCAAGAAAGCAAGAAAGCAAGCAAAAAAGCAAGCAAGAAAGAAAGCAAGAAAGCAAGCAAGAAGCAGAAAGCAAGCAAGAAAGAAAGCAAGAAAGCAAGCAAGAAAGCAAGAAAGCAAGCAAGAAAGCAAGAAAGCAAGAAAGCAAGAAAGAAAGAAAGCAAGCAAGAAAGCAAGAAAGCAAGCAAGCAAGAAAGCAAGAAAGCAAGCAAGAAAGCAAGCAAGAAAGTAAGCAAGAAAGAAAGAAAGAAAGAAAGCAAGAAAGAAAGCAAGAAAGAAAGAAAGCAAGCAAGAAAGCAAGAAAGCAAGCAAGCAAGCAAGTAAGTAAGTAAGTAAGCAAGAAAGAAAGAAAGAAAGAAAGCAAGAAAGAAAGCAAGCAAGAAAGCAAGAAAGCAAGCAAGAAAGCAAGAAGCAAGAAAGCAAGCAAGAAAGCAAGAAAGCAAGAAAGAAAGCAAAAAAGCAAGCAAGAAAGCAAGAAAGCAAGAAAGAAAGAAAGCAAGCAAGAAAGCAAGAAAGCAAGAAAGAAAGAAAGCAAGCAAGAAGTAAGCAAGAAAGAAAGAAAGAAAGAAAGCAAGAAAGCAAGCAAGCAAGAAAGCAAGAAAGAAAGCAAGCAAGAAAGCAAGAAAGCAAGAAAGAAAGCAAAAAAGCAAGTAAGAAAGAAAGAAAGAAAGCAAGCAAGAAAGCAAGAAGCAAGCAAGTAAGCAAGAAAGAAAGAAAGAAAGAAAGCAAGAAAGCAAGAAAGCAAGCAAGAAAGCAAGAAAGCAAGAAAGCAAGCAAGAAAGCAAGAAAGCAAGAAAGAAAGCAAAAAGCAAGCAAGAAAGCAAGAAAGCAAGAAAGAAAGAAAGCAAGCAAGAAAGCAAGAAAGCAAGCAAGCAAGAAAGCAAGAAAGAAAGAAAGCAAGCAAGAAGCAAGCAAGCAAGCAAGTAAGCAAGAAAGAAAGAAAGAAAGAAAGCAAGAAAGAAAGAAAGCAAGCAAGAAAGAAAGCAAGCAAGAAAGAAAGAAAGCAAAAGCAAGCAAGAAAGCAAGAAAGAAAGCAAAAAAGCAAGCAAGAAAGAAAGCAGAAAGCAAGAAGAAAGCAAAAAGCAAGCAAGAAAGAAAGCAGGAAAGCAAGAAAGAAAGCAAAAAAGCAAGCAAGAAAGAAAGCAGGAAAGCAAGAAAGAAAGCAAGAAAGCAAGAAGAAAGTGTTACGGCCCTTGAGCCCTGTGTCTGTGTACTATTACATCATTCACACACCTGACCGTAAAAGAAAGAGACGCCTGTGTCACATTAATATGTTGAAGCCCTATCATTCCAGAGAAGCGGCTCAGGAGAAGCAGGAAGAAACTCCGGAGACTGCTGCTCCAGGCAACCCCTCCGTTTCCTTGGTTCGTGGCGGGGCTGAACCTGATGATGGCTTAGCAGGGCTCGATGAAGGTCACCAGGGTGGTAGGTTGCCCAATTCAAAGCTCTTGTCTAGCCTAGAGGCACATTTGTCCTACCTCCCCCTGAGACAACGTGATGATGTAATGGTGTTGATAACCTCTCATCTCCCTCTGTTTAGTGATGTGCCATCCCAGACCACTGTACTGCATCACGATATCGACGTTGGGACAGCTGCCCCCATAAAGCAGCATGCATATCGTTGTCCGCTGGCTAAGAGAGAAATGATGAAAGAGGAAGTTGATTACATGGTACGAAATGGGATAGCCCGACCCAGCTGTAGCCCATGGAGTTCGCCATGTTTGCTTACTCCTAAGTCCGACGGTACACCTCGTTTCTGCACAGACTTTCGTAAGGTAAATGCAGTGACCGTCCCAGACTCGTTCCCGTTGCCCAGATGGAGGACTGCATAGATAGTATTGGTCCCGCGGAGTAAATCACTAAGCTAGACCTGCTAAAGGGGTACTGGCAGGTGCCATTAACCCCTCGTGCATCCGATATCTCTGCGTTTGTTACCCCAGATGACTTCATGGAGTACACTGTTATGGCCTTCAGAATGAGGAATGCGCCTGCAACATTCCAACGAATGATGCATATGGTATTGGGGACTGTCCCAAACTGCAATGTTTACTTAGACGATGTGGTAGTGTACTCAGCCGACTGGGCTGGTCACCTGTCTACTTTGGCTGCGGTGTTCCAGAGGTTAGCAGCAGCGTCACTGACACTAAACTTGGCTCAGTGTGAGTTTGGAAAGGCCACGGTGACATACTTGGTAAAGAGGTAGGCCACGGCCAGGTCTGTCCTGTTAACGCCAAGGTTTCTGCTGTGTTAACCTACCCAGCCCCCGCGACCAGACGTGAACTCCGTCGTTTCCTTGGTATGGCTGGATATTACAGGTGTTTTTGTAGGAACTTCTCAGTAGTTGTCGCCCCCCTGACTAGCTTATGTAGTCCCACAGTCCCGTTTGTGTGGACGGATGAGTGTCAACATGCTTTTGAGGCGGTGAAATCTCTCCTTTGTTGTGCCCCAGTCCTGGCCGCACCTAACCTCTCTCTCCCCTTTAAGCTCGAGGTTGACGCAAGTGCCACCGGCGCTGGAGCTGTGCTGTTGCAGGATGGAACAGGAGATGTGTGCCATCCGGTTAGCTACTTCTCTGTCAAGTTTAAAAAACATCAGCTAAACTACTCCACCATAGAGAAGGAAACCCTTGCATTGCTGCTCGCTCTGCAGCATTTTAGAGTCTATGTTGGTTATAGTCCCTCGCCAGTTGTTGTCTTCACAGATCATAAACCTCTAGTTTTCCTGTCCCGGATGTATAACCACAACCAACGCCTGATGAGGTGGGCTCTGTTGGTGCAGGGTTACAACTTAGAGATCCGGCATAAGAAAGGGGCTGACAACGTAATAGCCAACGCGTTGTCCCGCGGGTGAGATTTCTTCATCTTCTGGGGAAAGATGTTGAGAGTGGGTGGGAGTGTTTGTTTGTTTTTTTTTGCCAGGTGTAGGAATGAAAAAAAAAAGCAAGTGGTGACTGAATTAGTCAAACCCCTAGTTTGATTTTATGGGGGGGAGTGTTACGGCCCTTGAGCCTCATCCGCTGGATTTTCCACTGGAGGTTCGTAACAGCAAGCAAGCAAGAAAGAAAGCCAGAAAGAAAGAAAGCAAGAAAGAAAGCCAGAAAGAAAGAAAGCAAGAAAGAAAGCCAGAAAGCAAGAAAGCAAGCAAGAAAGAAAGAAGAAAGCAAGAAAGCAAGAAAGAGCAAGAAAGAAAGCAAGCAAGCAAGAAAGAAAGCCAGAAAGCAAGCAAGAAAGAAAGAAAGCAAGCAAGAAAGCAAGCAAGAAAGAAAGCAAGAAAGAAAGCAAGCAAGCAAGAAAGCAAGCAAGAAAGAAAGCCAGAAAGCAAGAAAGCAAGCAAGAAAGAAAGCAAGAAAGAAAGCAAGAAAGAAAGCAAGAAAGAAAGCAAGAAAGAAAGAAAGCAAGAAAGCAAGAAAGCAAGCAAGAAAGAAAGCAAGCAAGAAAGAAAGAAAGCCAGAAGAAAGAAAGCAAGAAAGAAAGCCAGAAAGCAAGCAAGAAAGCAAGAAAGCAAGCAAGAAAGAAAGAAAGAAAGCAAGAAAGAAAGAAAGCAAGCAAGCAAGAAAGCAAGCAAGCAAGAAAGCAAGCAAGCAAGCAAGCAAGCAAGAAAGCAAGCAAGCAAGCAAGCAAGAAAGCAAGAAAGCAAGAAAGCAAGCAAGAAAGCAAGCAAGAAAGAAAGCCAGAAAGCAAGTGGTGACTGAATTAGTCAAACCCCTAGTTTGATTTTATGGGGGGGAGTGTTACGGCCCTTGAGCCTCATCCGCTGGATTTTCCACTGGAGGTTCGTAACAGCAAGCAAGCAAGAAAGAAAGCCAGAAAGAAAGAAAGCAAGAAAGAAAGCCAGAAAGCAAGAAAGCAAGCAAGAAAGAAAGCAAGAAAGCAAGAAAGAAAGCAAGAAAGAAAGCAAGCAAGCAAGAAAGAAAGCCAGAAAGCAAGCAAGCAAGAAAGAAAGCAAGCAAGAAAGCAAGCAAGAAAGAAAGCAAGAAAGAAAGCAAGCAAGCAAGAAAGCAAGCAAGAAAGAAAGCCAGAAAGCAAGAAAGCAAGCAAGAAAGAAAGAAAGAAAGCAAGAAAGAAAGCAAGAAAGAAAGAAAGCAAGAAAGCAAGAAAGCAAGCAAGCAAGAAAGCAAGAAAGCAAGCAAGAAGCAAGAAAGCAAGAAAGAAAGCAAAAAAGCAAGTAAGAGAAGAAAGAAAGCAAGCAAGAAAGCAAGAAAGCAAGAAAGAAAGCAAAAAGCAAGTAAGAAAGAAAGAAAGAAAGCAAGAAAGAAAGCAAGCAAGAAAGAAAGAAAGCCAGAAAGAAAGAAAGCAAGAAAGAAAGCAAGAAAGCAAGAAAGCAAGAAAGCAAGAAAGCAAGAAAGCAAGCAAGAAAGAAAGCAAGAAAGAAAGAAAGAAAGCCAGAAAGAAGAAAGCAAGAAAGCAAGCAAGAAAGAAGAAAGCAAGCAAGAAGAAAGAAAGAAAGAAAGCAAGAAAGCAAGCAAGCAAGCAAGCAAGAAAGCAAGCAAGCAAGCAAGAAAGCAAGAAAGCAAGCAAGAAAGAAAGCAGAAAGCAAGAAAGAAAGCAAGCAAGAAAGAAAGAAAGCCAGAAAGAAAGAAAGCAAGAAAGAAAGCCAGAAAGCAAGAAAGAAAGCAAGAAAGCAAGAAAGAAAGCAAGCAAGAAAGAAAGCAAGAAAGAAGAAAGCAAGCAAGAAAGCAAGAAAGCAAGAAAGAAAGCAAGCAAGAAAGCAAGAAAGCAAGAAAGAAAGCAAGAAAGAAAGCAAGAAAGCAAGCAGAAAGAAAGCAAGCAAGAAAGAAAGAAAGCAAGCAAGAAAGAAAGCAAGAAAGAAAGCAAGCAAGAAAGAAAGAAAGCCAGAAAGAAAGAAAGCAAGAAAGAAAGCCAGAAAGCAAGCAAGAAAGCAAGCAAGCAAGCAAGCAAGAAAGCAAGAAAGCAAGAAAGCAAGCAAGAAAGCAAGCAAGAAAGAAAGCCAGAAAGCAAGTGGTGACTGAATTAGTCAAACCCCTAGTTTGATTTTATGGGGGGGAGTGTTACGGCCCTTGAGCCTCATCCGCTGGATTTTCCACTGGAGGTTCGTACAGCAAGCAAGCAAGAAAGAAAGCCAGAAAGAAAGAAAGCAAGAAAGAAAGCCAGAAAGCAAGAAAGCAAGCAAGATAGAAAGCAAGAAAGCAAGAAAGAAAGCAAGAAAGAAAGCAAGCAAGCAAGAAAGAAAGCCAGAAAGCAAGCAAGCAAGAAAGAAAGCAAGCAAGAAAGCAAGCAAGAAAGAAAGCAAGAAAGAAAGCAAGCAAGCAAGAAAGCAGCAAGAAAGAAAGCCAGAAAGCAAGAAAGCAAGCAAGAAAGAAAGAAAGAAAGCAAGAAAGAAAGCAAGAAAGAAAGAAAGCAGAAAGCAAGAAAGCAAGCAAGAAAGAAAGCAAGCAAGAAAGAAAGAAAGCCAGAAAGAAAGAAAGCAAGAAAGAAAGAAAGCAAGAAAGCAAGAAAGCAAGCAAGAAAGAAAGCAAGCAAGAAAGAAAGAAAGCCAGAAAGAAAGAAAGCAAGAAAGAAAGCCAGAAAGCAAGCAAGAAAGCAAGCAAGAAAGAAAGAAAGCAAGCAAGAAAGCAAGCAAGAAAGAAAGAAAGCAAGCAAGAAAGAAAGAAAGAAAGAAAGCAAGCAAGCAAGCAAGCAAGCAAGCAAGCAAGCAAGCAAGAAAGCAAGAAAGCAAGCAAGAAAGCAAGCAAGAAAGAAAGCCAGAAAGCAGAAAGAAAGCAAGCAAGAAAGAAAGAAAGCCAGAAAGAAAGAAAGCAAGAAAGAAAGCCAGAAAGCAAGAAAGAAAGCAAGAAAGAAAGCAAGCAAGAAAGAAAGCAAGAAAGAAAGAAAGCAAGCAAGAAGCAAGAAAGCAAGAAAGAAAGCAAGCAAGAAAGAAAGCAAGCAAGAAAGCAAGCAAGAAAGAAAGCAAGAAAGCAAGCAAGAAAGAAAGCAAGCAAGAAAGAAAGAAGCAGCAAGAAAGCAAGAAAGCAAGAAAGAAAGCAAGCAAGAAAGAAAGCAAGCAAGAAAGCAAGCAAGAAAGAAAGCAAGCAAGAAAGCAAGCAAGAAAGCAAGCAAGAAAGCAAGCAAGAAAGAAAGCAAGCAAGAAAGAAAGAAAGCAAGCAAGAAAGAAAGCAAGAAAGAAAGCAAGAAAGCAAGCAAGAAAGAAAGCCAGAAAGCAAGCAAGCAAGCAAGCAAGAAAGCAAGCAAGAAAGAAAGCAAGCAAACAAGAAAGCAAGAAAAAAGCAAGAAAGCAAGAAAGAAAGCAAGCAAACAAGAAAGCAAGAAAAAAGCAAGAAAGCAAGAAAGAAAGCAAGCAAACAAGAAAGCAAGAAAAAAGCAAGAAAGCAAGAAAGAAAGGTTACGCAGCACCAGCAGGAACAGGCCCCAGGTGTTGGCCGCCGTGATCCCGATGGTCTGGAGCTCGTACCTGAACCACACGGGGAGGATTAAACCGAGCTGCTGTCACACAGAGAGACGCCGTGTCCTTTTTCTAAACGCTCAGCGGCAGTTAACCAGCTGACACGTGGTCAAGAGCTGCAAATTTACAGTTTTACAATCAGGCGTGCAGCTTCGTTTCTAGTCAAGTGGTTCATATGTGTGTTTCTCTTTTTGTGATTCATTTCAAAAACAGGTAAACCTGTTTACCTGTTAAACACCTGATGCTGAGGGGAGTCTATAAGGGGACCCTCTGTTGGAGCTGCCACTCATAACCCGGTTCAGTTGTTCAGACAGCTGCGTAAGAATAATGTACAGGTGCATCTAAAAAAACTGGAATGTTGTGGAAAAGTTTCCCATTATTTAAGTCAAAAGGTTTAACCCCATTTAGATTCATTACACACAAAGTGAAATATTTCAGGCCCTTTTTTGTTTTAATATTGATGATTACAGCTCAAAAATCCAGGATCTCAAAATATATTACACTTTTATAATACAGAAGCTTTGACTTCAGACCTCTAGTGGTCACTACAGGAAGCATCACCAACAGAGCTGATCACGTGATGAAACATCAGCTGGAACCAATCTCTGTCAGACCTGCTGCTCCTCACAAACTCCCAAAGAGAAACAGAAGAAAGTTCAGCAGAAGCTTCAGCAGAGTCCAAAAGCTGCTGCTGATCCAGTGAAGACACTCTGAGCAAACTGATTTCATGAAGCTCACAGGAAGCTGCAGCACTCAGGATGCTTTCATGTAACTAAAGCTCAACATAAAGGATCAACATGTTTCCACATGAAATATCTGAACTAGTCATTCAGAGCACGAAGACACAGGAAGAAAGCAGCGTAGAAATCCATCAGAGGACATCAGCTTTCAGGACTCTTCACAAACACAGCAGCAGCTTTCTGTCTGACTTCTCTTCTGGAACGTCCTCTGTGCACACTGATTTAGAAACACTTTTATATGTTCGCTACAGTTCAAGGCTGGAATCACCTGCTATAGTGATGTTTTCAGGAAATGCTTATTTTGAAATAGTTTGGCCCCAAAAGAAGAATTAAATGATTAAAACGTCCATTTAGTTGATGTCCCCACAGTGCTGCCTGACAGAAGAGACGTCTGTTAACTCCAGCTTCTTATAGACGTTACTGTGAACTTGACCCTGAAACAGGAAGCTGTTCATATTTAAACTTCTTATATTCTTATTTAACTGTTGCTCAGAGGAATCTTTGTCTCTTTCTGCCCTTTCAGTCGTACAAGACAAACCCTTTCACAATAAAACAGGAACTCAAAATCTGCCTGCTTCCTTTGTCTTCAGCCAGTTTGTCTTTGTCTTCTGCTCGAGCGTAGCGGCCCTTTCTCTGTGTTTACCTGTGTCTTGGATTTCCTGCCTTTTGGATTTTGTTTATTGCCATTATTAAACTGCTGTCTAGTGCAGATGAGAGCTGGAACTCAAATCCCAGATGACACAATATTCATAATGTCAGCAGATCTTTATTGTTTGCAGGTCAGAGCATCATCAGCATTACACAGGTGTGACTGAGGAGAGGCAGTCTGTCCTCAGCTCTTATAGGACTTTGATACAACACACATTAACTGGAATCTTCTTTATTATTGAGAAAGATATTAAGATATTATTAACACTCTCAGAACACAGGAAGAGGTTTCAACCCCCCTCCAGGCTAAACTCCTTTATAATGAGTTCACTTTAGTTTCCCAACAGCTTCAACATTGTGACATCATGGTGGATATATAAGACACGTCTATTCATACAAGCACAAACACAATCATAGTGGAGAAAACATGATTAGAAGAGAAAAAATAAATGGATTTAGTCCAACAGGATCTGACTGTGTTTAGTTTGTGATGTGGGGGAGGGAGGGAGCTGTTGTACTCAGCATGAGACACCAGGGGGCGTCCTCACTCCTCGCTTTGTGATGTTTAAACATCTGGATCAACAGTGTAGAGCTTGTTTTCTACACAGCTGCTGCTCACACTGATGGTGTTCACCTGCTACATCACTGCTGCTTTAACTGCTTTACCAGCTGCTGTAAGTTTAGCAGACATGTACCGCAGTCCTGCTCTGGTTCCTTTATCTTCTCGACTTTTCATCTCTTCCAGTTTCTGGACCTTCTCTGCGTCTCCTTTCTCCTTCATCTTCTCAATCAGGAAGTCCAAGTGGACATGAGTGGACAGTGAAACAACATTCAGGGCGATCTGATCCAGTCTGACAACATGTTTGAAGGACTTTTCCAACATCTGATCTTTATCTTTCTGAAGTTTTTCCATTTGCTTTTCTAAAGTTTCCAAAAGGCTTGTGTCTCCTCACAGCCAGTTTTACCTCTTTCATACTTCTCCTTCACATCTTGCAGGGTCTTCTGAACTTTGCTTGTCTCATTCACATAGATCTTTTCTTTCACATGATCTGATACAGGACACTTCCCAGTACATGAAGTGCAGCGGCCACCTTTCATGACATCAGAGCTTTCTGGATTCTGGGCCAGTGTGCATCCAGGATAGTGACAGTTCTCCTCACATCCTGCTTTACCTCTTTCATACTTCTCTTTCACATCTTTCAGGGTCTTCTGAACTTTCTTTGTCTCGGTCACATAGATCCACTTTTCTTTCACATGATCTGATACAGGACACTTCCTGGTACATGAAGTGCAGCGGCCACCTTTCATGACCTCACAGCGTTCAGGACTCCAGGCTATGTGCATCCAGGATAGTGACAGTTCTCCTCACAGACTGTACAGCAGACAGCTCCTCCATAATTTAACCACAACCACCACCACCTCCTCTCATCAATTTTTTGTTTCACTTTGTAGACTTCATCAAATTCTACAATGAACTCTTCGTTTCTCTTCATCTCTTCTTCATGTTTCTTCAGAGCTTCCTGAGTCTGTTGGTTTTCTCTCTGTTTTAGTTCAAGGAATTCTTCATTTCTCTTCTTCTCTTCTTCATGTTTCTTCAGAGTTTCCTGAGTCTGTTGGATTTCTCTCTGTTTCTGTTCAGTGAACTCAACTCTCTCTTTCAGGTTTTGGATGCAGGCTGTCAGTCTGATTCGAGCCTTCAACACTTCAATAGTTGCCATCAGATTCTGAGGTGCAGTTTTTTCCAGAAACTCTGTGAACTGATCCATTCCTTCCATTGTTACATCCCATGGACCTTTAAAAGCATCCTTATTCTTCTTTGTTCTCCCTGTGTCCTGGCGGTTATTAAACATAAAATGAACAGGCTCATTCTCCTTATCTTTGGCTATCTTAATGTTTGCAGCATCAAGAGCTTTCAGAACATTTTCAGGTGTCAGACCATCTGAGTGTGTGAGGAGAGCAACAATGTTCTTCTCCATGTTTTTTCCAAACAGAGACACCACTGAATCAAAGATGTACCTCAGTCGCTCATCCAGTCGATTCTCAGTTGCTTTCAGCACCAGACCCACTGCATTCATCTCATGAACTTCTCCTGAGCGGAACCAGTCTAATAATCTCTGACTGATGATGTCATCATGTTCAGTTTCTTTGGTGCTTCCGTATCCAGGAGTATCGATGATGGTCAGAGAGTAGGGCAGAGTTTCACCTTCAAAACCAAAGATCTGGTACACGATCACATCTGATGTCTGACTTTCTGTTGGCTTCTCTTCTCGAACTTCTCATCCTCTACGATCTTAAAGCACACATCGTCCGCCTCGTCCTTCTTGTCCTCTACGATCTTAAACCAGACATCCTCCTCCCACTTCACTCCCATGGCGTAGTTGACCAGAGCATTGATCAGAGTAGATTTTCCTGCTCCTGTTTCACCCACAAGCAAGATGGTTTTGTTTATCTTGTTCACATTTCTTTCACCAAGAGTCATTCTTCTTAGAGATCCAATGTTCTCTTTCTTTGGTCTCAGCTGGTAGACAGCAGGAGGTCCTGGTTGGATCAGATCACTTTTAGAAATGATTTCTTCATATTTGGATGAGATGTTCCTGAAGAAAAGTAAAGACATGAGATCAAAAACTACTGAATATAGAATGAAATAAATAAAATCACTCTACTTGCTGCCCCCACCACACATTTAAGTACTTTAGTTTTTTTATACCACCAAGAACTCTCCTTTGTTATATTTATGAAAGTGGATTCATTTCTGCTAAGAGTATAACCAGATACCTGTGATGGGGGGGACGCAAAACTCCTAGGGTAGGTCCAGTTCACTGCACATAACTCAGGCGCAAAAATCCACACACGTCTACCTCTAGGGGGCGCTATAAGCAAGGTCAACACGTTTGGGCTTGGAACTCCCGCCTACGAAGGCGGCTATCAAAAACCTTATATCCACGCCTTTGGGGAATCGAGCTGAATCTTGTGGTATAGGCCACGCCCATTTCCGCCTAGACTTTTTTTCACTACATCGCAAAAACTGAAAAACCTATTTTAATTAACTCCTCCACAGCCGCAAGTCCGACCGATACCAAACTTGGCACGGATAATCTCTGGGAGCAGCCATACGTCCAAGCGATCCCAGCCGTGGTGCCTGGTCCTTTTTGATTAAAGTCTACATAATATGCCTATTGAGCAGTAGTAGTCTACTATATCAACATAGGAAATTCTCCGTTCAAAGTAAATTGAATAAGCTGGAGTGTTGCGCTGAGAGCAGCTGAGCATATGGCTCGGAAGTAGCCTAGGCTAACGGAAGAAGACAGTATTGTGAGGGAACTCAAAACATATTGCAAGGTAACGCAAAAGTAATGCGAGGTAACACAAAACATACTGCGAGGGAACGCAAAGTAGTCCTCAAAAAAAATTCATAGTCCCCAAAAAATAATATTCCTCACTGAGCCCTGGGAGGCACCTTACCATTAACACCAAATTTGGGTCAATTCTTCCCCATGGAACTAAAAAAAATTTGGTGCACTTCGGCCAAAAGGTGGCGCTATAATCAAAGCTCAAACACCCCATTCATTTCAATGGGATTTTCAATCAAATGACATTTTGCAGGATAACTAAGGCTCACTACATCGCATATTCATAAATCTTACGTCTACGTATTTGGGGGATGCTGCCGATTCTGATGGTATAGGACTGTGCGATGACGTTTTCATTTCGCATTATCTCTGGACTGAGCCGATAAATGTTTGTAGAGGGAATTTTGATCCGACAAAAAATGTCCCAATTACAAGATACCAATATTTGCGAAAACGCTAAAAACAGGAAGTATAATATATCTCAGGCTTGGAAAGGCCGATCAACTAAAAAATTGAGGACCTTATGTGACATGCCCCCCTGAGGGGCTGTGCAAAATTTCATTTCATTTCAAATTTCATACAGTTAGCCCCTAGTTGGCGCTATTCAAAAAAATCCAATTGACTTACATGCATTTTACATCTCCACAACCACAACTCCGATTGATACCAAATTTGGGGCAATTGTTTCCTATGGGGCCCTGATCACACCTGAAAATTGTGGTGCAATTCGGCCAAAAGGTGGCGCTATAATGGAAGCTAAAACACCGTCAGACAATCCCATTCGTTTCTGTGGGATTTTCAACCAAAGGACATTTTGCCTCATAACTAAGGCCACTACATCGCACATTAATAAACCTTATGTCTCAGTGTTTGAGGGACGCTGCCGATTCGTATAGGACACGCCTCTGTGCGATGACGTTTTCATTTCGCGAAATCACAAAAACCTCTTTTAATTAACTCCTCCGAAGCCACATGTCCGAATCGACACAAAACTTGGCACGAATGATCTCTGGACCGAGCCGAAGGAAGTTTGTAGAGGGAATCTTGATGCACCAAAAAATGTCCCAATTACAAGCTGACGAATGTTTATGCAAACGCTAAAACAGGATGTCATGTCAGATCTTACGTTTGCAATGTCCGATCTACACCAAACTCATGGACCTTACCTGGCACGGCCTCTTGAGGGCCTGTGTGAAATTTGCCCTCAGTCGGCGTCTAGGTAGTGCAATTAATTGGAAATCAAAAAACAGTCCCATAGACATACATTCATTTCAGATCTCCATAACCACAAGCCCCTTTCATTTATAACTCATAGCTAGCTCATTTAATCTCCATGGCACAATTAATCATGGCGGGCCTGGGCCGACTCGCCTGTACTCCACGGGGCAAGGTGGGGCGCCTGGCGCCGGGAGGCTTGGACCCCGTTTATAACTGCTTGCAGTTCTAGTATTTTAATTGTTACTACAATCACATCAATCTGACACTTTTCCAGTTTTCACTCTTAACTCTGCTCACGTTGGAAATG
This sequence comes from Micropterus salmoides, assembly GCF_014851395.1. Lineage (NCBI taxonomy): Eukaryota > Metazoa > Chordata > Actinopteri > Centrarchiformes > Centrarchidae > Micropterus > Micropterus salmoides. Next base: position 2,471,321 of record NW_024041151.1, read on the forward strand.
TTCACATCATATAGTAAAATGGGATTCAGCAGTGTGATGCATTTCAACAAGAAAATAAACTCTGAAACTCTGTGTTGTTGTAGAAACTAGTTTTACTCACGTTGCCATGGTAACTGCTTGACAGGAGCTTGAGGATGCAGCAGCTTATTGGTTCTCTGGATGAAAGAAAAACAAGTCAGTGACCTCCTGTCAGCTGTGCTGCTGTTATCAGCAGCTGTCAGCACATTTACATTTACTCATTTGGCAGAAACTTTTATCCAAAGTGACTTACAGTTTAGGAACAACATACAAGGATCAACAGAGCATCAATACAGCACGAGATCTACAACTGACAATACATACTAGTAAGAGCTCATAGCACGTATCACATTAATGGGGTAAATACCTAGGGAAAAAAGTAAGGGGGGGAATGTCGAATCAACATGGACACTAAAGATGTGTTGGATTAACTTTATCAGAGTGTATAAACAACACACAGACATCTAGATCACTCTACATGGACAGCAAACTAACCTTTCTAACCAGATTATAGATTACACGTTTGCACAATATCTAAATGCAATATGTAATTTTGCACAAATCAAAGATCTGTAAACTTCTTTGTGTCCTCTGTACATATTATTTCTCTTTTGCAATAAGGAAAAAAAAATTCTGATTATTCTGACACCACATGAATGCACCATCAGTCACCGCTCAGCCCTCCCTTTGCGGGCTCTTGTGTTAAATAATACCTGCGGTCTTCTATTTGTCCAAATGTCACTTCTTTTTTACTTCTAACAAACCAGACGACTTCTACTAGGCTACTTCTTCTTTTTCTTTGTCTTTGCACGCGTTCGTCGTAGTGATGAAACGCGCTCTGTACAGCAGTTTGTCTCTTTGGGCTGCTGTAGAAACTGTCATGGAAATTATATTCCTAGTGAAGGGTTGAGCAAATAATTGAGTTACAACAAAACGGTGTCTTTGAAGAATTACTACAACACAAATCAGCTGGACCAGAGGTTCTGTCTCCTAAGACAATCACTAACATCTGGCCACGAGCAAAGGGATGAATAATCATTTACACAGTCTAGGTTTCTATGTTTTGGGCAACAGAGATCCTCTCTCGGCCTTGAATGAACATTCCAGGAGAGAGAGGAACAACATGAGAGGTAAAGTACCAAAAACAATCTCACAGCTCTGACCTAAACCCTAGTAAATGTGGACAGACTAACATAAGAAGTGTAGGAGAGGAAAGGATACGGATCAAAACACAATATCGATCTATAAGACAACAATATAACAATAATATATAACAATAATAGTAAGAATAATAGAATATACATAAAAGATTAAATGTAAGAGGACACAATTTTCTGCCACAAAAGAAACACGTCAGTTCAACATTATGACATCCATGTAAGAGGACCCGCGGTGTCTGTAGACATAAATGTCTCATTCTAAGGTAATAAAAATATAACGGTTCATTATGGAAGGTCTTTATACACCACTGACACCACAGTTGTGGATATTACTGTATATTTCGTTTCTGTCAATAGATCCTCAGAAATATTACACACTGTACCTTTAATAGTTTCTAGCTTAGTAGCATTATGACATCATGACATCAATTTAATTTAGACAGACTTTATAGATTAATCACACCTTCAGTATGGTCATAGCTGTTTACTCTCTCACTGATGACATGAAGTGACAGTTTAGAGTTTTAAACAGAAACAGCTTCACAGTTCACAGATCAACAACATGTTTCAGAGTGAAACTTCATCTGCTGCACTTACTGAGGAAATATCACCTGTCTGTCTGGAGGAATACTTCATACATTAAATACAAGTTTCCTGCACTTACTATCTGCTGTTAACTCCTGATCTGGACGTCTTAAAGTATTTAAGTGCTCTCACCTGCTGTTCACCTGTTGGCTGCACAGAGATCTCTGATGCTGAGGAGACAGAGCAAGATCAGTTTATATCAGCAGAGAGGGAGGACGCCCTGTGGTCACATGATTTCACAGAAACAGTCTCAGAGACAGGAAGCAGAGACTGCAGAGACTCTCCAGACTGTTCCTCTGCTGGATGTGAATAACTGAATGTTACTTTTTGTATTCTTCACTAAAGTGATGAGGACTGAAATAAACATATTTGCATCAGAGTAAAAATGTCAGCATTAATGCTGCAGCATGTCTTCTGTTGGGATTCAGGTAGAGAAAGGTTTTAGCTAAATGTCAGAGATGTTTGAGAAATAATACTAACATATTAATATAATAATTAATATTCATTGGATTGACACCTGGAATAACCACCTATAAATGCCAATAATTGA
>NW_024041151.1:2474133-2495862 GCF_014851395.1 Micropterus salmoides
GTGTTACCATCCTCGATAACAGGAACTATCTTTCTTTCCAAATGTTACAAATAACAAAAATCTGTACCTTAAATAATATCCAGCCATTAAAACACCAAACAGATCTTTCTGTTCAATTTTAGGTCATCAGAAGAGATTCATGGTGATTTGCATATTTTTCTGTTGTCGTGTAATAAGTTTTCTGGATGGATAAGAAGGGGAGGGAGAGTGGTTATATTTATTTAAAGGTCTATTTAGGAGTCAACAAAGAATATGAAGTACCTGACACATAACCTGGTTATACCTTAATTATAATCTTTTCTGGAGGTTTATATTGCTGTGGTCAAATGATGTTGAGAGGAGGGTTAAAGAGCTTCTGATGAGTCTTTCATTTAAAAGTGGTGGCTGAGATGACTTTAATAACTATACGATGATGATGCTGAAGGCCTGCTTGTGTGCTGGGTTTTAGTGTTTATTTATTTTTATTTCATGTATTTGCGTTCAGTGTTCCTCCAGTTCTTTTTCTTATTGCACTTAAAACACTTAACTTGAAATGATCAAAAATGAGCCTTAAACAGAGTTGTGATCTCTACATGCAGTTCATCTGAATTTAAATAAAAGCCAAAGAGTATAGTTCCTCAATGTTTTTTATTCCCTGGTTTTTCTGACTTAACAACTTTAATCATCGAAAATCCATCTCTGAAAATTAAAGCAGCTCGACTTCTATATTGAGTTCAATCCAAGAGAGGAAATGATGGAGCAGCAGCTGACACTGAGCTGGGTTTAGAGAAACTCCAGATTTAAAGAAAGTTGAAGATCCATCTTGTTTAGACACCAGAACACTTCCAATGTCCCCCCCTGAGCCCTAAGCCCTGAACCCTCACACCTTTACTGATGTCACTTTTCACCTTGACGGCGCTGAAACCGTTGCACACTTTGTATTTTATGCTTTTGCCTAATTTTTAAGTCCTGCAGCTCTCAGTGGAGAGGGAAATGCCATGCAATGCAATGACTTGCAGTAAACTGAGTGCTGCCCTGATACACTCATGTACTTGTACTTGCAGTAGTCCTCCAGGCTGAGTACCCAGAAAGCCTGAAGTGTACTTATGAGTTTCTTCAGAGAGTCGTGCTGCATGTGAACGGAGAGACACTGAAACCAGAGATACTTTCCTGTACAGGCTGTAAACTCTGAAAGCAGCACAACACAGATTTGTAGTAAAAAGGTCTGCATACTGGTTGAACTGTTGGAAACTGTTTACAGCTCCAAGTGTTTTCTTGGTAAAGAGCTTTGTGTGTCTTAATGTTATAAAAGGTTGTACATTTTAAAAGCTCTCCATGAGAAAACCCTTGTTATATTGTGTGCTACTATATGCTCCATGGAACCACAGTGTTCTGACACAAAGTGGAGACAAGTTTCGTTAGTGTTGATAAAAAAAGCAGCAACAAACAGAGGAGCCGCTGTTTACAGGTTTAAAGAGTAACTTTTCTTAGTGTCACAGCCATATGTAGACGCTGAGCTGTTCCAGCCATGACTGTGTCCTTTACATCCCTCACTGATCTCATGAAGGCTGTCGCAGTCTGTGCAATAAAAAGACACTTTAGAACAATATAACCCAGCGCTACATGAACCATCGGACAGGTTGCTGCTGGGAGTGAGTCCTACCTCCTGGATGATGTTGGATGTTTCAGGTCCACAGAAATCCTCTGAAATCAGGCGGATGTATTTTATGGATTAGCAGTGACAGCTGGAGGCTCCGGTTAGTCCTGAAGAAAAGAAGTCTGGACTTTCACAACTCTTTTGAGAACTTTTGCTCCAAGTCCAGCCTCATTTTTCTTCTGTTTCCAGAGTCTTTGTCCTCATCAAAACAAAGAGGCAGCTCCTTACTCAATGTGGAAGACATGAACCAAGATCAGAAAGTTATTTCTCTGTTAATGTTCCCGTCTGTTTCTTTCCACACACAGAAACATGTTTACTTGTTGTTTTAATTTTAAGGTAAAGTTTTCACTTCAAAAAGTCCTCACATTCACACGTTTTTGATTTGAGTTCCTCCTATGCTGATGACTGATTCAGACTACTGTACATGAAGTATAATTCATCTGCAGTTGTTCACATTGTATGATGAAAACAGCCAGTTTAGGGGAGTATTTCCTAATTTCATTGACCTACTTGCACTAATGCAAATGTTTACTGAACAATGTGAGTTCATTGCTGCCTAAACAATGTCAGCACTGTGCTGTGTTATTGTCGCATTGAATGAAGACACGCAATAAAATATAGCGCACCAAAGCTTCGGCCTGTTCCATTATCCAACTTGTAAAATGGAAATTGAACAAGAAAGTGAAAACCGGAAACAGAGACCAAAATAAAATGTCCGAGTTTTTAACTGTCATTTTAAGGATAGTTAAACTCAATAAATAAACAAATAGTGTAGCCTAAATATTGAACATAATTCATACTTGTTGTATTTCTTCCACACATTATTACTTTAGAGTGCTGATTTATTTGTATAACTTATAAATCAATTTATTTATTTGAAAAAGGCTGCTTAGGCTAATCTGTTACTTTGGATGAACGTTACAGGCTACTCTCAAACTTTTAATAGTGACTACTAAGGTTTAAGGAATAGGGCGGGGCAGGGTGATTGGAGCCAGTGGTAAAGTTGAGCCACCCCTTGTTGTAAAAAAAAAAGTTTTACCGTTCAAAGTGATTTTTTTCATGTTCAGTGAGTCCTGATTCTTGTGTCTGAACAATTACAGACAGGCTTGAGAAAATCTTACGCATGTGTTAGTGCTTTAGGAAGTTACAATATGAGGCCATACTGTTAGCATGACGTTACACTTAAACTGCTGGATGACACAATTTTGTTAAAATGGCAGGTTGGGGTCTGGGAGAAATTCAGCCAGATATTTTACTTTGCATTCTAATGCATCACTGAAATGATGTGACATTATGCATTTCTGTCCAGAAACCATCATGTCATGCTTCTATAAATGGAAAACAGACAGGCTTCAACTCTTCTTGTGGATTTGAATCAACATGGAGACATAGCTGCAATGTTTCACTGATTAAATGTTGTTGAGTTTGCATCGTGAAATGACATTGATGTCCCGGACCCCCATGTGGCTCACACTTACCCCTCATTGGGGGCAACTTGAGCCAAGAGTCCACTTTTTTTTGGAAAGCCATATTTAGAAAACAGTTTATTTTATATCCAAATTGATTTTTCCCAGGGAAGCACCACATCCTGAAATATACGTACATATATTTTAGTCGGAGACGTTACTATCATTTCCTAATTTTAAAGACACCACAAGAAAAAACTGGCTCAAATTCAGTAATTTGCATAAATACAGAAACATTAGGTAGACTGGGTCGGCCCTTTCCTGACACCTCATGAAGTTTTGTAATCAGAAGGTCACTACATTGTGAGGTTATAAATTGATGTTTTAGATTTAATAGATGATTTTGCTCGGGTTCACTCGTGTACAAAGGGGTTAGGGCCGTGTTCTTCAGGGAGAAATGTCTGTGTTCCACTGACAACATGACTTCTTAAACCAACAACTGATGCATGTTACTGTGCACACTGCGGTAAAGTTTGTTGAATATCCAACTTAAAACTGACAATCACTCATGGATCCAGCTGCACTTTCAGTTTCACCCAGGCCCCGTTCACACTACGTTTTAAATACGATCTCCGTCATCAGTAGGGTTTTAGCGTTTTATCAGAGTTGATCTCAGTCTGTCCGGCGACCCGACCCCGGATAAGGAGATGAAGATGGATGGATCTCCATCTGTATTAAACGACTGAAATCGCACATCTAGTGGCCCTTCATGTACACTGTGCATGTGCGTGCCGGTGTAAACATGAAACAGATGGTCTATTCTGTAGTTACAGATGATTTGGCGAAAGAATAAAGAAATACAGACAAAGAATCAGACCAGGGGCCATTTTACAGAAAGTTCCTATCTTAAGTCTTCAGATAGGAAGAGTCTAAGAAAGGATTTTCCCCTGTTTGGTAGGTTATTACAGCAAAGCAAATCCTAACTAACTTTAGGAATCCTATCTTATCTCTAAATAGTCTAGCCTAAACATACACTGAAAATGGAGCAGAAACATCAACTATCATTGAACTTCAAGTCAGATGACGTAGAGGTGTTTGTAACCTCTGTCGAGAAATCCAAATCCACATAACGCTTAACTGGCGAGATTCTTTTTGCACGGACCAATAACGAGCTTGGACTGTTACTGAATCTAACACGGGAGGACAAAGACACTGTGGCTGCGGAAACAGAGTCGCCGCAAAGTAAACTGCGACATGCACAGTGTAGGCTGTAAGTGTTATTTGCACGATACAAAACATTTTAATATAAATACCAAATTGAAAACTATCAGCAGCTTCGTTTTTCTGCTTTGCATGACTTATGAGACCCAATCAGAGAGCCAAACGCGGGCGTCTCCGTTTTCGTCCATCTTCAAACTTCACGTTTTAGTCTGGACGGGAGGTGCAAAATCAGCATAAGGTTCCGTTTTAATAGGAAAACGCAGTAGTGTGGACGGGGCCGCTGGCAGTATCAGTGAGGTCAGCTCACCTTAGGGGCCGTCAATAAATCACTATTGTTGTAATAGTGTTCTGGGAAAATTGTCATTTTTACATCACCAATAACTATTTATGTGAACGTATTAGAGCTAAAACAATTATTCCACAAGTTGATCAACAAAAAAATACCAATTATTTTAATAAGTCATTAATGAAAAAGGCAAAAATACCAAATATTCTCTTGTTTCAACCTTCTAAAAGGACACAAGATGAATCCATCTTTATTTCATAGCGCTTTTCTAAATACTCCGATGCTTGTTTTTGTAAGAAAGTAACTGGCAGATTATTCAATGATGACAAAATTCAGTTGCAGCCTTATTTTATACACAGATGCTTCACAGGAGAAGTTGTTGACAAATACATTAATACACATGAAAGTACTCTGCATTATGTACTGCGTATACTACTTATTAATGCTCAGGAGTAGAGTTTCACCCACAGACACTCTTCATGTAGCCTACTTGTGTGGTACTGGTAATAAACAACACAGCGCTGCGTGGTACTTCAGCCGGTTTATTTGTATTTGGTACTTCATGTTGCTCCGTGAGAGGCTGGAACCAGCTACATATAAAACCCTGTGTGCTCTCACAGTGAGTCATGCACAACATCCACTGGAAATAAAGTCAAAGCTCGAGTCCACATACAAAAATAAAGATATTATTTACATCTCCCTCCAAACACACGTCGACTTTAACAGTGAAAAACATCCAGAATGAAACAAAGACCTTTTGCTTGAAACAGTCTGATGAAATGAAACTCTGTGGTCGGGGTCGGGGGAGACGGTGTCGATAAATATCTGTACAGATCCCGCCGACCTCCTCGGATTAACAAGCTCGCCAGTTAACGTCACGCCGTCTCCTGCTGAACCCGACCTCTGAGCAGGAAGAGGCTTTTCTGACTGCTGCCGTCGCGTTAACGCCGGTTTCACACGCAACGCGGTGCGATTTCCTGCCGGGCGACACACGGGACGCGCTGGAGGCAACGTGAAGTGCGCCACCATGTGGAGCATCACAGGCGACGCTCCCTGGTGTGAGCTGAAATCTCAACTTTTTACTCATAATGTTTTGGATTAAAAATCTTCACTCGCGCTTCTCATCTGTTGTGTTAGGACGACTTCATGTTTATACAGATGGGACGACAAAATAAGCGAGGAAGATGAACTACCAGGTAAGCTCAGAAAATATGTCTGTTACTCGATTACAGCTGCTATGAAACAAATAGCCCTGATTGATCCAAACTCCATTCAGAAAACAGGCATTTTAAAAGTTGTTAGTTTGTCATGTTGACCAGTCCAGACAAAGCATGACTTCATATTTTTAACAAATCGGCATCATGATGTCGTTAATTCAGCTTCATTTTGATCCGTTTATTGAAACTAAATCACAGCTAAATCATTATTTTGGGTTCACACAGCTGAACTAATGGCTCATTGTGTTTTGTAGCGTTGTCACTCGTCAAACTCACGCAATAAACGCGATGGGAATTTATAATTCTTGTTGTGTGTGAAACCGGCATTATAGAGTTTGGTGTGAACCGCAGACATGATGGAGCTGCAGCTGTGTCACTTAGCATCTGACTAGCTTAGCTCTGATTTAGACACCAAACTCTCAGGTTGGTCTGGGAGCTTTAGACGAGCCGGAAGGTGGACCTGGTTTCCTTTGGACCGAGCCAGGCTAGCTGTTTCCCCCTGTTTCCGGTCTTTATGCTAAGCTAAGCTAACCGGCTGCAGCTCACTGTACAGACGTGAAACCAGGTGTGCAGCAGGTTCAGTGACCTCTGGCGGTGCGTTTAAGAACATCCTGTTAGTTCCAGAAAATTTAAAGCAAGCTAGTGACACAGCGACAGCCCCACACTTCGTTCTGCCTCAACATGTCCTCACAGAGAAATATCTACACCAGCACACAGTCCCGCTCCCTTCAGGGCCGTCCTCAGGTCCAACACGTCAAGATATTGCAGAATACTTCAGTCCTCAGAGTCGTCTCCTGGCCCACATTTGAACAAGTTCCTCAGTAAGTGTTAAAAATTATTCTCCTTTAGAGTCCGTCACCTTTTCAGCTGCTGTTTTTCAGATTTAAAAAGTAGGAGGCAGGAGATTCTGGTGGAGGGTCAGTGAAGGCAGCAGGCCACGCTTGATGCTACGGTGAAGTTTGTGGTCGTCACGCTCCTTAAAAACTGTTCGATGTCTCGTGAGGAGACGTCAGGCGCCAACGTCCTGCAACACAAGAAGGAAACAGCGCATTAAATCTTCAGCGCGACCATTTCGACCGCAGACAAGGATTTGGGAGGCAACGTGAACAACGACGAGTCTGTAAACACGTAGAGAACTTTTCCATTCAAGGACGCGCTAACATCCAAGTTTTTAAAGCTGCTTGATGCATGTAAATAACTTCCAATACTAAAACATTAACAGGCTGCAGCTAAGAGAAAAGTTTTAACTGAAACCAGAGTGAGAGAACACGTCACTCTGCTTTTAGCTTCTCTGCACTGGAACTGATTTTAAAGTTCTTTTACTTGTTTTTTAAAGCACCTCATGGTTTAACTCCATTTACAAATAAGAGAAGCTGCAGCTATAGATGTTACTACTTTCATGCTTTTGCTTTTAACTGATGAAACACTCGTCTGCTGCCTTTCTCCTGCTTTAATCTGCGTGCTGCTGTTTGTTTTGATGTGTTACTCGTCTGAATGTATGAAAGACTATTATCGTTATTATATTGTGCACAGTCTATTTTGTACATCTGTTTTTATTTTGATCTATTTTATGTAAACTGATTCTGAGTAACAGGAAGCCACAAAGAGGAGGAGGTGGATTTGTTTGGTGCAAAGTTTGGCAGCGACTCTGGAAAAACACGACGTCCTTTAACAAAGTTTTTAAAAACACAAACTAAAAGCCGACACGTTGCTCAGCTGGAGGAAGAACGGCGTGGACTGATCATCAGCTGGCCTCATCCTTTAAACTCAATTTAAAATGATCACTTCTTCGTTCAGACTCTTTAAAGGTCTCCAGACGCCTCCTTGTTTTTGATCTCTTTAATGATCTACTCTCGTGTAATTGTGTTTTTCTTATGTGTTTCTTTTATATTTAAAGTACAGGAGTTTAAGTCAGATGTCAGTTTCTCTTCATCTTGTATATCACGTGTTTGTAGCAGGACAAGAGATAAAGCAGTGAAATAAGAAGAAGTGTGGCTGCAGGTTAGAGTACGTACGTGTGAAGCAGGGATCCGGTCAGCTGCCTTCAGCTGGGGGGGGCGGGGGTGAAGCAGGCTGATGAGGGAGGCGTGGACAGTCACAGGTGGAGGTGCAGGCTCTGGTGGTGCAGCGGCGAGACGAGCCGGCCCTCGGATCACTTGAGACAGGGGCTGAGCGCGGTGGGCGTCGGGGGGTAAACCAGGGCCACGTTGACCCGCTCCGAGCCGTTCTTTGGGCAGATGACCTCGGTCAGACCGTCGGGCCGCGGCTGGCTCAGCAGCTCACCTGCAACACAACGCGGACACGTCAGACACGCCTCCAGGTTCTGGAGCACACTGGACCCAGATCTGTTGTCTAGCTCACTCCCTGAAATGCCTTCATGGTTTTTAATTCTGTGAAGCACCTTGGAACCAGAAATAAAAGTTTACTGGCTCTTTATTTCATCATTTACCGCTGTGACAGGCCCCAGCAGCAGTGCATTGTGGGAAACAGTCCAGTTCACACTCAGCCTGCTGACTGGAAGGAGAGCACGGGCTCAGACCTGGTTCAGACCTGGTTCAGAGCTGGTGAACATGTTGCATAAATCCACCAGATGTCAGCGACTCTCCACTGACCGACTGAGTCCCACCACACAGAGTCCAGCAGGGGGCGCTGAGTCCTGGTATCAAAGCGGATCTGAGGTCAGATCTGTGTGTCCGCGGGGGCCACAGTCTATAGTGGGGACGGGTATTTTGAGTTGTAGCTGGTGGTTAAACAAGTCAAAGAGGAAAGGGTCACCACTTCACCCTGAACTCTGTCTTCCAGGCTGCTAACCAAACACTCAGGTTACAGCTCAGGTTTGATCCTGAACAACTTAGGGAGTTAAAACAGTTTTTGTGTCTCAGTCTGCAGAAACAAAAAACCTGAGTCCTATTTAGTTGAGAAATTACTGTAATACAAGGATTAATTTGGATCTTGCATCTTAAAACTATTAGAATTTCAGAATAAAGAATTTCTAAAACAAACAAACGTTTGTGAGCCTTTAATCTCTCAGTCTGCTTCTGCTGCTCACAGCAAACTTTTGCATCATATTTTTTCAGATGCACATTCTGTGTAGCAAACACACACAATGAGTTTTTGTTTGTTTGTTAAAATAATTTCCTGCTTGAAAATGTAGAAAACTTTTATTGTTCACGTAGTGGGAAAACATTTTATCCTCACCACAAAGACAAAATCACCAAACAACATGATTGAAGAAGCTGAGCTGATAACGCCCCCCTGCTCTCGCTGATATTCTGCCCTGAGAAGGTTTAGGATGAAGCCTGAAGCCTGAATTCAGGGCACAGAGCTGCCGCCAGCTGTCTGATTCCCGTGTGACCTGCCAGCCATTGTTCCTGTCCGTGTCTCTGTGTTCACGACGTCCGAGTTTGTGAGACTGAACACCGAGAGCAAACATCCACTGACTTCCTGAGTGACCCCTCACAGAGTCAGCTGACCCCTCAGAAAAACAAACACATCAGACCTATTTTCTTCATCACTCCCTCCTCATCACATAATGAGGGTTAAAGCCAGCTTAATGCCTCCATCCAGCCTTCTCTCAGTGCCCCCCCACACCCCCAGTTTAACGAGAAGGCGGCAGAAGCTCGGTCCGCTTGGGAACCGCAGGGTCGCAGGTTCAAGTCCAACACGGACCTCTGCCGAAGGGGCCCCTCAGTGAGGCCCCGGGCGCTGCACAGCGGCTGCACACTGCTCCTCGTTAGGCAACATGTTCACATCCCAACTCGTCACAAATGGGCGCTTGGCGTGGCTTTTTAACGGCGTTTGAAGCCCTGTGAAGTCAGCAAGAATAAAGATTTAATGTCTGGTTGGACTTTCAAAATAAAACTAGCGGTTAACGTCGTGAAACGTCGCAGGTTTAGGAAATGATCGCGGTTGAGGTTAAAATAACTACGTTAGTTACACAGGACTAAAATGACTTAAGTCAAGTTCTGCTACTAACGTAAAGTAGGTGATCGGAGGGGGCGGGGCACGACCTAACAGTTTACGTAGCCGCGCAGGGTCGAGCGGGTTGTGTTTCAGGTCAGTTTATCAAAGAGAGATTGGACAAGGCACAGCGGGATACATCGAGGTAAAGTAAATCTATTTCCAAACATCCGCCTCTTCATCAGCTCATGATGGACGAGTGGATCTGTCATATATAGATAGATCAGCCATCTCTCAGTTCCTTTTTTGGACCACGCACATTTGTTTCTTCTATATTTAAATTGCAATGCATGTTTTGTTATTGTGCAAATAAACTTTTCTCAGTTAACATTTATTGTTTCTGTTTTTCGTCCCCAGCGTCCCCAGCGTCCCCGGTGTGAATGACACCTGTGCTTCTGAGATGTGATAAAGAACTACATTTCATTTAAAAGGCAGCATCAGGAAATGACACACAGTGAAGTCACAGGTGATCCTTTATGATTCAGAGGCCGGTCTGTCACCACGTGGCAGGAAACACCTGGACAAACACATCCTCTCGACACTGAAACAGTTTCTAATAAACTGTCCTGGAGGTTTTGGGCAGTGGGATTATCACAGCCAGCAGCAGGATTTCCAGCGTCTCTGCTGACCCACTCAAATAACTGGATCGTGTTTCTCAGCAGCACGGAGACGGTCCTGACCACCGAGAGCTCGGCGTGATTCTGCAGCGCCTGGATTACACTAAATACCTCTTTTTCAGGGCATCAGTCTGATCTGGGATCATCTGCCGCACACAGACTGACCTGCTTTTACTGTCCAGTATCTCATATCTTCACCTGCTGTGGGAAAATAAAACCATGTGAGAGCAGGAAGGTCCAGCTTCTAAAGACAGGGACACAAATCCCACCGAGCTAATGACGAGCGTAGAGTCACATCAGGTGCGTTTACCTTCAGCCTCTGCAGACCTGATGATCAGAGCGGATCAACAAAGAGTCTCCAGAATAATTCTTCAAGGCCAAAGCTAGTGTGATCTCAGATTAACAGGCACATGAGCCACGTTTGTTTTGTTCTGTCAACAACAAAGAGACAACTTAACATAAGCTAGCTAACAAGTTAGCTAAAGTTTTACTTATTTAACATGATTATTAATATTTTATTTATAATTATTTATCATTAAAATTCTCTCATATACTCTAAAATACTGAACATTTTCCACACTCTTATTTAGATTATTAATAAAAATCTTTCTGTTATCATTTCTATTCTTTTATGCTTTGACACAACTGTGAGCAAGAATTTCCCCTCGGGGATCAATAAAGTGTTTATGATCCCAAACCAACATGTGCAGTTGTTTATTCAAGACCTAAGTGAGCCAGTAGCTGTTTAGCCTCCAGCTGACCCTGTGCTACAAGCTACAGTCTCTAACAGTGAGTCACCCCTCACATTCCTGTAAATATCTGTAAATATCTTCTCATGTGACGACATTGAAGAAATGACCCTTTGCTCCAGTGTAAAGTAGTGAGTGTCAGCTTGTATAACAGTGTAAATCTGCTGTCCCCTCAAAATAACACATCACACAGCCGTTAATGTCTAAACCGCTGGACGTCTGGCTGGACTTAGGGTGTCCTCACTTTTGCTGCCAGCGGTTTAGACATTAACGGCTGTGTGACGGGTTATTTTGAACGTCTGTATTGCACATCTTCTTTGTCAGTATTTTTGCGGTTTGAATATGGAGAAACATTATGTGGATCTTATGTGATTATCTACATGTGGAATTTAGGTTTCCATCCACCACGACCTCCTCCCTCTGTGGACTTTGTGTCTCTACAGCGTCACCTGACTTCCTCCTTTTGGGGTTACACCCAAACTTAACGGCTCGTCTCAAAGACCGGAGCTACTGAAGTGTTGACTCACAGTGAGATTCATCGATCTGTTCATGTGAAAGCCTCTTTAACAGGGCGGGACTTAAAAACCTGTCCAGTAAGAAGACAAATACTGAAGTGTGCTGAATGTTCGTCTGTACCTGCGATCCTAAGACATCAGTAAAGCCTCACGATCCTGTCAGTGTGTCGCTCAGTCCAGCAGAGCTGGTTGTTACAGATGAAGCAGGAGAGTCATGGCGTGAGAAACGTCCAACGCTGAACGCTGCCGTGTTTGCTCCCTGCTAAACTAACAAGATAAGAAGCAGCTTTGTTTCTAATGGAATAAACCACAGCAGCATTAGACGCCGCTCACACGCCCGGCTTTCTGCTCCAGCAGCACTTAAACCATTAGGAGCATCGATCCGTCTCTGCTGGACTGGAGCCAGATACGCTCAGAGCCGCCCTCAGAGCTACAGACACTGGTTTGGTTTCTAGCTGCATATTTTAACCTAATTTCAAGATACTCGGGTAAAAGAAAATGCAAATTAAATCACATTTGCACCCACTACTGTTGTGTAAATATTAGGAGCTGGTTCCTCAAGATAAACAGCTAGAGGAGAAGATTCTGCAGTGGCTGCTGTTAAACCACCACAGAAGAAGAAGACACGGCGAGGAGAGGTCATTAAAAGACAAAAAACATTTTATCATGTGTCATGTAATGTGGGGAACCGGTCTTGGTCTTGGTTTGGGCGGTAGTGGCAACAACATTACGGCGACATGCACAGTGAAGTGTGGAAGTGTTACTTACACAGCGCAGAATACAACAAATAAATACAATAAAAACAACAAACCTAAAACTGTCAGCAGCATCGTGACTGGTAAGAGCCAATCAGGAAGCCAAACATGTTCACGTGTCGGCATTAACACGCTGCCTCGGAGTTTAAAACCAAAACGGGCCCTGCGGCGTTTCCAGACTTCAGTGTTTTAGGTGTTCAGATTCGCTGCAGATTTAGTCTGTAAGGGAGGGAAAGTTCTAACGTGAAACCTACTCGTGTGGATGGAGCCTCTGCGTGGGCGTCTCCCGCCGTCGCCATCTGGCCAGTGACCCACCTGTCACTCAAAGCAGCCACGTTCTTAATTACACAGAACTTTGAGCCTTAATATAAATGAAACAGCTGAGTTTTATTAAACTTCACCCCGACTCCCTCGTCGGCTTCATTTTTCAGCCACTTGGTGAAAACGAACTCTTTTCCTGTCGGCAGATGTTCTGCTGCTGGAAATCAGATGTGTTTTTCATCAGTGGAAGCAGCTGACGGCTCAAACCTCCAGCTGTGCGTCCTGAATTAGGTCAAAGCCTGATGGCTCCTCCTCCTCCTGACTGTGACTGAGAGGAGTGTCACAGTAACCTGACATCAAGGAGCAGGAATGTGCCCCCCCCCTCCTCAAACACCAGCAGCAGGTACGAGCAGAGGAGTCATTTACATTCCTGCTCAGCTCGGCTGAACTCCCTCCTCTCCGCCTGACCGCCTCTCACCCACGGCCATAAAAGGGCCGAGCCACTTCTCCGTCTCCAGGAAACTCCCACTGGGATGTTTGGAAAGAATCTGTAGAAGTCTGCTCCATTCACAACCTGTTTCCAAACAGCTCAGACATCCCACCTCACTTCCTGGTCTATTGTGAGGCTCAGATGTGAGCTTCCAGGGTTGTTGGGCACAAGCCAACCAGGCTCGTAGGTTTACACTGCTAACGTCTTATTTAGGCTAAAAAGTGCAGATTATTATACAAAAATTAATCTGCAACTCTTTTCGTAAAAGTGTTGATGCTCCAGCTTTTCAAATGTCTCAAAACAAGACATCTGAAACTAGGGCTGGGTGATATGTCCTAAACTGTTAATCAGTCGATATCGATAAATATCAGGATAAATGTCAAATCATTATTTCTTTCAGGTTTAAAGGCTGATTTTTGAAACCAGACGGTCACTTCTGCAAATCTGTTTTCAACAACAATAGATAAGTAAAATTAAATAAAATCTGTTTTCAGTCTCTTTTTCCTCAACAAAATAAATATCTTAACGTTTGTGATTTAAAAGAATTAAATCAAACATTTGATATTTTGTTAACAAGGAAAGTTTTGTGATTATGTGTGATTACTGTTTCGCTATTTGAAAGATAAAATAATTGCCGTCATGAACCGGCCTCTGCAGTGTTTTGGTGTCTTAAACAAATTCAAAACCTGGATCGAACTTTACTGTAAAATGTCCCTCTGCAGACGGCCTACATATCCGGGTCGCTACTCTTTGAGAGCCATATTCAAGGATCCTCATCAAACCTGCGTGTTTCTCTTGTTCGTGTTAATCTGGAGTTTAAAACGCCTTTTTTTCTCTGGGGACTTTAAGCACAACAGAGACGGAGATTTTTAACCACTGGGAACAGAAACAATAAAAAGGTCTTCCTCCTCCCTGCGTCACACTTTGTGTTTAAATATTTACAGTCTTCACCCTAAAATAGAAACCTGTCCCTGTAGCGCCGAGCAGAGCAGCGTCAGGCTCTCCGGCTCCTTACTGATGGGGGAGGATCCTGACTCTCCTTTCACTCTGACCTGGGACCTAAATCTGCTTACACGCTGAGCGAGACGCAAACCGGGTCAGACGGAGGACCGGGTCCAGAACAAAGGATCATATGTGAGCTGAAATCAGCTTATGTCACACTGAGGAGCTTTCAGGGAACAATCAGGTCTAATCCACCTCAGCCGACCCTTCGCGTGACGACTGGCCCACTGAGAGCCCCGCTCCTGTAAACCTGCTGCTCCCATGGTGCACTGGGCCCCAGTCAGTGCCCAGAGTCGGAGCTCAAACACAAAAACACCAGACACACATTTACATTTATTCATTTAGCTGACGCTTTTATCCAAAGCGACTTACAATTGCTAGACATGTCAGAGGTCGCACACCTCTGGAGCAACGAGGGGTTAACGCCTTGCTCAGGGACACAATGGTGGATGTCTCACAGTGGGGAAGTGAACCCCGGTCTATCACACCAAAGACATGTGTCTTATCCACTTGACCATCACCACCCCTTTATGTCCTGGTGGCAGGGATCACTGATGTTCTGCATCTTTGCCTGGACATTAAGCTTGTTAAAACCAGTTGTTGTTGTTAACACCTTGAGGACCATTTCCGAACCTTACAGCGTACTTTTTTGACAAATGTACCTTTAGGGAACAGAAATGATACCCTTATTTTTTTGTTTACACGTAAGAAAGATGAAAACCTGCGGACGCACAAGCAATCTAAACATATTTAAATGATTTCTGTGTGTAAAAGCTGTCCTGGAACACGTATGGTGCCTTTGGCTGATAAAACTGATGCATATCTTGGTCACCCAACTTGAAACATAACAACACAAGGCGTGCCCGACTAAGATATGTAGTGACACAAGCTAAAGCCCCTGTGATCTGTATGTCTTTTAGTTTGCAGGATTTAAAGACCTCTCGAGCTCTTCCCTTCCAAGAAAGTATTAGAAACTGGTGGGGAGCCGGTGTTTGGTTTTGTCTCTAGTGTGTATTAACACTCATCCTAGTGCAGAAACAACAAGACGATTAGGTTATCGATAGGCGATTGATTGGTGACTCTTCTGATACTCTCTTAAGCATGTAAGTCAAACTTGAGTCTTATACCAGTTAAGTCCTTTTTAAGTGCCCCCCCTCCGTTGAATCTGTGCCTCCTGTCTCTAAACACACCAGGTCAGCCACGATCCTGGCTGACCTTTCAAACTGAGCCAGAAACCAGAGCTCACCGCCTCCCAGCTGCTCTACAAATAGTCCTCAGCTCAGGTTGCAGGTGTGCGTACGCTGGCGGAGAAACTGGAGCATTTTGGACATTTAACGAGAGTTTCTTTGTGCTGAGCAGCGTGGCAGGCGGCGAGCAGCGCGAACGAGGAGCAGAGGGCACGAGCAGCTGCTGCACGGCAGACAGAGGCCATTAGGATTAACGCTGCAGTGTGTCGAAACAGAGGATCAACCACGTCACACACTCTGAAGTCAGTCAGCAGACTGTTTCATGCTTCTTACATCGAGTCGGCTCGTGCACACAACCAGCTGAGGAACCTACTGGTGATCAGCTGTGTGTGGCGTCGCTGCTCGGTGACGTGCAGCAGTCTGAACAACTGTCTGATCTTTCTCTGCGGTCTGTAGAGGACGATGAGTCCAAACACGACTCCACAGCCGCGCTGGTGACCTGCAGAGGCTGCGATCTGCAACACACCACACCAGGGCTGCAAAAAATATGTCGACTAGTCTCTCCAAAGATCAATGCATCGTTTAATGGTGAAAAATGATCCCATCACAATTTCCCAAAGCCCAAGGTGGCTCCTTTAAATGTATCGTTTTGTCTGACAAACAGTCCTACACCAAATATATTTAGTTTACAGTCACAGAAACCACAAATTAGCCCCATCTGGGAAGCTGAACCAAAGAATCTTGGCAGCTAGCGTAGCTTATTAGCTTCCTGTCACCGTCCAGGTTTACTGAAGCTGCTCTGTCTGCTGGTTTATAGTCAGGAGGACATCATGCTACAACAGTTCGCAAGCCTTTTCTCCTCTTCAGTAATTCTTCATTGAATAAAATGATGAAAAATCCTGAAAACAAACTGCTGGTGGGGTATTCAGTTTAGTGAAAAGTTGTGTCACTGCTGCCTGCAGAAACAGTCGGGCTGAAGACAGGGTGTGTGAGATCTGCTGCTAGATAAAACCAGGATTTGTGAAATGGAGCAGAATGAGCCGGCAGGATGAGGCTCTCAGACTCGGCCTTGGTCGGGATAAAAACAGTCCCAGATATCGTGACCAGTCTCTTAAAAACACGGCAAATTAAACTAATCCCTTCTGATCAGCAGCTGTGCTGCCAGAGCACGGGATCCTCAGGAATGTGTGGCCTACATCCGCAGCAGAGGAAACTGGACCAAAAATAACTCTGAGAGCAGAGCCCAGAGACTGAGTCCAGGTACCTGTGTGTCTGAGACGGCTGCCGTCGTCTTGCAGGACCAGAGTGTTGATTTCTGTTTGAGACAAGAAGCTGGCAGGCAGCAGAGATGAGACCCATTTGTGAAGGATTAAGGTTTGAGCTAGGGGCGCTTCAAGGCCAGAACAAACATCTGAGGGTTGAAATGCTGATGACTGACGGTCGGCTCATCTAAATTCCAAAGACTCTTCAAAGATTCCAAGTGTTTTACAAGGAAGTGCTCTTTAAACCATCCAACTCACTACAGAAGCAAATCATTATGACTCACTACTAAACAATCATAATGTTTTATGATATGTTACAATGATTTAATTACCCTGACAGCAAAGTCTTGACATAAGGAACAGCCAGCAGGTAAGAGCTCTGAAATGTAATCTGAAGCCATGAAAAGCCTTTAAAGGTTATCAATAAAATCTTAAAATCAACCCAAATCAAACAGAAACCCAGGTGAAGGTGTGGAGCTGGGTTCTCTGTTCCTGGTATTTTAACAGCTGTGAGGAAACAAACAAACTTCTGCAGATTTAAAACTTAAAACTGGTCACATTTTGGTGATTGAGGATTTTTCAGATGGTGAAAACAGGACCAGGGAAGAGCTTTGACTTAATACACCTGCATGTTTCAGCACCAGGATAAAAACTGACACGACAGAGCAGAAGGGTTACTGGGCTACGCAGGGAGATATATCGGAGTATCATCTGCGTACGATGTACACACATCTCACATTTAGGTGTTCAGCTGTTAATAAGATGCTTCCCCACCTAAACTACAGCACAGTAACGGTGAGCAACACTGAGTGATGATGTTTGTGCATCAGCCACATGTATAGGAGCACGGATCCCTGAGGAGTCAAGTGTTTTTGCAGACAAATCTGTGACTGTTAAGAAGCTTTCTGTCAGATGAACAGTCGTCGACCCCCCTCGCAGTTTCATCTCATCTTAAAATAGAAAACTTTCATTTGCAATACTTTGACAATCCTGAACCCCTCCTCACATCTGGACCTCTGCTGTCGCTTCAAAGCTCCGGGATTCCCCTGAAAACTGCTGCTAATAACCATCCACTGAGTGTGTTTGTGTGAGTCCAGCTGCTAACAGCTGCTGTGTAATGAGATAATCTGCCTGCTGCAGCTGAGCAGGGATCTGCCACACACTAATGCTGCCTGACTTCATTAAATCTAAAAGTTAAGTTAAGAACAGGCTGCATTTGTGTCTACGTGTCATCCTGACTGTATTTCGACACTCTTCATTGTATGAATCCGGCTTTTCTTTAGTCTCAGTCCTGCTTTCTTTCAGGCAGCTCTTCCAGGAAAACAGCACATAGGGAAATGAAAAACTTTCTATTCTTTATTCTGCGCAACAGGAACAATGGGCGTCCGTCCAGAAGGAGTTTGTTTACTTCCACAGAGGCAGGAAGTGGAACTCTGAGGGTCAAAACGCTGCAGTCTGTGTTCACAGTGGTATTACATAACCCTGATAATGACTGGACTGCACTCATTATAATCATCAGCCTTCTTTGGGGTGATTCACCGGGCTGCAGGCTCGGAGTCTGGTCAGCTAACACGACCAGCAGCGTGTTGACACTGACAGACGATCTGAAGCTTTGCTTCTGCACATCCTCACATTCATGTCGGTTCACGTTGAGGACACTGGCTGTGTATTGCAGCGACACGTCCGTGACCTTTCAGTCTGAGAAACCAGATCCTCTGAAGAGGAGGAGCAGCTCACGTCCAACAACCTGGAAACACTGGACTTCAACCCACAAGCAAACGTATCAAAGGTTTTCCATTTACAGAAGCTGTGATGCGCCTCCAAAATACACAAAGATCTCTGTGCATGTTTGTATTTAAAGTCATCTTTTAAAAAGTCTAGTGTTTCCCACACATAGACTTTACTAAGGCAGGCCAGCCAGGCATATTTAGTGACCCAATACAGCATTCTGCTATCTAATACGTTAAAAGTCGAGGACACGGTGGATATTTTACAAGCACGGACCAGGTAAAGCGACAGTGAACACAACTGTGCAGATGTCACTCGTTTCAAGTTGGTTTTGTTTTGATAGGCTACATCAAAATGATGAAATAAGAAATAAGCCCTCACGGCCGCCGCCCAAGTTGTCTGTCATTCTGTGGGAAACACTGTTCTACATGTGGAGCTGAAAGGGGCCTTTGTGTGGCGCCTTCAGGTACAGGTCTGAGTAACAGTGTCGACAGAGGATGTGTTCAGGCACCTCTGGCAGCACTAAGTCACTGTAGTCATGCAGGCCTGTACAGACAGACGGATGATTACAACAGAAACTATCTTTCCCATCAGAATGACGACTAAACAAACACACCAAACCCTGCACAGGTTTATAATCCTCACTGTGGAAGGTCATCACAGACAGTTTTATCTTTCGTCATGACAATCAGTAAACAGTAGAAACTCAGATGACATCACTCTGTGTAGCAGCAAAGGTTGAGCCTCGTCACGTGACGAAACTAACGGCAGCTCTATTCTGAGGAGCTGCAGGGACGATAATAACAGTGTCAGAGCTTCCTGATTTACTGGGCGGTGTGCTGACAAATTGTTGGCTGATTGTGGTGAGCAGAAAGGCCTTCAGCAGCCAAACACCTCGTTGTGGTCTCCCTGCTGCTGCCATGCTGCTATTTAGCTGTCAGGACTCAGAGCTCGGGAAACCGCTTGACTCTGAATGAAAATGCTGTTTTTAAGAAGAAGTATACCTCTGAGGACCCTTCAGGAGCTGCTCCCCAAAACTGATCTCTTTAGCATCTGAAGACTTTTCTGCAAAAAAGGGCCGGACGACGCTGATGTAGGGAATTAGTTTTACAGTCAGCTGAACTATTTTCACGAAAGGACCCAACAAAACTAACTTTGCAATCTATACCTGAAGTTGACGGTTCAAGAGTCCAAACTTAATTCCCCACTGAATAAATTGAGACCTGGTTTGAAGTCGACCTTAAAATGTATTTGGCTGCAGGTTTTACTTCCTTTTTCTTTGGCTTGTCGCGGCTCAAAATACGAATCAGGATGTTTCTAAAATGATCCTGTTCATGATGAAGTCATCGCTGATGAAAACGGAGGTTCATGTTTGACTCGCCGCGGCTACAACATCTTGTATTGTAACTGCTGCTCAACACGTCAACACGTTTGTGTCTCCATCAGCTTCCTCCTCCCTCAAATCAAACCACACAATGGCGTCGTAGCTCTTCAGAAAACCACCTGAGTGTTTTCTGATCTTGGTTCGGCTGCTTTGAGTAAAAATGACTCCATGAAACCAACTCTGACTACTGACAGGAAGTGAACAGCAGTCTCTGGTGTTAAAGGTCCCTGCTGTAGGGATTAATGTGAACTTTATGTCATTTAAACTAGGGCTGGGCGATATGGCCAAAAATGTTATTACAATAAAAACATCAATCGATATCGATAATTATCACGATAAATATCAAATCATTATTTCTTTCTAGTTTAAAGGGGGATTTTTGCTGATGCCAAACAGGGGATCACTTCACAAATCTGAGGTAGAACATTCAAAACTATTATGATAAAATCTTTTTCAACAAATATGATTAGTAAATCTTTTTTCAGTCCACTTTAAACAAAATAACACAATTAAGTGCTAATTTATTTGTGATTCAAATGAATTAAATCAAACATTTATTGACGATATATTGAACATTATATTTTTATTGCGATAATTATCATTATTGTTTTATCACCCAGCCCTAATTCAAAGCCTTGTGGACTTTGTGGGAGCAGATCGTCATTACAGGATGCAGATCTCTTGTCTGACTTTGCCGTGTGTGTTTAATGTCATGGATCTTCCCGCAAACACAAACATCAGAATCACTCAGTTATGTAAGAAGAAGAAGAATGAATAAAAGCAGCCAGTCGGACACAGACGTCCTCCTCCTCCTCAATGAAATGTCCCGTTTCAACATCAGTAACAGTGTGACTCCGAGCCAGAACCCACAAGACAAGTGTGGAGCTGTCGGTCCTCCTCTGAGCTCAGGTAGAGTCAGCTGATGATGCACAGTCATCACAGACCTGCCCTCTAAAGCCTGCGTACATCCTGAACCTGCCGCCGCAGTCACATGTCTGAGATAATACGGCGGGTGATGTAACAGGATTGTCATCCTCTCTACGAGATTACCCACCAACACACCTCGCAGATAAATACGCTAACCAGAAGCTCCAGAGAACAACAGAACACACTGAGAGCTGACTCTGCTGATGTGTTCAAAGACCTCCTCCTTCTGAATGTTCGCGAAATGTGAACGTCTGCTTTCACAGTGAAGGCCCAACACTGTGACACAGGAAGGGATACGTAACAGCAGCAGCTTAGCGTATCTAGTCAGAAAATACTGACTTGTTTCTGTTGCATTAGAAATCGATCAAACAGAGAAAATTCTCGCTTTCTTCCCATACTGAGACTAAAGTTCGGAAAGATGCTGGCTGCAGCCAAAAGGAAATACCAGTGGAGCTCTCCAGCTATAAAACACTGATTACAGCAACTCCTCTGCCCAAAAAAACATTCTGCTGCTGAATGCTGGGAAACAACGTGTCAGGGAGCGAACGCTTCCTCTTTACACAACCTCTCTCAGCTGTTTGTATGAATATCAAGCGGGACGTGTCTGCTGAACACCCTGCAGTCACTATAACATCTACATCTGCTCATGCTTTTGTGCAAAGTGACGTGTAAATCAGGTAAATCAGCAGGAGACGACAGAGAGAACGACTGTCTCCGGGCTGCAGGTGCTTCATGTAACTGACGTGGTCCACCTCAGCTCAGAAACCTGGATGAGGGAGTCCAGGTCCTGTAGGTGTTAAAGTGAGCAGGAACACAGAGCCAGGGAGAGAGAGAGGCTCCTGGCTGCTGCTGCAGAGCTTTTACTGCGCTGAGGTGACAGATTTAGGGCTTTATAACTAATCAACAAGATCAAACAGCAGATTGTGTGAGCTGAACTGAATTCCTGAGGCAGTCTGTCAGCATCAGGGTTTCTTTTAGAACGCAGAGCAGCGAGACGTGGATCTGACCTCTGAGCAGTTTGTAACAGAGCCGCAGACCGTCAGTTAGTTAACGGGTCCAGTTCTGAAACAGAAGGTGCTTTATGCCCGGGGCCCCGTGATTCATCCCCTCAGTATAATATCATGTG
>NW_024041151.1:2496362-2539821 GCF_014851395.1 Micropterus salmoides
TTTAAATCTGCAGAAGTTGTTTGTTTCCTCACAGCTGTTAAAATACCAGGAACAGAGAACCCAGCTCCACACCTTCACCTGGGTTTCTGTTGATTTGGGTTGATTTTAAGATTTTATTGATAACCTTTAAAGGCTTTTCATGGCTTCAGATTACATTTCAGAGCTCTTACTGCTGGCTGTTCCTTATGTCAAGACTTTGCTGTCAGGGTAATTAAATCATTGTAACATATCATAAAACATTATGATTGTTTAGTAGTGAGTCATAATGATTTGCTTCTGTAGTGAGTTGGATGGTTTAAAGAGCACTTCCTTGTAAAACACTTGGAATCTTTGAAGAGTCTTTGGAATTTAGATGAGCCGACCGTCAGTCATCAGCATTTCAACCCTCAGATGTTTGTCTGGCCTTGAAGCGCCCCTAGCTCAAACCTTAATCCTTCACAAATGGGTCTCATCTCTGCTGCCTGCCAGCTTCTTGTCTCAAACAGAAATCAACACTCTGGTCCTGCAAGACGACGGCAGCCGTCTCAGACACACAGGTACCTGGACTCAGTCTCTGGGCTCTGCTCTCAGAGTTATTTTTGGTCCAGTTTCCTCTGCTGCGGATGTAGGCCACACATTCCTGAGGATCCCGTGCTCTGGCAGCACAGCTGCTGATCAGAAGGGATTAGTTTAATTTGCCGTGTTTTTAAGAGACTGGTCACGATATCTGGGACTGTTTTATCCCGACCAAGGCCGAGTCTGAGAGCCTCATCCTGCCGGCTCATTCTGCTCCATTTCACAAATCCTGGTTTTATCTAGCAGCAGATCTCACACACCCTGTCTTCAGCCCGACTGTTTCTGCAGGCAGCAGTGACACAACTTTTCACTAAACTGAATACCCCACCAGCAGTTTGTTTTCAGGATTTTTCATCATTTTATTCAATGAAGAATTACTGAAGAGGAGAAAAGGCTTGCGAACTGTTGTAGCATGATGTCCTCCTGACTATAAACCAGCAGACAGAGCAGCTTCAGTAAACCTGGACGGTGACAGGAAGCTAATAAGCTACGCTAGCTGCCAAGATTCTTTGGTTCAGCTTCCCAGATGGGGCTAATTTGTGGTTTCTGTGACTGTAAACTAAATATATTTGGTGTAGGACTGTTTGTCAGACAAAACGATACATTTAAAGGAGCCACCTTGGGCTTTGGGAAATTGTGATGGGATCATTTTTCACCATTAAACGATGCATTGATCTTTGGAGAGACTAGTCGACATATTTTTTGCAGCCCTGGTGTGGTGTGTTGCAGATCGCAGCCTCTGCAGGTCACCAGCGCGGCTGTGGAGTCGTGTTTGGACTCATCGTCCTCTACAGACCGCAGAGAAAGATCAGACGAGTTGTTCAGACTGCTGCACGTCACCGAGCAGCGACGCCACACACAGCTGATCACCAGTAGGTTCCTCAGCTGGTTGGTGTGCACGAGCCGACTCGATGTAAGAAGCATGAAACAGTCTGCTGACTGACTTCAGAGTGTGTGACGTGGTTGATCCTCTGTTTCGACACACTGCAGCGTTAATCCTAATGGCCTCTGTCTGCCGTGCAGCAGCTGCTCGTGCCCTCTGCTCCTCGTTCGCGCTGCTCGCCGCCTGCCACGCTGCTCAGCACAAAGAAACTCTCGTTAAATGTCCAAAATGCTCCAGTTTCTCCGCCAGCGTACGCACACCTGCAACCTGAGCTGAGGACTATTTGTAGAGCAGCTGGGAGGCGGTGAGCTCTGGTTTCTGGCTCAGTTTGAAAGGTCAGCCAGGATCGTGGCTGACCTGGTGTGTTTAGAGACAGGAGGCACAGATTCAACGGAGGGGGGGCACTTAAAAAGGACTTAACTGGTATAAGACTCAAGTTTGACTTACATGCTTAAGAGAGTATCAGAAGAGTCACCAATCAATCGCCTATCGATAACCTAATCGTCTTGTTGTTTCTGCACTAGGATGAGTGTTAATACACACTAGAGACAAAACCAAACACCGGCTCCCCACCAGTTTCTAATACTTTCTTGGAAGGGAAGAGCTCGAGAGGTCTTTAAATCCTGCAAACTAAAAGACATACAGATCACAGGGGCTTTAGCTTGTGTCACTACATATCTTAGTCGGGCACGCCTTGTGTTGTTATGTTTCAAGTTGGGTGACCAAGATATGCATCAGTTTTATCAGCCAAAGGCACCATACGTGTTCCAGGACAGCTTTTACACACAGAAATCATTTAAATATGTTTAGATTGCTTGTGCGTCCGCAGGTTTTCATCTTTCTTACGTGTAAACACAAAAAAATAAGGGTATCATTTCTGTTCCCTAAAGGTACATTTGTCAAAAAGTACGCTGTAAGGTTCGGAAATGGTCCTCAAGGTTTTAACAACAACAACTGGTTTTAACAAGCTTAATGTCAGGCAAAGATGCAGAACATCAGTGATCCCTGCCACCAGGACATAAACGGGTGGTGATGGTCAAGTGGATAATAATAATAATAATAATAATAATCCTTATTTGTAGAGCACTTTTCAAAAACAAGTTACAAAGTGCTTTAACAAGTGTAAAGAATAATACAAAAAAAAGATAAGAGCATGAAAATTTAATATAAAATTAGTAAAATACAATAAATAAAATAAGACACATGTCTTTGGTGTGAGAGACCGGGTTCACTTCCCCACTGTGAGACATCCACCATTGTGTCCCTGAGCAAGGCGTTAACCCCTCGTTGCTCCAGAGGCGTGTGACCTCTGACATGTATAGTAATTGTCGCTTTGGATAAAAGCGTCAGCTAAATGAATAAATGTAAATGTGTGTCTGGTGTTTTTGTGTTTGAGCTCCGACTCTGGGCACTGACTGGGGCCCAGTGCACCATGGGAGCAGCAGGTTTACAGGAGCGGGGCTCTCAGTGGGCCAGTCGTCACGCGAAGGGTCGGCTGAGGTGGATTAGACCTGATTGTTCCCTGAAAGCTCCTCAGTGTGACATAAGCTGATTTCAGCTCACATATGATCCTTTGTTCTGGACCCGGTCCTCCGTCTGACCCGGTTTGCGTCTCGCTCAGCGTGTGAGCAGATTTAGGTCCCAGGTCAGAGTGAAAGGAGAGTCAGGATCCTCCCCCATCAGTAAGGAGCCGGAGAGCCTGACGCTGCTCTGCTCGGCGCTACAGGGACAGGTTTCTATTTTAGGGTGAAGACTGTAAATATTTAAACACAAAGTGTGACGCAGGGAGGAGGAAGACCTTTTTATTGTTTCTGTTCCCAGTGGTTAAAAATCTCCGTCTCTGTTGTGCTTAAAGTCCCCAGAGAAAAAAAGGCGTTTTAAACTCCAGATTAACACGAACAAGAGAAACACGCAGGTTTGATGAGGATCCTTGAATATGGCTCTCAAAGAGTAGCGACCCGGATATGTAGGCCGTCTGCAGAGGGACATTTTACAGTAAAGTTCGATCCAGGTTTTGAATTTGTTTAAGACACCAAAACACTGCAGAGGCCGGTTCATGACGGCAATTATTTTATCTTTCAAATAGCGAAACAGTAATCACACATAATCACAAAACTTTCCTTGTTAACAAAATATCAAATGTTTGATTTAATTCTTTTAAATCACAAACGTTAAGATATTTATTTTGTTGAGGAAAAAGAGACTGAAAACAGATTTTATTTAATTTTACTTATCTATTGTTGTTGAAAACAGATTTGCAGAAGTGACCGTCTGGTTTCAAAAATCAGCCTTTAAACCTGAAAGAAATAATGATTTGACATTTATCCTGATATTTATCGATATCGACTGATTAACAGTTTAGGACATATCACCCAGCCCTAGTTTCAGATGTCTTGTTTTGAGACATTTGAAAAGCTGGAGCATCAACACTTTTACGAAAAGAGTTGCAGATTAATTTTTGTATAATAATCTGCACTTTTTAGCCTAAATAAGACGTTAGCAGTGTAAACCTACGAGCCTGGTTGGCTTGTGCCCAACAACCCTGGAAGCTCACATCTGAGCCTCACAATAGACCAGGAAGTGAGGTGGGATGTCTGAGCTGTTTGGAAACAGGTTGTGAATGGAGCAGACTTCTACAGATTCTTTCCAAACATCCCAGTGGGAGTTTCCTGGAGACGGAGAAGTGGCTCGGCCCTTTTATGGCCGTGGGTGAGAGGCGGTCAGGCGGAGAGGAGGGAGTTCAGCCGAGCTGAGCAGGAATGTAAATGACTCCTCTGCTCGTACCTGCTGCTGGTGTTTGAGGAGGGGGGGGGGCACATTCCTGCTCCTTGATGTCAGGTTACTGTGACACTCCTCTCAGTCACAGTCAGGAGGAGGAGGAGCCATCAGGCTTTGACCTAATTCAGGACGCACAGCTGGAGGTTTGAGCCGTCAGCTGCTTCCACTGATGAAAAACACATCTGATTTCCAGCAGCAGAACATCTGCCGACAGGAAAAGAGTTCGTTTTCACCAAGTGGCTGAAAAATGAAGCCGACGAGGGAGTCGGGGTGAAGTTTAATAAAACTCAGCTGTTTCATTTATATTAAGGCTCAAAGTTCTGTGTAATTAAGAACGTGGCTGCTTTGAGTGACAGGTGGGTCACTGGCCAGATGGCGACGGCGGGAGACGCCCACGCAGAGGCTCCATCCACACGAGTAGGTTTCACGTTAGAACTTTCCCTCCCTTACAGACTAAATCTGCAGCGAATCTGAACACCTAAAACACTGAAGTCTGGAAACGCCGCAGGGCCCGTTTTGGTTTTAAACTCCGAGGCAGCGTGTTAATGCCGACACGTGAACATGTTTGGCTTCCTGATTGGCTCTTACCAGTCACGATGCTGCTGACAGTTTTAGGTTTGTTGTTTTTATTGTATTTATTTGTTGTATTCTGCGCTGTGTAAGTAACACTTCCACACTTCACTGTGCATGTCGCCGTAATGTTGTTGCCACTACCGCCCAAACCAAGACCAAGACCGGTTCCCCACATTACATGACACATGATAAAATGTTTTTTGTCTTTTAATGACCTCTCCTCGCCGTGTCTTCTTCTTCTGTGGTGGTTTAACAGCAGCCACTGCAGAATCTTCTCCTCTAGCTGTTTATCTTGAGGAACCAGCTCCTAATATTTACACAACAGTAGTGGGTGCAAATGTGATTTAATTTGCATTTTCTTTTACCCGAGTATCTTGAAATTAGGTTAAAATATGCAGCTAGAAACCAAACCAGTGTCTGTAGCTCTGAGGGCGGCTCTGAGCGTATCTGGCTCCAGTCCAGCAGAGACGGATCGATGCTCCTAATGGTTTAAGTGCTGCTGGAGCAGAAAGCCGGGCGTGTGAGCGGCGTCTAATGCTGCTGTGGTTTATTCCATTAGAAACAAAGCTGCTTCTTATCTTGTTAGTTTAGCAGGGAGCAAACACGGCAGCGTTCAGCGTTGGACGTTTCTCACGCCATGACTCTCCTGCTTCATCTGTAACAACCAGCTCTGCTGGACTGAGCGACACACTGACAGGATCGTGAGGCTTTACTGATGTCTTAGGATCGCAGGTACAGACGAACATTCAGCACACTTCAGTATTTGTCTTCTTACTGGACAGGTTTTTAAGTCCCGCCCTGTTAAAGAGGCTTTCACATGAACAGATCGATGAATCTCACTGTGAGTCAACACTTCAGTAGCTCCGGTCTTTGAGACGAGCCGTTAAGTTTGGGTGTAACCCCAAAAGGAGGAAGTCAGGTGACGCTGTAGAGACACAAAGTCCACAGAGGGAGGAGGTCGTGGTGGATGGAAACCTAAATTCCACATGTAGATAATCACATAAGATCCACATAATGTTTCTCCATATTCAAAATACTGACAAAGAAGATGTGCAATACAGACGTTCAAAATAACCCGTCACACAGCCATTAATGTCTAAACCGCTGGCAGCAAAAGTGAGGACACCCCTAAGTCCAGCCAGACGTCCAGCGGTTTAGACATTAACGGCTGTGTGATGTGTTATTTTGAGGGGACAGCAGATTTACACTGTTATACAAGCTGGACACTCACTACTTTACACTGGAGCAAAGAGTCATTTCTTCAATGTCGTCACATGAGAAGATATTTACAGATATTTACAGGAATGTGAGGGGTGCACTCACTGTTAGAGACTGTAGCTTGTAGCACAGGGTCAGCTGGAGGCTAAACAGCTACTGGCTCATTTAGGTCTTGAATAAACAACTGCACATGTTGGTTTGGGATCATAAACACTTTATTGATCCCCGAGGGGAAATTCTTGCGTCACAGTTGTGTCAAAGCATAAAAGAATAGAAATGATAACAGAAAGATTTTTATTAATAATCTAAATAAGAGTGTGGAAAATGTTCAGTATTTTAGAGTATATGAGAGAATTTTAATGATAAATAATTATAAATAAAATATTAATAATCATGTTAAATAAGTAAAACTTTAGCTAACTTGTTAGCTAGCTTATGTTAAGTTGTCTCTTTGTTGTTGACAGAACAAAACAAACGTGGCTCATGTGCCTGTTAATCTGAGATCACACTAGCTTTGGCCTTGAAGAATTATTCTGGAGACTCTTTGTTGATCCGCTCTGATCATCAGGTCTGCAGAGGCTGAAGGTAAACGCACCTGATGTGACTCTACGCTCGTCATTAGCTCGGTGGGATTTGTGTCCCTGTCTTTAGAAGCTGGACCTTCCTGCTCTCACATGGTTTTATTTTCCCACAGCAGGTGAAGATATGAGATACTGGACAGTAAAAGCAGGTCAGTCTGTGTGCGGCAGATGATCCCAGATCAGACTGATGCCCTGAAAAAGAGGTATTTAGTGTAATCCAGGCGCTGCAGAATCACGCCGAGCTCTCGGTGGTCAGGACCGTCTCCGTGCTGCTGAGAAACACGATCCAGTTATTTGAGTGGCTCAGCAGAGACGAAATCCTGCTGCTGGCTGCTGGCTGTGATAATCCCACCGCCCAAAACCTCCAGGACAGTTTATTAGAAACTGTTTCAGTGTCAGAGAGGATGTGTTTGTCCAGGTGTTTCCTGCCACGTGGTGACAGACCGGCCTCTGAATCATAAAGGATCACCTGTGACTTCACTGTGTGTCATTTCCTGATGCTGCCTTTTAAATGAAATGTAGTTCTTTATCACATCTCAGAAGCACAGGTGTCATTCACACCGGGGACGCCGGGGACGCTGGGGACGCTGGGGACGCTGGGGACGAAAAACAGAAACAATAAATATTAACTGAGAAAAGTTTATTTGCACAATAACAAAACATGCATTGCAATTTAAATATAGAAGAAACAAATGTGTGTGGTCCAAAAAAGGAACTGAGAGATGGCTGATCTATATATGACAGATCCACTCGTCCATCATGAGCTGATGAAGAGGCGGATGTTTGGAAATAGATTTACTTTACCTCGATGTATCCCGCTGTGCCTTGTCCAATCTCTCTTTGATAAACTGACCTGAAACACAACCCGCTCGACCCTGCGCGGCTACGTAAACTGTTAGGTCGTGCCCCGCCCCCTCCGATCACCTACTTTACGTTAGTAGCAGAACTTGACTTAAGTCATTTTAGTCCTGTGTAACTAACGTAGTTATTTTAACCTCAACCGCGATCATTTCCTAAACCTGCGACGTTTCACGACGTTAACCGCTAGTTTTATTTTGAAAGTCCAACCAGACATTAAATCTTTATTCTTGCTGACTTCACAGGGCTTCAAACGCCGTTAAAAAGCCACGCCAAGCGCCCATTTGTGACGAGTTGGGATGTGAACATGTTGCCTAACGAGGAGCAGTGTGCAGCCGCTGTGCAGCGCCCGGGGCCTCACTGAGGGGCCCCTTCGGCAGAGGTCCGTGTTGGACTTGAACCGGCGACACTGCGGTTCCCAAGCGGACCGAGCTTCTGCCGCCTTCTCGTTAAACTGGGGGGGGGGGGGGCACTGAGAGAAGGCTGGATGGAGGCATTAAGCTGGCTTTAACCCTCATTATGTGATGAGGAGGGAGTGATGAAGAAAATAGGTCTGATGTGTTTGTTTTTCTGAGGGGTCAGCTGACTCTGTGAGGGGTCACTCAGGAAGTCAGTGGATGTTTGCTCTCGGTGTTCAGTCTCACAAACTCGGACGTCGTGAACACAGAGACACGGACAGGAACAATGGCTGGCAGGTCACACGGGAATCAGACAGCTGCGGCAGCTCTGTGCCCTGAATTCAGGCTTCAGGCTTCATCCTAAACCTTCTCAGGGCAGAATATCAGCGAGGGCAGGGGGGCGTTATCAGCTCAGCTTCTTCAATCATGTTGTTTGGTGATTTTGTCTTTGTGGTGAGGATAAAATGTTTTCCCACTACGTGAACAATAAAAGTTTTCTACATTTTCAAGCAGGAAATTATTTTAACAAACAAACAAAAACTCATTGTGTGTGTTTGCTACACAGAATGTGCATCTGAAAAAATATGATGCAAAAGTTTGCTGTGAGCAGCAGAAGCAGACTGAGAGATTAAAGGCTCAGAAACGTTTGTTTGTTTTAGAAATTCTTTATTCTGAAATTCTAATAGTTTTAAGATGCAAGATCCAAATTAATCCTTGTATTACAGTAATTTCTCAACAAAATAGGACTCAGGTTTTTTGTTTCTGCAGACTGAGACTCAAAAACTGTTTTAACTCCCTAAGTTGTTCAGGATCAAACCTGAGCTGTAACCTGAGTATTTGGTTAGCAGCCTGGAAGACAGAGTTCAGGGTGTTAGTGGTGTCCCTTTCCTCTTTGACTTGTTTAACCACCAGCTACAACTCAAAATACCCGTCCCCACTATAGACTGTGGCCCCCGCGGACACACAGATCTGACCTCAGATCTGCTTTGATACCAGGACTCAGCGCCCCCTGCTGGACTCTGTGTGGTGAGACTCAGTCGGTCAGTGGAGAGTCGCTGACATCTGGTGGATTTATGCAACATGTTCACCAGCTCTGAACCAGGTCTGAACCAGGTCTGAGCCCGTGCTCTCCTTCCAGTCAGCAGGCTGAGTGTGAACTGGACTGTTTCCCACAATGCACTGCTGCTGGGGCCTGTCACAGCCGGTAAATGATGAAATAAAGAGCCAGTAAACTTTTATTTCTGGTTCCAAGGTGCTTCACAGAATTCAAAACCATGAAGGCATTTCAGGGAGTGAGCTAGACAACAGATCTGGGTCCAGTGTGCTCCAGAACCTGGAGGCGTGTCTGACGTGTCCGCGTTGTGTTGCAGGTGAGCTGCTGAGCCAGCCGCGGCCCGACGGTCTGACCGAGGTCATCTGCCCAAAGAACGGCTCGGAGCGGGTCAACGTGGCCCTGGTTTACCCCCCGACGCCCACCGCGCTCAGCCCCTGTCTCAAGTGATCCGAGGGCCGGCTCGTCTCGCCGCTGCACCACCAGAGCCTGCACCTCCACCTGTGACTGTCCACGCCTCCCTCATCAGCCTGCTTCACCCCCGCCCCCCCCAGCTGAAGGCAGCTGACCGGATCCCTGCTTCACACGTACGTACTCTAACCTGCAGCCACACTTCTTCTTATTTCACTGCTTTATCTCTTGTCCTGCTACAAACACGTGATATACAAGATGAAGAGAAACTGACATCTGACTTAAACTCCTGTACTTTAAATATAAAAGAAACACATAAGAAAAACACAATTACACGAGAGTAGATCATTAAAGAGATCAAAAACAAGGAGGCGTCTGGAGACCTTTAAAGAGTCTGAACGAAGAAGTGATCATTTTAAATTGAGTTTAAAGGATGAGGCCAGCTGATGATCAGTCCACGCCGTTCTTCCTCCAGCTGAGCAACGTGTCGGCTTTTAGTTTGTGTTTTTAAAAACTTTGTTAAAGGACGTCGTGTTTTTCCAGAGTCGCTGCCAAACTTTGCACCAAACAAATCCACCTCCTCCTCTTTGTGGCTTCCTGTTACTCAGAATCAGTTTACATAAAATAGATCAAAATAAAAACAGATGTACAAATAGACTGTGCACAATATAATAACGATAATAGTCTTTCATACATTCAGACGAGTAACACATCAAAACAAACAGCAGCACGCAGATTAAAGCAGGAGAAAGGCAGCAGACGAGTGTTTCATCAGTTAAAAGCAAAAGCATGAAAGTAGTAACATCTATAGCTGCAGCTTCTCTTATTTGTAAATGGAGTTAAACCATGAGGTGCTTTAAAAAACAAGTAAAAGAACTTTAAAATCAGTTCCAGTGCAGAGAAGCTAAAAGCAGAGTGACGTGTTCTCTCACTCTGGTTTCAGTTAAAACTTTTTCTCTTAGCTGCAGCCTGTTAATGTTTTAGGTATTGGAAGTTATTTACATGCATCAAGCAGCTTTAAAAACTTGGATGTTAGCGCGTCCTTGAATGGAAAAGTTCTCTACGTGTTTACAGACTCGTCGTTGTTCACGTTGCCTCCCAAATCCTTGTCTGCGGTCGAAATGGTCGCGCTGAAGATTTAATGCGCTGTTTCCTTCTTGTGTTGCAGGACGTTGGCGCCTGACGTCTCCTCACGAGACATCGAACAGTTTTTAAGGAGCGTGACGACCACAAACTTCACCGTAGCATCAAGCGTGGCCTGCTGCCTTCACTGACCCTCCACCAGAATCTCCTGCCTCCTACTTTTTAAATCTGAAAAACAGCAGCTGAAAAGGTGACGGACTCTAAAGGAGAATAATTTTTAACACTTACTGAGGAACTTGTTCAAATGTGGGCCAGGAGACGACTCTGAGGACTGAAGTATTCTGCAATATCTTGACGTGTTGGACCTGAGGACGGCCCTGAAGGGAGCGGGACTGTGTGCTGGTGTAGATATTTCTCTGTGAGGACATGTTGAGGCAGAACGAAGTGTGGGGCTGTCGCTGTGTCACTAGCTTAGCTTTAAATTTTCTGGAACTAACAGGATGTTCTTAAACGCACCGCCAGAGGTCACTGAACCTGCTGCACACCTGGTTTCACGTCTGTACAGTGAGCTGCAGCCGGTTAGCTTAGCTTAGCATAAAGACCGGAAACAGGGGGAAACAGCTAGCCTGGCTCGGTCCAAAGGAAACCAGGTCCACCTTCCGGCTCGTCTAAAGCTCCCAGACCAACCTGAGAGTTTGGTGTCTAAATCAGAGCTAAGCTAGTCAGATGCTAAGTGACACAGCTGCAGCTCCATCATGTCTGCGGTTCACACCAAACTCTATAATGCCGGTTTCACACACAACAAGAATTATAAATTAATAAATTCCCATCGCGTTTATTGCGTGAGTTTGACGAGTGACAACGCTACAAAACACAATGAGCCATTAGTTCAGCTGTGTGAACCCAAAATAATGATTTAGCTGTGATTTAGTTTCAATAAACGGATCAAAATGAAGCTGAATTAACGACATCATGATGCCGATTTGTTAAAAATATGAAGTCATGCTTTGTCTGGACTGGTCAACATGACAAACTAACAACTTTTAAAATGCCTGTTTTCTGAATGGAGTTTGGATCAATCAGGGCTATTTGTTTCATAGCAGCTGTAATCGAGTAACAGACATATTTTCTGAGCTTACCTGGTAGTTCATCTTCCTCGCTTATTTTGTCGTCCCATCTGTATAAACATGAAGTCGTCCTAACACAACAGATGAGAAGCGCGAGTGAAGATTTTTAATCCAAAACATTATGAGTAAAAAGTTGAGATTTCAGCTCACACCAGGGAGCGTCGCCTGTGATGCTCCACATGGTGGCGCACTTCACGTTGCCTCCAGCGCGTCCCGTGTGTCGCCCGGCAGGAAATCGCACCGCGTTGCGTGTGAAACCGGCGTTAACGCGACGGCAGCAGTCAGAAAAGCCTCTTCCTGCTCAGAGGTCGGGTTCAGCAGGAGACGGCGTGACGTTAACTGGCGAGCTTGTTAATCCGAGGAGGTCGGCGGGATCTGTACAGATATTTATCGACACCGTCTCCCCCGACCCCGACCACAGAGTTTCATTTCATCAGACTGTTTCAAGCAAAAGGTCTTTGTTTCATTCTGGATGTTTTTCACTGTTAAAGTCGACGTGTGTTTGGAGGGAGATGTAAATAATATCTTTATTTTTGTATGTGGACTCGAGCTTTGACTTTATTTCCAGTGGATGTTGTGCATGACTCACTGTGAGAGCACACAGGGTTTTATATGTAGCTGGTTCCAGCCTCTCACGGAGCAACATGAAGTACCAAATACAAATAAACCGGCTGAAGTACCACGCAGCGCTGTGTTGTTTATTACCAGTACCACACAAGTAGGCTACATGAAGAGTGTCTGTGGGTGAAACTCTACTCCTGAGCATTAATAAGTAGTATACGCAGTACATAATGCAGAGTACTTTCATGTGTATTAATGTATTTGTCAACAACTTCTCCTGTGAAGCATCTGTGTATAAAATAAGGCTGCAACTGATTTTTGTCATCATTGAATAATCTGCCAGTTACTTTCTTACAAAAACAAGCATCGGAGTATTTAGAAAAGCGCTATGTAAATAATTTATTATTAATTGATGGATTCATCTGTGTCCTTTTAGAAGGTTGAAACAAGAGAATATTTGGTATTTTTGCCTTTTTCATTTAATGACTTATTAAAATAATTGGTATTTTTTTGTTGATCAACTTGTGGAATAATTGTTTTAGCTCTAATACGTTCACATAAATAGTTATTGGTGATGTAAAAATGACAATTTTCCCAGAACACTATTACAACAATAGTGATTTATTGACGGCCCCTAAGGTGAGCTGACCTCACTGATACTGCCAGCGGCCCCGTCCACACTACTGCGTTTTCCTATTAAAACGGAACCTTATGCTGATTTTGCACCTCCCGTCCAGACTAAAACGTGAAGTTTGAAGATGGACGAAAACGGAGACGCCCGCGTTTGGCTCTCTGATTGGGTCTCATAAGTCATGCAAAGCAGAAAAACGATGCTGCTGATAGTTTTCAATTTGGTATTATATTAAAATGTTTTGTATCGTGCAAATAACACTTACAGCCAACACTGTGCATGTCGCAGTTTACTTTGCAGCGACTCTGTTTCCGCAGCCACAGTGTCTTTGTCCTCCCGTGTTAGATTCAGTAACAGTCCAAGCTCGTTATTGGTCCGTGCAAAAAGAATCTCGCCAGTTAAGCGTTATGTGGATTTGGATTTCTCGACAGAGGTTACAAACACCTCTACGTCATCTGACTTGAAGTTCAATGATAGTTGATGTTTCTGCTCCATTTTCAGTGTATGTTTAGGCTAGACTATTTAGAGATAAGATAGGATTCCTAAAGTTAGTTAGGATTTGCTTTGCTGTAATAACCTACCAAACAGGGGAAAATCCTTTCTTAGACTCTTCCTATCTGAAGACTTAAGATAGGAACTTTCTGTAAAATGGCCCCTGGTCTGATTCTTTGTCTGTATTTCTTTATTCTTTCGCCAAATCATCTGTAACTACAGAATAGACCATCTGTTTCATGTTTACACCGGCACGCACATGCACAGTGTACATGAAGGGCCACTAGATGTGCGATTTCAGTCGGTTACTACAGATGGAGATCCATCCATCTTCATCTCCTTATCCGGGTCGGGTCGCCGGACAGACTGAGATCAACTCTGATAAAACGCTAAAACCCTACTGATGACGGAGATCGTATTTAAAACGTAGTGTGAACGGGGCCTGGGTGAAACTGAAAGTGCAGCTGGATCCATGAGTGATTGTCAGTTTTAAGTTGGATATTCAACAAACTTTACCGCAGTGTGCACAGTAACATGCATCAGTTGTTGGTTTAAGAAGTCATGTTGTCAGTGGAACACAGACATTTCTCCCTGAAGAACACGGCCCTAACCCCTTTGTACACGAGTGAACCCGAGCAAAATCATCTATTAAATCTAAAACATCAATTTATAACCTCACAATGTAGTGACCTTCTGATTACAAAACTTCATGAGGTGTCAGGAAAGGGCCGACCCAGTCTACCTAATGTTTCTGTATTTATGCAAATTACTGAATTTGAGCCAGTTTTTTCTTGTGGTGTCTTTAAAATTAGGAAATGATAGTAACGTCTCCGACTAAAATATATGTACGTATATTTCAGGATGTGGTGCTTCCCTGGGAAAAATCAATTTGGATATAAAATAAACTGTTTTCTAAATATGGCTTTCCAAAAAAAGTGGACTCTTGGCT
This sequence comes from Micropterus salmoides, assembly GCF_014851395.1. NCBI lineage: Eukaryota > Metazoa > Chordata > Actinopteri > Centrarchiformes > Centrarchidae > Micropterus > Micropterus salmoides. The sequence goes on from NW_024041151.1 coordinate 2,510,512, forward strand.
CAAGTTGCCCCCAATGAGGGGTAAGTGTGAGCCACATGGGGGTCCGGGACATCAATGTCATTTCACGATGCAAACTCAACAACATTTAATCAGTGAAACATTGCAGCTATGTCTCCATGTTGATTCAAATCCACAAGAAGAGTTGAAGCCTGTCTGTTTTCCATTTATAGAAGCATGACATGATGGTTTCTGGACAGAAATGCATAATGTCACATCATTTCAGTGATGCATTAGAATGCAAAGTAAAATATCTGGCTGAATTTCTCCCAGACCCCAACCTGCCATTTTAACAAAATTGTGTCATCCAGCAGTTTAAGTGTAGCGTCATGCTAACAGTATGGCCTCATATTGTAACTTCCTAAAGCACTAACACATGCGTAAGATTTTCTCAAGCCTGTCTGTAATTGTTCAGACACAAGAATCAGGACTCACTGAACATGAAAAAATCACTTTGAACGGTAAAACTTTTTTTTTACAACAAGGGGAGGCTCAACTTCACCACTGGCTCCAATCACCCTGCCCCGCCCTATTCCTTAAACCTTAGTAGTCACTATTAAGAGTTTGAGAGTAGCCTGTAACGTTCATCCAAAGTAACAGATTAGCCTAAGCAGCCTTTTTCAAATAAATAAATTGATTTATAAGTTATACAAATAAATCAGCACTCTAAAGTAATAATGTGTGGAAGAAATACAACAAGTATGAATTATGTTCAATATTTAGGCTACACTATTTGTTTATTTATTGAGTTTAACTATCCTTAAATGACAGTTAAAAACTCGGACATTTTATTTTGGTCTCTGTTTCCGGTTTTCACTTTCTTGTTCAATTTCCATTTTACAAGTTGGATAATGGAACAGGCCGAAGCTTTGGTGCGCTATATTTTATTGCGTGTCTTCATTCAATGCGACAATAACACAGCACAGTGCTGACATTGTTTAGGCAGCAATGAACTCACATTGTTCAGTAAACATTTGCATTAGTGCAAGTAGGTCAATGAAATTAGGAAATACTCCCCTAAACTGGCTGTTTTCATCATACAATGTGAACAACTGCAGATGAATTATACTTCATGTACAGTAGTCTGAATCAGTCATCAGCATAGGAGGAACTCAAAATCAAAAACGTGTGAATGTGAGGACTTTTTGAAGTGAAAACTTTACCTTTAAAATTAAAACAAACAAGTAAACATGTTTCTGTGTGTGGAAAGAAACAGACGGGAACATTAACAGAGAAATAACTTTCTGATCTTGGTTCATGTCTTCCACATTGAGTAAGGAGCTGCCATCTTTGTTTTGATGAGGACAAAGACTCTGGAAACAGAAGAAAAATGAGGCTGGACTTGGAGCAAAAGTTCTCAAAAGAGTTGTGAAAGTCCAGACTTCTTTTCTTCAGGACTAACCGGAGCCTCCAGCTGTCACTGCTAATCCATAAAATACATCCGCCTGATTTCAGAGGATTTCTGTGGACCTGAAACATCCAACATCATCCAGGAGGTAGGACTCACTCCCAGCAGCAACCTGTCCGATGGTTTCATGTAGCGCTGGGTTATATTGTTCTAAAGTGTCTTTTTATTGCACAGACTGCGACAGCCTTCATGACAGATCAGTGAGGGATGTAAAGGACACAGTCATGGCTGGAACAGCTCAGCGTCTACATATGGCTGTGACACTAAAGAAAAGTTACTCTTTAAACCTGTAAACAGCGGCTCCTTCTGTTTGTTGCTGCTTGTTTTTATCAACACTAACGAAACTTGTCTCCACTTTGTGTCAGAACACTGTGGTTCCATGGAGCATCTATGTAGCACACAATATAACAAGGGTTTTCTCATGGAGAGCTTTTAAAATGTACAACCTTTTATCAATACTAAGAACACACAAAGCTCTTTTACCAAGAAAACACTTGGAGCTGTAAACAGTTTCCAACAGTTTCAACCAGTCTGCAGACATTTTTACTACAAATCTGTGTTTGTTGTGCTGCTTTCAGAGTTTACAGCCTGTTTTTAAGGACAGTATCTCTGGTTTCATTGTCTCTCCGTTCACATGCAGCACGACTCTCTGAAGAAACTCATAAGTACACTTCAGGCTTTCTGGGTACTCAGCCTGGAGGACATACTGCAAGTACAAGTACATGAGTGTATCAGGGCAGCACTCAGTTTACTGCAAGTCATTGCATTGCATGGCATTTCCCTCTCCTCCACTGAGAGCCTGCAGGACTTAAAAATTAGGCAAAAGCATAAAATACAAAGTGTGCAACGTGTTTCAGCGCCGTCAAGGTGAAAAGTGACATCAGTAAAGTGTGTGAGGGTTCAGGGCTTAGGGCTCAGGGGGGGACATTGGAAGTGTTCTGGTGTCTAAACAAGATGGATCTTCAACATTTCTTTAAATCTGGAGTTTTCTCTAAACCCAGCTCAGTGTCAGCTGCTGCTCCATCATTTCCTCTCATCTTGGATTGAACTCAATATAGAAGTCGAGCTGCTTTTAGTTTTCAGAGATGGATTTTCGATGATTAAAGTTGTTAAGTCAGAAAAACCAAGGGAATAAAAAACATTGAGGAACTATACTCTTTGGCTTTTATTTAAATTCAGATGTAACTGCATGTAGAGATCACAACTCTGTTTAAGGCTCATTTTTGATCATTTCAACGTTAAGTGTTTTAAGTGCAATAAGAAAAAAGACTGGAGGAACACTGAACGCAAAATACATGAAATATAAAAATAAATAAAACACTAAAACCCAGCACACAAGCAGGCCTTCAGCATCATCATCGTTATTAGTTATTAAAGTCATCATCAGCCACCACTTTTAAATGAAAGACTCATCAGAAGCTCTTTAACCCTCCTCCTCAACATCTATTTGACCACAGCAATATAAACCTCCAGAAAAAGATTATAATTAAAGGTATTAACCAGGTTTATGTGTCAGGTACTTCATATTTCTTTGTTGACTACCTAAATAGACCTTTAAATAAAATATAACCACTCTCCCTCCCCTTCTTATCCATCCAGAAAACTTATTACACGACAATAGAAAAATATGCAAATCACCATGAAATCTCTCTGATTGACCTAAAATTGAACAGAAAGATCTGTTTGGTGTTTTAATGGCTGGATATTATTTAAAGGTACAGATTTTTGTTATTTGTAACATTTGGAAAGAAAGATAGTTCCTGTTATCGAGGATGGTAACACACGTAACACAATGTCAAACATTTTGAAGGCTTTTCCTTTTACAACAGAACATCATCAGAAACGAAAACAGTTCTTTCTTTACAAAAGAAACGGCTAAATAAAGGGAAATTTGAGCATTGTGTCAGGGACTGCTGTATGCTACTGTAAATGTCATTTATGTGATTATGGATGTGAGACAGTAAAAAACAAAGTTACATAGTCACCAAAGTGAGTCTGACAGAATAAAAACGGCATATTATTTTTCCTACAGTCCAGTCTGCACAACTGTGCACACCATGAGCAGAAAGTGTGAGTGAACTTTGCTTTGCCTTTTTAGTAGTACACTCCTGCCAAAATGAGTTGGTCATCTCAGTCATATTCTTTTTGATTGGTGGTGTTATGAAGAGCTCAAAGGCTGATTTTATGTCTTGGACATGGCTGACAGCGTATCTGGTGGGCTGGAACCATTTTTATGGTCCACCTTGTGGTTGGAGTTGAGAGAGGGACCATAATAACTTTACAATTTTGAAAGGTAACGTGTCTGCTGGTGACTGGAGGGACAACACTAAGGGTCTCAGTCACATCAGGGTCCTGAAAGGCCTGTGAGAAAACCTCAATGACAGAAGACCAATGTGAATGCTTTATTTAGAGACATTAAACATTGAATGGGGCCAAAGTCAACACAAAGATAATCGTTTGGTTAACTAAATTATAATTACACTTCAATTTAGGAAAATGAAGTCAGTCCAAAATAAAGCGTTCACATCAACTTAATATTCATCAAGTCAAGTCAATTTATATATATATAGAATCATAATTAACTATTTGCCTGAAGGGGACTTACAATCTGTACAGCATACGACACCCTGTCCTTATAACCTCAAACCCCCAAACAGGAAGAGACACAGAGGAGGGATTTCTCTCCCAGGACAGGAAGTAGATGTCTGCAGAGACTGTGTAGAAGAACAGAGCAGCAGCAGAGCAGTCCAGATCCACTGATGATACTCTGTCACATCCAGAGGAACACACAGGGAGGATGGTGGACTTGACTTTGCGTCTGACAGTGGAGCTGATCTCAGAGCAGTTCAGACTGCAGCACTGTTGGGATTCCTCTGTCAGTCACTGCTGGATGAAGCTCTCCTCTCCACTCTACCTCCCAGTAACATGGCCCAGTCAGAGCCTCTCCACACACAAGCTGATGCTGCTGCTTCAACCTCTCTGGATCATCAGGACACAGCTGATCCTCTCTCAACACCACCTTTCTCACCACGACACCCAGCTGATGAGAGAAGAAGACAGACAGCAGAAGTCATAAATCAGAGTTTACAGAGACTCCCTTCATCAGCTGTCAGTCAGTGATGCAGCACATCCAGTATAAAGACCAGCAGAGACTTCAGTCCTGTTCAGACCAGAAGTGGAGCGGCTGTGTAGCGTAGCCAGCTTCCTTTCAGCTCTCATGTTAACGTATTAACACACTGAGACCTGCAGAGACTTTGGCCATCAGGGGCCGTATTACAGAAAGTTCCTGTCTTAAGTTTTAAGTTGAGACAGGAAGAATCTAAGATAGACAATATACAGATACACAATTTGGTATCATAGAAGCAAATCCTAACGGACTTATCCTATCTTATCTCAGGTTAGGAAATCTTAAACACTTTATAAAACATCGGTTATCAACTTTTATGTCTGTTACCTAGCAACCGATGACACTTTTCTCATCTCGCTGAGCTACACGGCTTTTAATCGCTGTTTTTTGACTGAAACAAACATTGAAAATGGAGCAAAAACAACCAAGATCATTTAACTTCAAGTCAGATGAGTTAGAGGTGTTGGTAAGCTCTGTCGAGTAATCAAAAGATATTCTTTTTGGGAAATTTACATCAACGCTAACTCGGGAGATAAAAGAAAGAGTGGGCTAAGACAGCGGACACAGTCTCCACCGTATCCGGCATCCAGCGGAGCGTTGAAGCTGTCAGAAAGAAAATGACTAGTGATACGAAGAGGAAGGCAGCTCTTGTGTCCAGAGAGCAGAAGACCGGTGGTGGCTCCTCCTGTGCTCCCTCGCTGACCCCAGCAGAAACCCATATTGTGGGTCACCTCGGGAAAGTTAATTAAGAAGGTAATAACGGCTGTTTTGTTTTTTGTTTTCTTGTCCGAAGCGATCTATCGTATACTTGCATTGCGATACTTTTGATACTAAATTGCCTACATCATCAGCCTATAAAATACATTATCTAGTGTCACATAGTCTCAGCCTTTATAACGTTGCATATTCATACAGGCATTCCTGCTAGGTATGAAGTTGGCCTAGGAGTGGACAGTGCGGTGTTTGCCCACATAGATATCCAGCTGTCTGACCTAAATGACGAAGATGTGGTTTTGGAGGAGCAGAGCAGTCCTCAATCATCAGCTGTGGTCACACTGACAACACCCCCTGGTAAGTTCAACTAATAATAACTAGGCTAGAAGATCTATAATTAGCCTACTAACTAGGCTAACATGCTTATAGGTTTAATATTACCCTAATTATAACTGGACTATCTAATTTCATTTTGCAGCAAAAAAAATGGAAGCCATCCAGCATGTCAGACACCCTGGCCTTGCTGGAGATAGAAAAGGAGAAGCTGGAGCTGTTCAAGGAGAAGTTCACACTAGAGAAGTGCAGAGTAAAACTGCTGTGCAAAAAGTGCAATAGCGAAATATAAGCAAGCCATTTTTTAAAAATGTATTTAATATATGCCTAGTATAGTATTTATTTATAACAGATCTATGTTGTGAATCTACAATAAATTAGTTTATCTGCTATCCTTCCGTATATTTATCTTGTTGTCTTGCAAAGAAATCCTGGATTAGCTGCATTTCTTCAGCTTCATCGCTTCTGCTGGGTCTGCGTCTATCTCAGGGTCCGGGAGGTTTGCCAATCTACATAGGTTGTGAAGCACTGCTGTGGCTTTGATGAATAAGAGCACTTTCTCTGGTGAATACTGGAGGTAACCTCCACTTGTGTCATGGCATCTCCATCTGATATCTCAACAATATTTACAAAATTAAGCCCATTTGAGATGTTTAGCCTCCTGTCAGTTCAATAACATTGAACGGCTAATACCTGCTCTTCCAGAATCCAAACAGACGCTCCTGTCTCGCCCTGCATTTTCTGTGAACCTGTTTTACCTAATAGATAAAAAATAAATTGATAGCGGTCTACCAACAAAATTATAGTAGTCCTACTATTTAGATGACACAAAGATGTTTATAAATTACCACATATCTGCTGCTGTGCGTTGGTTTCCCACTGGTGTCATTAGGAATGACTTTAAGGGATACCCAGAGTCACCAAGCAGCCAGCCACTCTGGCCTCTTTCCTCCACATAAGCACTGATGTCACTGCAGACATGCTTAAGTGTTAGAAATAAAACAAAGCTAGAAGGATGGATGAAACAAAATTATTCCTTGCAAATTTATATTTCATGCGTATTGGCCTGAATTTTAGTTGTGAATGTAGGTCTATTTATTTGAGTGCAGGGAATTGCTGAAAAAGGGCTCACATAAGCTACTTAGCTTAACTAGTAGGCCTAACTAACTAATAATCACAATTTTAAAATGTTGCCAAAATGAATCCCCCCTATTCCTTATTTTTGAACAAAGAGATTAAAAATATTGTAAAGCTGTGTTGTGGTGCTGTTTCAGGAGACTTCATAGGACTTATGAAGCAAATTGTCCCTGATTTGAATAACTTTATATTTAGGCTGCTAAGGTCCACTAGATGGTGCTGCAATGACGGAGATAAGGTTTGTAAGTTGTATTGTTTAGTCAGGATGGCCCTGAAATATTGCTTGCCTTGTGTTGAAGATGAAAGCATCGTGAGTTGAGCCGGGCCACTGCGCTATCAAATGCCTAATCATCATGTTACGATCCCCTATGGTTTGGATGTTGATAGCATGGTATCCTTTGCGGCACACACATGTTGACTCATCCTCCCCACTGGGGGCTTTGATGGGAAACAAAGACCCATCAACCAGTCCAATTACACCAGGCATCTGATACTTGTGGTACAAAGCAGCCTTGATTGCAGTGAGTTCATCTCATCTTGGAAATTGTATGTACCGATCAGCCAAATTGCTAATTGCTGTTGCCACCTCTGTTAAATTGCGTGACATAGCGGGCTGTGATACTATATGTCAGCCACTTCACTTTGGCTCGGCATTTCCAACACTGGTCGTAGTTGCTCGACTAACCGATCATCGCTCGGGGTAGCCTGTATCTACTAATGAGCGTTTTGTCATCAAATCGCAACACATCAGTTATCTCAAAGTTAGAAGAGTTAATTTTACGAAGTTAGGGTGCTTCTGTAATAAAAATTTAAATTTAAAATAAAATTTGGACCAAACTAAAGACACATGGACAGATATATATATGATGTTAAAGGTCCTACATGTTCATACAAAGACTGAACAGCTAAACATCAGCTGTGGTTACTGGACTTCAGCAGAGGTTCTGCTCTGAAGAAAGACCACATGGTTACTAAATGTAATGATGGTTCTCTGAAATAAGAGCCAGTGATCTGCAGGCTTCAGTCAGACTGATCTCAGAGCTGTGACAAAGATGAACTGATCAGAAGTTTAGTGTTGAAATGAGAGAACAAACACTTTGAGATCAGATTTGATGGTACGACAGTTTGATGAATGAGGACCACTGTCTCTATACATCTTGTGATGCTGTCAGCTGGGATCCAGCTTTATTTCCTGGAGACATGAACACAACAACAACAGTCGACTCAAACACATGATCACAACAAGCTTCTGGCTGATCTGATTGGCTGCCTGTTCTCTCTCTGAAGTTGTGAGAGGAGAATGGTGACAGGCTTCAGGATTGGACAGAAGACACTTAGGAAAGCAGCCGCTGAGAAGGTTGGAGGTTTACAGGAAATTCTGGATCTCTGCTTTGATACTAACTGTGTTCAGTACAATACTGCTGAAACCAGCATGGACTGACTCCAACCCTCTACTGACCTCAGAGTCTCCAGTCTGCAGTGTGGACTCTCCACAAGATCAGACAGCAGCTTCACTCCTGAATCCTGCAGCTCGTTCTCACTCAGGTCCAGCTCTCTCAGATGGGAGGGGTTGGACTTCAGAGCTGAGGCCAGAGAAGCACAGCTGATCTCTGACAAACTGCAGCCCCTCAATCTGAATAAAGAATAAATGATGTAACTTTAGAAGACAATGTTCCTGCTTGAAATCATTCAGTGTTTAATAATCTGTCCAGAGCTGAAGAAGGTTTAGAAAGTAGAAGTTTAGAAAATGGAAACTCCAAACACCTGAACCCAACAGGATGCAGGTTCAAACTGTAAAATACAAAAAGGTAAAAAGAGCTCTCATTAATATTAATGACAACGTGCTGCTACTTCAATAAAGATGTAGTGACTTCACCTCTTTAACCCTGCAGCTCCACCAGTGGCTCCATCTATACAAACTCATGTTGTGCAGCCAAACACAAAGAAAAAAACACAGAAGCTGATTTAAGATTCCACTCAAGATCCCAAAGTTTCCAAAGATGCCAAATATGTCAGCATGAACTTTGGGGAAATGTGAACAAAAGACATCTACAACATTTCTTTTAGCAATAGTGGAGTCATAAAATCAAAGCTTCTTCACTTTAAACTATTCAGTCAGCATGAGCATCATTTAGCTTCATAACAATGTTGGAAAAACAAATACTGAATATACAGTGGGTACGGAAAGTATTCAGACCCCTTTAAATTTTTCACTCTTTGTTTCATTGCAGCCATTTTCCAAAAATCAAAAAAGTTCATTTTATTTCTCAGTAATGTACACTCAGCACCCCATCTTGACAGAAAAAAACAGAAATGTAGAAATTTTTGCAAATGTATTAAAAAAGAAAAACTGAAATATCACATGGTCATAAGTATTCAGACCCTTTGCCGTGACACTCATATTTAACTCAGGTGCTGTCTATTTCTTCTGATCATCCTTGAGATGGTTCTACACCTTCATTTGAGTCCAGCTGTGTTTGATTATACTGATTGGACTTGATTAGGAAAGCCACACACCTGTCTATATAAGACCTTACAGCTCACAGTGCATGTCAGAGCAAATGAGAATCATGAGGTCAAAGGAACTGCCTGAAGAGCTCAGAGACAGAATTGTGGCAAGGCACAGATCTGGCCAAGGTTACAAAAAAATTTCTGCTGCACTTAAGGTTCCTAAGAGCACAGTGGCCTCCATAATCCTCAAATGGAAGACGTTTGGGACGACCAGAACCCTTCCTAGAGCCGGCCGTCCGGCCAAACTGAGCTATCGGGGGAGAAGAGCCTTGGTGAGAGAGGTAAAGAAGAACCCAAAGGTCACTGTGGCTGAGCTCCAGAGATGCAGTCGGGAGATGGGAGAAAGTTGTAGTAAGTCAACCATCACTGCAGCAATCCACCAGTCGGGCTTTATGGCAGAGTGGCCCGACGGAAGCCTCTCCTCAGTGCAAGACACATGAAAGCCCGCATGGAGTTTGCTAAAAAACACCTGAAGGACTCCAAGATGGTGATAAATAAGATCCTCTGGTCTGATGAGACCAAGATAGAACTTTTTGGCCTTAATTCTAAGCGGTATGTGTGGAGAAAACCAGGCACTGCTCATCACCTGTCCAATACAGTCTCAACAGTGAAGCATGGTGGTGGCAGCATCATGCTGTGGGGGTGTTTTTCAGCTGCAGGGACAGGACGACCGGTTGCAATCGAGGGAAAGATGAATGCGGCCAAGTACAGGGATATCCTGGACGAAAACCTTTTCCAGAGTGCTCTGGACCTCAGACTGGGACGAAGGTTTACCTTCCAACAAGACAATGACCCTAAGCGCACCGCTAAAATAACGAAGGAGTGGCTTCACAACAACTCCGTGGCTGTTCTTGAATGGCCCAGCCAGAGCCCTGACTTAAACCCAATTGAGCATCTCTGGAGAGACCTGAAAATGGCTGTCCACCAACGTTTACCATCCAACCTGACAGAACTGGAGAGGATCTGCAAGGAGGAATGGCAGAGGATACCCAAATCCAGATGTGAAAAACTTGTTGCATCTTTCCCAAAACGACTCATGGCTGTATTAGATCAAAAGGGTGCTTCTACTAAATACTGAGCAAAGGGTCTGAATACTTATGACCATGTGATATTTCAGTTTTTCTTTTTTAATAAATTTGCAAAAATTTCTACATTTCTGTTTTTTTCTGTCAAGATGGGGTGCTGAGTGTACATTACTGAGAAATAAAATGAACTTTTTTGATTTTTGGAAAATGGCTGCAATGAAACAAAGAGTGAAAAATTTAAAGGGGTCTGAATACTTTCCGTACCCACTGTAATTGTTATTGTCCAATAGTTGAAATAGAGATTATTTATTTATTCATTGTATTTATATATTTATTACTCAAATTTATTTAAAACATGGAGAACCGAAGCTAAAAATCAGGAGTTTAAGAGCTGCAGAGTGAATTATCCAGTGGAGATGTTTTTTGTTATTTTTAGGTTTTAAATGTGGAGCTCAATGACCTGGATGACTGAGAATCTTCATAGACATCGAGCTCAACATTGCTCTGCCACAGTCAATGGACTAAACCACTAAAGAAGAAAATAGCATTAAGATCCTCAGTGTGGATCAGTATGATATCAGCCTTATGTCTGCAGTTTAGTGTCACCACAACTTTCACATCATATTAATCTCAGCACAGAAGGAAAAAATGGTGTCTGACCTCAGAGTCTCCAGTCTGCAGTGTGGACTCTCCAGAAAACCACACAGCAGCTTCACTCCTGAATCCTGCAGCTGGTTGTTACTCAGCTGCAGCTCTCTCAGATGGGAGGGGTTGGACTTCAGAGCTGAGGCCAGAGAAGCACAGCTGATCTTTGAGAAACTGCAGCGCCACAATCTGAAAGAAGAATAAATGATGGAGATAAAAATACATTTCTAATCTAATCAGATGTGTTCAGGTTTTAAATGTGGAGCTCAACATTAATATGTCCTAATCAATGAGCTTTTCCCTAAAATGAGAAGAGGGACTTATCATCATAATGTCAGCTTTCTACAGACATCATCCAAATATCAGCACAACATTCATACACCTATTCATGTCAACACAGATCTATGACATGCTGCTGATCTCAGGTCAGTGTGGAACTAGAGGAGAAACACTATATATGGAGTTATGTAACTGAAGTTCAGGAACAGGACCACAACTCTCTCTTAATAATTTGACCATCTGCTCCTCATTCAATTCCTCCTATCCAACCACCCGTGCTTCACTCATTTCATCCACCTGTGCCTCTCTAATCCAATCACATGTACATACGTATATGAATCTGTCTGACCCCTTTCTCTCCCGTTTCCCCTGTTTTCTCACCTCTTTTAATGGGCAGCACGGTGGCCCAGTGCACAGCACTGCTACCTCAGAGCAAGAACATCCTGGGTTCAGACCTTTGTGTGGAGTTTGCATGTTCTCCCCGTGTTTGCGTGGGTTTCCCCTGGGTGCTCTGGTTTCATCCCACCATCAAAGACAGCCATGCTAAGATCCATAAATCTGCCAAAGTAATTATGTTTGTCCATTTTCTACAACAGGAACCACAGGGGGGTTTGATTGAGACGAGTGTCACAATCCTGTCCTGAGTGCTGTGTTTTTGGGTTTTGATTCTGAGGGTTTGGTTTTGTATCTGCATGTTAGACCAGTCATCTGTTCCATTTAGTTCTGAGTTTATTCATTTTTCTGTTAGGTATCTGTTATATAGTCTGTGGCCTTGTATCCAGTCTTCGTGGTTTGTGTTGTTCTGTTATCTTGTCTCCCTTAGCCACCTTGTCTTATTACTTAGAATACCTTTTGCTGTGCTGTCAGTTTAGACTTAGTTTTAGTTTGCTTGCTACCTTTAGTGTGCGTCCTCTACCTGATGTTATTATCTGTCAGCTGGTGTTTAGGTATTTTCCTGATTTCAGTTCTGTTCCAGTCTCATGTATTAGTTTCTGTACCATCATGCTTGAGTTCTTTCTGTTTGTCTATTTATGTTCTCTGCCAGTTTCATTAATTAATCTGATTTTGACCATTCTGCTCTAGTCTCTGTGTAGCCTTTATTATTGATCCACATCTTTAAGTTACTTAGTATCTGTCTTGTATCTTAGTTCCTAGTTCGGTGTCTTAGTTCTTAGTCCTGTACCTTTAGTTCATGTCTTATGTGTTTACGCCTGGTCTGTGTTGTTTTGCCCATGTCTGCTCTGAGTTCTGTTTAACCTTAGCTTCTGTCTGTGTTCCTTGTTGGTGTTAGTTTATTGGTGATCTGTCTGCTTGTATTAGTTTATTTATATTACTCTGATGTTTAGTGTTGAGTAACTTGTGTTTTTCTTTTCCCCCCTCAGTAATCTGCCTGCGAGTCTCTCTGTTTCCCCCTGCTCTCTCTGCCTGCCTGTGTCTCGTTGGCCTCATGTCCCTCACCTGTGTGTCTCCTCCCAGCTCGTTAACCCTGTGTATATATCCTTCCTTGTTTCCCCTCAGTGTTTGTCCGGTCATTGAAGTGTGTAAACGCTCTGTCTCATGTTGTATTGTTTTGCCTGCCCTGCTTGTCATGTCACCCTGTTTCTGTGGATTTTGGGTTTCTGTTGAATCACCTGTTTTATTTGGACTCTGTTATTTTGGATTATGGATTCAGACACTCAGTTGTAAGTGTGCTCGCTTTTGTTTGTTGGAATTAAACCTTCTTTGAACTGCACCCGCTTGCTCCGTGTCCTGCGTTTGTGTTCTCCAACTTTCTCAACCCCTCACAACCCTGACAACGAGCCCCCATCCTGAGGCTCAACCCCCGGGTTCCTAGCCACTCCGGCCCCCAAATCCTTAACCTTGTCCATTTTTGATTCCTTCACCTCTCTCCTCTCAATCCCTCCATCATAAACACTCCTCATTATCCTAATAAACTACCTTTTCATACCTCACATTGGCGTGGTCTTTGTTAGTGAAGGCTCCTTTAAACAGCTGCATTTGTGTGTGTGTGTGTGTGTGTGTGTGTGTTCTGAAGGATCAATATCAATGATCAGACATTATTCGTGAAAACACATTGAAATCAACAGACAAAGAAATATTTCTACTTCAGCAGAAAACTCGATCAGTTTAAAACAAATATTAGTTCAGATGATCTTCTGTATACAGATGTGACTATTTACCAAAATTTTGAAACTTTCATTTACTTTAACTACTAACAGCGGACATTTTCTTTAAGAAACAAGTCTTTGTGACTGCAGACTAAATTTAGTACAAGAAACATGATCAACAAAAGGACATTTACAACTTTATGGATGGAAGTTATGTATGAATAGAAATTAGGTTCAATTATTAATTAAAGGATCTACAATACTAACAGAGTCAGTGAACTGACCTCAGAGTCTCCAGTCTGCAGTGTGGACTCTCCAGAAAACCACACAGCAGCTTCACTCCTGAATCCTGCAGCTCTTGGTTGTTAGTCAGGTCCAGCTCTCTCAGATGGGAGGGGTTGGACTTCAGAGCTGAGGCCAGAGAAGCACAGCTGATCTCTGACAACCTGCAGAACCTCAATCTGAATAAAGAATAAATGATGTAACTTTAGAAGACAATGTTCCTGCTTGAAATCATTCAGTGTTTAATAATCTGTTCAGAGCTGAAGAAGGTTTAGAATGTAGAAGTTTAGAAAATGGAAACTCCAAACACCTGAACCCAACAGGATGCAGGTTCAAACTGTAAAATACAAAAAGGTAAAAAGAGCTCTCATTAATATTAATGACAACGTGCTGCTACTTCAATAAAGACGTAGTGACTTCACCTCTTAAACTCTGCAGCTCCACCAGTGGCTCCATCTATACAAACTCATGTTATGCAGCCAAACACAAAGAAAAACCCACAGAAGCTGATTTAAGATTCCACTCAAGATCCCAAAGTTTCCAAAGATGCCAAATATGTCAGGATGAACTTTGGGGGAATGTGAACAAAAGACATCTACAATATTTCTTTTAGCAATAGTGGAGTCATAAAATCAAAGCTTCTTCACTTTAAACTATTCAGTCAGCATGAGCATCATATAGCTTCATAACAATGTTGGAAAAAAACATACTGAATATATTTGTTATTGTCTGACAGTTGAAATAGAGATTATTTATTTATTGTATTTATTATCATTTATTTTAAACATGGAGAACAGAAGCTAAAAATCAGGAGTTTAAGAGCTGCAGAGTGAATTATCCAGTGGAGATGTTTCTTGCTATTTTAAGGTTTTAAATGTGGAGCTCAACATTGCTCTGCCACAGTCAATGGACTAAACCACTAAAGAAGAAAATAGCATTAAGATCCTCAGTGTGGATCAGTATGATATCAGCATTATGTCTGCAGTTTAGTGTCACCACAACTTTCACATCATATTAATCTCAGCACAGAAGGAAAAAATGGTGTCTGACCTCAGAGTCTCCAGTCTGCAGTGTGGACTCTCCAGAAAACCACACAGCAGCTTCACTCCTGAATCCTGCAGGTTGTAGTTGTCACTCAGGTCCAGCTCTCTCAGATGGGAGGGGTTGGACTTCAGAGCTGAGGCCAGAGAAGCACAGCTGATCTCTGACAAACTGCAGCGCCACAATCTGAATGAAGAATAAATGATGGAGACAAAAATACATTTCTAATCCAATCAGATGTGTTCAGGTTTTAAATGTGGAGCTCAACATTACTATGTCCTAATCAATGAGCTTTTCCTTAAAATGAGAAGAGGGACTTTGTCATCGTGTTATTGTGGATCATCATAATGTCAGCACAACATTCATATAACTATTTATGTCAACACAGATCAATGACATGCTGCTTATCTCAGGCCAGTCTGGAACTACAGGAGAGAAACTATATTGATCCTTTAAACAGCTGCATTTAGAATTAAAGAAAAAAATTGACATTGAAAACAGCTTTTAAAACACTGATCACTCATCACTAAAACTTTACTGGGATTGGTAGTTTTTGAACCAGGGACAGATTTACAATACTATTGTTAACGTATAGGCTATGCCGTCGATTCAATGCAGAAGTATAAATCACACTTTACATTCACTTTAGTAAAATAGAACAAGGGGAACGTGTTGCTCTCAGAAGGAGGCTGGAGGCACATACTGGCACACTGTTCAGTGTAGTGGAAATCTGCATCTTTCCACTGCAGAGGCTCTTTCTACAAAATGGAGAAACTAGTTTAAATGAATGTATTAGTATTTATACAGTATTATTATAATAATATATAGATAAAAGTTAAATTTTAATCAAAAAATAAAGTGTACCGTTAGTATGTTAATATATTAATGATTTAATTTAACTATATGCATTGTCATTTTATGTAATAATATACTATATAGCTCACCACCTGTATAATATTTATTCCAGTCAGACAGCAGTTGATGGCCTACATTGGTCTCTTGATTTCTCCATAATCAGAAGCATAGGAGTTCAACATTTTAGAAGTTTACTGAACCATTAAAACTTTATGTCCCGCCCCATCCAGGCTGTGATTGGTCAGATAACGAAAAGTGAAACTGAGGAGCACATCGATTTTTGGAAAAATTTAATGTGTTTCATCATAAGCCCCTGATATAGCTAAATCTCCAGCTAGCCAACACCACAACCTCCTTATCTTCTCCGTACTGTCTTCTGTCTCACCTCTCCCGCTGCTGACATCTCTGTCTTTGTTTTTGTAATGAGTTGCTCAAGCGGCCCCCGGGCTACCCGTCCATCGGGATATCTCTCGGTGCTCCGGTGACTAGCTGGCTTTTTTCCTGCAAGAGTTTTAACAACTCTGATATGATTGACACCAGCTTTGCGTCGCGTCCTGCCGCTACTCGGGCCTGGGGTGTTTTGAACCTGTTCGGGTCCGGTTTCGGCGCAGAGGTGCATTTGGCTCTCTCCAGCTTTATGCGGCTGTCTTTTGTGGTCATCATTGGGATGCGAGGTAGGCATGACTTGAAAAACTCCACCCGCTGCCCAGTCTCTGTATCCTCCGCCAAGCCGACGACTCTAATGTTTAGGTTGCTGTAGTTCTCTGCCATGTCCAAACTCTCAATGAGGGCAATGACCAGCTTTTCAAGCTCCACAATCCTCAGCTCTTGTGCTGCAGCGGAATTTTCAACTGCTAGTAGCCTAGCCTCTGCTTCATAGTCAACAAACCCGAACGAAGGCGGGCGGGGTGGGGGATTAGCCTACGGTAGATTATAGTTACTCGCACATTGTGCTCATAAATCATTTTTCCGGTTCACACGTATCGATTTTAGGGGCATATGCAAGCAAAATGGTCGCACTGTAGAGCCCTGACAAGGTAGGTCCAACCATTGTCAATGACCTCAGGCACAGAAATTCCCACACTTCTACCTCTAGGGGGCGCTATAAGCAAGGTCAACGCATTTGGCCTTTGAACTTCCGCCTACAAAAGGTGCATATCAAAAACCTTATATCCACGCATTCGGGGGACCGAGCTGAATCTACTGGTATAGGCCACGCCCATTTTCGCCTATAGTTTTTTCTGCAAAATCGCAAAAACTGAAAACCCTTTTTTAATTAACTCCTCCGAAGCCGCAAGTCAGATCGGCACCAAACTTGGCACCGACCATCTCTGGATGAAGCTGATAAAAGTTTGTAGAGGAAATTTTGATGCGACAAAAAATGCCGTAAATATAAGATAACAAATGTTTGCAAAAACCCCCCGCTAAAGACAGGAAGTGATGTCATCTCTTAGGTTTGGAATGGCCAATAGACACCAAATTTGGACCAATAATGTGGGACACCCCCGAGGGCCTGTGCAAAATTTGGTGCACGGACGATGTCTGGACCAAGCCGATTTTGATCCGCGAAAAAATGGCCCAATTTTAAGCTTACAAATATTTCTTGAAAACGCTAAAAAAACCTTTCTGTGCGGAGTTTGTATGTTCTCCCCGTGTCTGCGTGGGTTTTCTCCAGGTGTGCCGTTTTCCGCCACCATCAAAAACATGTTAGGTAGGTCCTCCGTGCAGTTTGACCTGGCATGGCATTTCATTCTGGAGTACAGTGGCTGCCGACTGCTCCCTTCAGGGATGGGTTAAATGCAGAGGATGAATTTCGATACATGAATGTGTATGTGACACTAAAGTACGTTTACATTTACATTTGTTCGCTTGTCTTGCTTTTGTTTATCTACTTTCCCACACACTGCATCCAGCGTAGTCTGCCGTAGCTTCCCTCCACTGCTTCTTTGGGTGGGTGATTTGCAGGCTGATCAACATCTCGCCCCTCCTGTGACCCATGGTTTGACTTTATGTGTTAGGGCTGAATGATTTTGGAAAATAACCTAATTGCTATTTTTTTTTTTACCAATATTGCGATTTAATATGCGATAAAATTTTTAAGCTCTTTACCTTCTGTACTATTCAAAACGGACAAGCAGTAAATCAGTGTATGTGTGAGACTAAAGTTTCTGTAGTGTCAGCTTCTGTCAAGCTTAAGGCCATTGTACAACAAAAAGTCAAGGTACAGCGTAATGTGCGTAGTTGATGCTTACTCTCGCGTGTCACCAGAGTGTAATCGCAGTGTAATCTCGTTTTATCACATGGCGATCATATTGCAAATGCAATTAATCGTTCAGCCCCAGTATGTGTATTCAGAGCCAGTGAGCAGCGGACTTTCAAAATTATAATAATTAAAACTGCGTTAACGTGCAATAAAATAATTGTCGCCGTTAATTCATGTGATAACACGTTAACGTGCTCAGCCCTAGATTAAAACAAATTTTCGTTCAGAGGATGTTCTGTATACAGATGTGACCATTTACCAAAAATTAGAAACAATAATTTACTTTAACTACTAACAGTGGACATTTTCTATAGTTTCTTTAAGAAACAAAAGTCTTTGTGACTGCAGACTAAATTTAGTACAAGAAACATGAAAATATGAACAAACTTTATGGATGGAAGTTATATATGAACAGAAATTAGATTCAATTGTTAATTAAACATATCAGATCTACAATAGTAACAGAGAGTCAGTGAACTGACCTCAGAGTCTCCAGTCTGCAGTGTGGACTCTCCAGAAAACCACACAGCAGCTTCACTCCTGAATCCTGCAAGTTGTTGTCACTCAGCTGCAGCTCTCTCAGATGGGAGGGGTTGGACTTCAGAACTGAGGCCAGAGAAGCACAGCTGATCTCTGGCAAACTGCAGTGCCACAATCTGAATAAAGAAAAATTATGATGACAATGATTAGATGACAATGTTCCTGCTTGAAATCATTCAGTGTTTAATAATCTGCTGAAGAAGGTTTAGAATGTAGAGGTTTAGAAATTGGAAACTGGGGGGGTAATGTGATGGACGTTTTTGCCAGAGCTCCGTGCCACTCTGTGCTTTTTTTCCCATTAGTCTGACAACAACCAGGTGCTATAAGACATTTTTGTTATGCAACAACAAGCTATGTCTTTGGAAAATGTTTGGCCACAGTTTTTCATCAAGATGGGAAGCACCAGAGGCAATAAAGACAAAAAAAGACCAACTCTGAGCCCCGGCTACGACACACAAGATAGTAAGTGTGAGTGACCAGTTGCAGCCATGGGCTGGTAAGACCAAGCTGGATCGAGGTATGGTTCTGCAACCATTGGTGGGATCTGATGCTGTGCTGTAGGCGGGTTTGACTGCACTAGGGGAGCTAGATCATGGCACAACATCGTCATGGACTGCATTCCTAGTGAATACATCACGTGTATTCTTCACCCCAAAATATATGCCTTCCATAAGGTCTGGGACCCTTACTTGCAGCATACTGGGCCCACGCTGTCATCCTCCTTGCTTTGTGGATTTCCCAGATCAGCCTAACCAGTCTTTGTTTTAAGTGCCCACTAACAAGCACCTTGTAGCCTTGCTATGTTTGTATGCTCTGTATTGATTCTCATCTGGATACTGCTTTGTCTTTGAAAGGGAGGAGGCCGGATGGAAAATGTCCCCACTGTCATTTATTTTAATACTTACTGTATTGTCGTCTTCTGTGTTACTTTCTTAGACCGATCGTGTGTTTTGCCTGCAACATCTTAATTATTAGCTAGTAAGCAAAATATGTCAGGGACTTTTTTTCCGGTTTTAGCCTGCATCACATGAGCTTCGGACATTAGGATGTGATTTAAGCTGAGATAGATGTCACCCTATCTACTATCCTAGTGACAACCATTGTATGACCAGTTATTGAAAAATAGAAATGTGAATTTTGTTGAAGGATTGCCATCTTCTTTGTGTGATGATACATTGTTGCCTTTAGATAAAAACAATTTGTTGATTATTGATGATTTAATGAGTGATGCTAGCAAAAACATTGAGGTCCAAATTATGATTACAAAATATGTGCATCATAGAAATTTAAGTTGTTTATACCTAGTTCAGAATTTGTTTTTTCAAGGCAAAGTTCGCCGTACTATTGATCTGAATACCAATACTCTTGTTTTGTTTAAAACTCCCAGAGATAAATACCAAGTCATGCTAATGGCTAGACAAATGTTTCCTGGGAAGAGTCATTTTTTTATGGATTGTTTCGAGGATGCCACCAGTGTTCCTTATGGTTACTTGATGACTGATTTTAAAGCTAAGACACCTGATGATTTCAGACTCAGAACCGACTTGCTTTCAGAGCTGCCTGTTGTGTATGTGCCTAAGAGAAAGTAAATAAACATGTCTGATTGCATTAAGAGAAACCTGTCTTACTGCAAACTATGCACGGAGCATCTCCATCTCAGAGAGTGAATATTATTCAATCTGCATCACCAAACCTTTTGGTAGCGTTATACCAAACAGCTTTCCATCTTTTAAAAGGTAAAATTCCTTTAAATAAGACACAGTATCAAAAATTAAAAAAGAAGAAGGCGGGGTTAGCCAATAAAAAGGTTTGCGCATCAAAGAAAAAGAAGACGTTGCTTAAACAGTCTGGCGGTTTTCTTCTCCCCCTCCTGAGTATCGCTGTGCCTTTTATAACGAGTCTTATTGGTTCAAGACAAACTTAGAGGACTATGGAATATGCACAAAAAATGTTTCTGGTACCTAAACAACAGCTTGATCTTTTAAGAAGACCTCCGGCACACGAGTCTATTCTAGAAACTGTTGAAAATGACCTGGATCGTAAGACATTCTGGATCAAAAGACTGAAGATCAAAAAAATATTCCATCACATTGCAGAGATTTCTCACCATGGTAAAACCAGGAGAAAAAGACCAGAACACACTAACTTTGTCAATGCCGGTCGCTGAGGATTTTCACTCTTCAGAGCAGAAGAATCAAGAAGGAAGAGACTTGGTTTTTGAAGAAGTTTTTAAAAACATGCCAAAAAACAGCAGGAATAAAGCCCAGCATATTTTGGATAAAATGTCCTCCTCAAAAAACATATCTGCATGGACTGAACGTGGGGTTTGTGTTTAATGGTAATGTTATTAAAGGGTCTCATGTGTATGATTTAATAAGAGGAGTGACTGCTTCTCAAAACGTGTCGGACAGCCAGAGACCTACAGGTTGGGATGAATATCTGCAATCGTTGGCTATACTGAATATACCTTTATCAGTTGTACCAAATCAACAGGTCAAAAGAAAAATTGACGAGATTAAGAGAAAGACTTTTGGAGAATCTTCTCCTCTTATCACTGGACCGCCATCTACACCTCTTGTTACCAGAGGGCGTCGATTAGCAAACAATGAAACAAGTCCTTTTGTTTCTCCTGAAATGCGATGAGTGATGGATAACTTTTTTAATTGTTATTTGTTTTAAATAAATACAGAGACATAACTTTATCATTTCATTATCACAAGTGTTTTTATTTACACTCACCTAAAGGATTATTAGGAACACCACACTAATACTGTGTTTGACCCCCTTTCGCCTTCAGAACTGCCTTAATTCTACGTGGCGTTGATTCAACAAGGTGCTGAAAGCATTCTTTAGAAATGTTGGCCCATATTGATGGATAGCATCTTGCAGTTGATGGAGATTTGTGGGATGCACATCCAGGGCACGAAGCTCCCGTTCCACCACATCCCAAAGATGCTCTCTTGGGTTGAGATCTGGTGACTGTGGGGGCCATTTTAGGACAGTGAACTCATTGTCATGTTCAAGAAACCAATTTGAAATGATTGGAGCTTTGTGACATGGTGCATTATCCTGCTGGAAGTAGCCATCAGAGGATGGGTACATGGTGGCCATAAAGGGATGGACATGGTCAGAAACAATGCTCAGGTAGGCCGTGGCATTTAAACGAGGCCTAATTGGCACTAAGGGGCCTAAAGTGTGCCAAGAAAACATCCCCCACACCATTACACCTCCACCACCAGCCTGCACAGTGGTAACAAGGCATGATGGATCCATGTTCTCATTCTGTTTACGCCAAATTCTGACTCTACCATCTGAATGTCTCAACAGAAATCGAGACTCATCAGACCAGGCGACATTTTTCCATCTGTCCAATTTTGGTGAGCTCTTGCAAATTGTAGCCTCTTTTTCCTATTTGTAGTGGAGATGAGTGGTACCCGGTGGGGTCTTCTGCTGTTGTAGCCCATCCGCCTCAAGGTTGTGCGTGTTGTGGCTTCACAAATGCTTTGCTGCATACCTCGGTTGTAACGAGTGGTTATTTCAGTCAAAGTTGCTCTTCTATCAGCTTGAATCGGTCGGCCCATTCTCCTCTGACCTCTAGCATCAACGAGGCATTTTCGCCCACAGGACTGCCGCATACTGGATGTTTTTCCCTTTTCACACCGTTCTTTGTAAACCCTAGAAATGGTTGTGCGTGAAAATCCCAGTAACTGAGCAGATTGTGAAATACTCAGACCGGCCCGTCAGGCACCAACAACCATGCCACGCTCAAAATTGCTTAAATCACCTTTCTTTCCCATTCTGACATTCAGTTTGGAGTTCAGGAGATTGTCTTGACCAGGACCACACCCCTAAATGCATTGAAGCAACTGCCATGTGATTGGTTGATTAGATAATTGCATTAATGAGAAATTGAACAGGTGTTCCTAATAATCCTTTAGGTCAGTGTATATCACCATAATAAAAAACATTGCCGTAAACATTGCAATCTATAAATCATTTTGATAATGAACGGCACACAACTTCTAATATTATTATACACACTTAAAAGAATCTGATACTTGGACACACTGGTTATATTCTGCATAATTATTTTGACCACATACAACCGAGGGTCGTATTTTTTTCACAAATTTGAACACCATAATATCATTGCATGACCGTTTTACTATATTTAGTCATTACATTGTCATAAGATAATCCTCTATCCATATGGTAAAGACACACAATGCTGACCACACACTACAGAATCCACATCTTACACTTGTCTAACAGAATGTTGCGTGGACTTACAATTACTGTTGAGAAAGACAGGAGGATTCAGGAAAATGTGAGTATACCGGTGAGTTCCCAAAACTGTCAAAGAATGACCCCACACCCTGCTTGTCAATAAAGATAGCGACCCAGTGTTGTCCTCCAAGGTGGGAGGGGTCTGTGTTTACCACCATCATGGCGGGTCTCTTTTTAATAACTGATTTAAGAAGCTGGTCACTAGCAAATACTCCAAGAAAGACGCCTTGCTTCACTACCTTGTCAAGTACTTTTGACAGTTCTATCGTATTCATACTATCTTTTGTTAAAGTTAGAAAAAGTCAATGAGAACCTGTCTTCCTGAAGATATCTCTATTATAGAATCATATGTGGTGTAAATAACCGCATTTATTGCACGTTGAAGCAGATTTCTAAAACGAGCCTCTGGTCTAACACTACCGTTTTTAATGAGCGACATATGGTCTCCGCATCCTTCATCAGGGCTCAGGTTAAAACAGAACAGACTATATCCATTACAAAACTCGTCGCGGGTTATGGCCATAGCGTTGTTTTTAAGATACTTCCCAGTTGCCGAGTACAATTGATGATACTCCCTGATGGCCTTCCCTCTGGTAAAGTTGGGTTGAAAGGGTTTTGATGGATATTGTTGGCCGTCAACGTATAAACATAAAAACTCTATATCATAATGGTTAAATGTAAATGGACCACGCGCATAACTACCTCTAAATGCCTCATGATCTACAAATCCTACTACAATAAATGTAGGTATTTGTCCCAAGAATACATTTTCTTGATTACAAACACGAGTGCCCGTTGGGAAGCTAAAAATTTTTAAGACAGACTGTCTATGGGATATTTAACGTTGCCATGCGTTAATGCCTTAGCGTGTGCTAGCTTAACAGCCAGAGATACGGTGACTTTCTTTACAAACAGGCTTGCTGACATAATGTTAACCCGAAAGTCGTCTACAGTGTTGTGCATTAAGCAAAATTTGTTTTTAGCTCATGAATTTTATCTTGAGGTCTACTCCATTTATCTTGAAAAAACAAGTCAGAATGTAAAGGGGATATTAGCTCCACTACGCGGCCGCCTTGTGTTTACTCCACTCTTTTAACTAGTCCCTTGTTGCGTCCTCCAGCCGTTACGTCGTCCATATGACCTGCTGTATCCATGCAAAATAGTCCGGATCCAAACTGTGTCTGCAGAGCGTCCTTTACGTAGTTCAAAAGGCACTCTATTATACCCCTGTAAGGATATGTGTTTGATGATTGCGTTATGAGTCGGTCCCCCAACAATATGTCGACCTGTGAAAATATTGTACATCCAGGGTAGTTGATAAAGCCCACTTCCACCTCTACCCACTGCCTGCACCAACCAAGGACTCTCTCTCCACCATGGGAGACAGGGCCTTCCAGGCAGTCGCCCCACGGCTCTGGAATGCCCTCCCAGAGCCCCTAAGGGCCCCACAAACTCTGGAGGTTTTTAAGAAGGGCCTAAAGACTTTTTTATTTCAAAAGGCCTTTTAACAGTCATGGTTTTACATTTTTTGTTACGGTGTTTTATTGCGATTGTTATTTTCTGGAACTGTTTT
This sequence comes from Micropterus salmoides, assembly GCF_014851395.1. NCBI lineage: Eukaryota > Metazoa > Chordata > Actinopteri > Centrarchiformes > Centrarchidae > Micropterus > Micropterus salmoides. The sequence continues at coordinate 2,534,637 of NW_024041151.1, forward strand.
TAACCCTTGTTGTTGTAGCACTTTGAGATTTCCCTGAAATGTAAAGTGCATTATAAATAAAATTTATTATTATTATTATTATTATTATTACTTCGTCTGCTTGATCCAGGTTTCCGCCATTAGCTTTGGTGATTTTGCGCGCGTGTACAGAAACGTATTGTTTAGATCCAGGTAGTCCTCTGTACTAGCTGGAATGAAAAATTCAAGGGGTGCAGAGTCTGATACCGCTGCTAGAGGTGGGAATTCGACGTAGATGCATTCTCACCATAAACAGGTCTAGCTCCAACTTGATGCACTCTTGTGACAGGTTATGTACCAACGACATTCTCGTTAGAAAATGTCTCTTGTCTTCTGACATTTTGTCGACTTGCTTCTCCTTGCTTGTTTATTTTCCCTAGTCTTGGTATGGGTCTTCCTATTTGTTGTTCAGCTACGCCTCTTTGGTGGGGAACTCCCTCTTTTCCCAGGAGGTCGTTTTATTGGTCGGGGGGCCGCGGCCACTATACCCGACCCCTCTTGACGCCTGTTCATGACGTTAGTAATTTAAATGAGGGGCAACAAATGTAAATCCTTTCTTGAATAAGGGGAATGCTAATCTAAACAGACCCCTAAAGATACCCCCTAACCCTGCACCATACTGAGCACCGAGGCCGCTGTATCCTGGTAAATCACCACCTGCTCGGGCTGTATAATATGCAACGTATTTGTTCGCATTGTGATGGTACATGTTTGCTCCTTGTCTAATACCTATATTTTACGGGTCGAATGTGTAGCTTTATTATCACTTTGCCGTACGTCAAAGGGATATGTTGATTCTGATCTGTCTTGAGAGAAATCTCGATACTATCAATGTGTGTTTTGCAGAGCCTCAGATAGTGTGGTCTGTCGTAAGTATTTGTGATCATATGGTTGTTTGGCCCCGATATATGTACTATTCTTAAAAGAGGGACGTAACTATCCCCTACTGTTTGATGACCAACAATATCGGTATAAACAAATATATTATACATCCCTACGTTAACATCGCTAGTTAGTTCATGGCTGAGCTCTAAACGTTGTAATTCCCTCGTGAGTTTTAAAAGCCGCTCCGGGGATAAATCCCAACATTTGTGCAAGTTTTCCTTGAAACGTTAATTCTACGTATCTCGTTGGTAAAATGCTTACTCTGTTGGTAATGTTGTTGTAATCAAGCTCAATGTGACCCATGTCGTTTTCAGTTAAACAGCTGTTTAGTTCAGCTATTATCTGTGACATTGTTGTAGCCAGTGTTTGATTAAATAATTAATTAATTAATTTTTTTATTAAATATTTTTTTATTAATCAAAAATGTATTCACGTGCACGACTGCGCAGCATGCATGTGCACATTCACATGCACACGCTTTGCTGGCCTTGATTTACTTCACCTCTTAAACTCTGCAGCTCCACCAGTGGCTCCATCTATACAAACTCATGTTGTGCAGCCAAATACAAAGAAAAACACACAGAAACTGATTTAAAGTAGTCATATTATGCTAATTTTCAGGTTCATAATTTTATTTAGGAGTTGTACCAGAATCTGTTTACATGGTTTCATTTTCAAAAAATACCATATTTTTTGTCATACTGCACATTGCTGCAGCTCCTCTTTTCACTCTGTGTGTTGAACGCTTCGTTTAGCTATGGAGTGATGCACCCGAGTTCTACAAGATCTTTTTTGGGAGTAGCACATGCACAATACCAGACCGTTCTCATTTCAGGGCACTTTGTCATGCTGTCTGAAAACGTCAGTTATGACACACTGAGATAAGAACGCACTGATTAAAGACTACTAGACAATCATCAGCAGAGTAGGGCAGGTCGTAAGGGGGGCTGGTAAGGGGAACATAGACTGGAGCAAGAGTTTCAGAGTGGTGAATTATTAATTTGTAACAAAATCTTTCATCCATAAAGTGTGTGCTATTTGACTGTTGATTGTGATTTGTTGGTTTGCAAACAACAGTGGAAAAGAGAGGAGCAGTCGTAGAAAAACACCAGACATGTTCGATTGAAACCAGGAGCCTCTACTCACCCCTTTAGAAATTCATCGCAAGGCAAGCCCCGCCCCCAGAGGTACCGGTACATTCGGAAAGTACTACCCCCCGAGCAGGGACTTTTTGGGGGGTAAAATAAATACCCTGAAAATTTAGACCCTGGTCCCTTCAGTGGAAACGCAGTGAGTTCCTCTAAAGGTTCCTAGTTCCAGGTTATAGTCCCTTTGGTCGAAATGCGGCTATACACAAAAAAGGTATATACTCAATAAAGGAGAGGGAAATAGCATAATACAAGCTCTTTATGATTTGACTCAAGATCCCAAAGTTTCCAAAGATGCGAAATTTGTCATCATGAACTTTGGGGAAATGTGAACAAAAGACATCTACAATATTTCTTTTAGCAATAGTGGAGTCATCAAATCAAAGCTTCTTCAGTTTAAACTATTCAGTCAGCATGAGCATCATTTAGCTTCATAACATGTTGGAAAAGAAAATACTGAATAATTGGTTATTGTCTAATAGTTGAAATAGAGATTATTTATTTATTCATATGTATTTATTATTCTCATTTATTTAAAATATGGAGAACAGAAACTGAAAATCAGGAGTTTAAGAGCTTCAGAGTGAAATATCCAGAGGAGATGTTTCCTGTTATATTAAGGTTTTAAATGTGGAGCTCAACATTGCTGTCACAGTCAAGGGACTAAACCACTGAAGAGAACAGACTTTAGCATTAAGATACTCAGTGTGGATCACAGAGGTGGAAGTAAGTCACACATGTCCAAGTCACAATCAAGTCTTATACTTCAAGTTACTGGGATGAAAGTCAAGTCATATGAAATTCTTAGAAATTCAGTTTAAGAAAGGTGGCAGGTAGCTGACGCTTTTATCCAAAGCGACTTACAATTGATATTTCTTTCAGAGATTGCACACCTCTGGAGCCACTAGGGGTTAGGGGTGTGAGAATTTGCTTATGTTTCTTCAGCTGTAGAGCAAGTTAATTTCATGTTAATATGCATGCCTTTGTATTTCTCAGTTTCTATTTGTAAATTTTGCTGTGTCTTTCCATGTGCTAGCTTTAATCAGTGAATGCTAATATGGGTCATGTCAATAATAAAGGTTATTTGAACACCAAGTGTAAGGAAGCTTTCCATCAGATCTGTTGGAATATTTAAGATTTATAATAAAGCCTTATTCGTAAGGATTTGATTTGAAGATAGTTGTCCTTTGTTCATTTCCAGAACCACACCCATTCACTGTCGTAACCTGTCGCTGGAATAAATAAAGCACCCTCTCAGAATTGATTCTCTGGCCGGAATCATTTCATCCATAGTTGTCAGACCCAAACCAATTGTTTCCTGAGGTCCCCTTCCTCACAAATACCATGAAAAATAACACAGGTTTTTCTAAGGGTATATCTTAGCGCATTTTTTACAAAAACAGCACCACCCCTTGGCGGCAAGTGGCTGCTGCTGCATCATGCCATTGATTGACGCAGATGTGTTTATTTGCTGGTAGATCATGAACTTTCTACTTAAAGCTGGATATCTTTATTTTCAGAATTTTATTGGCTACATGAAGTGCCAGTCAGTCATCGGCACAATTGGTTGCAATTGGCTTGGCTTACCTACAAAATGTTGTGGTGGCCGTATCACTGATTTTTGAGCTGCAGACTTTGCACACCGCTGTTCTTTTCTTCCTACTGTCATCGTCAACATAATCCTTGAATGTCTGTGTTGTACATGTAACGTTAACAGTCTTTTTCATCACCGCTGTTGCAGAGATCAGGACTGCTATGTGAAAGCACACATGGTTGCAGGTTTATGCCGTAACTGTTGGAATAAGTGGAAATGCAAGTATTTGATTAAAAAAAAACAAGTCATTTTCAAGTCATCTGTCTGAAGTCTAAGTCAAGTTTCAAGTCATGAACTCCAAGTCAAAGTCAAGTCGAGTCTTTTGTCTGTTTTAGTCAAGCAAGTCTCAGGTCTTCAAATTTGCGACTTGACTCTGACTTGAGTCAAGTCATGTGACTCAAGTCCGCCACCTCTGGTGGATCAGTATAATTGTGTTGCCCTTAAGGCATAATATTAATTTGACTTAGTTGAACCAGAACTAGACTTGGAAATCCATCCACAAGTGAGAAGCTATGCGACAACTCTAAGAGAAAGGCCTCAGCACAGATCGCTTTAAAGGCTTCTACAGCTGCAACACTCTTGTACGAGCCATAGCACTCCTAATTCATATTGCAAGGTCTCACAAGCCCTCTAACCGTATGTGCAAGTGCTGGCATAAGTGCGATTTTCCCCGCACTGCAGATGAACTATCCCAAGCAAAGGAAATCATCAGGGCTGAAGAGAGCATTCACAAAGGAATTTGAAGCTTTGGAATCAAATAACCCAGTACCGCTAAACAGAAGCCTTACCGCCTCTATCCCATTTTGAAGGACAATCTTCTGTGCTTAGGTGGCCAACTGAAATACGCCAACCTCAGCCTTTGAGAAAAGAGCATGTTAATCCTCCCAAATGACAACCACATCTCTCTATTACTTGTCAGACAACATTATGCCCAGATCAAGCATTAAGGCCTTCACCTGACGGAAGGTGCTGATAGGCAGGGTTTTGGCTATTGGGAGGGAAGAGGCTCATCCACTATGTTTCACACCAATGTATAACTTGACTAAGAGGCAAAATGCAACAACAAGAATGGCATATTTGCCCCAAGAACGCCTGGAAGCTTGTCCTCCTTTCAAGTTCTTGGGATCTAGATGTTCCACGATGCCCCCAAAAACTGGTCAATTTCTGTGATCACAAAGACTTTCACCAGAGAAAATGTAAGAATGAGAAAGGTGGAATTGAAGACTACAGATCAAGGTTATCCAAAGAATTTCTTCAGACCAGTTAGAGAAGTTGTTTTGCCCTTAAGGCATAATATTAAGAATGCTTTTATTTTGAAATGTGTGTTATCGGATTTGCTCAAGGACTTCCTGGTTAGTCATTTCAGGAATCTGTTCACTTGCTTTAGGACTTCATCTACTTTGTAAACGGCAGAGAGGCAACGTCAGTTAAATGTAAATAGTAAATAAATTAGTTAAAAGTAAATAATTTCATAGTTGTACTTGAGTTAATTTTAAAGATAATATTACATGGAAAGATGAAAATTAATTTCTAATAAAAA
>NW_024041151.1:2540321-2589978 GCF_014851395.1 Micropterus salmoides
TGGTCTCTTGATTTCTCCATAATCAAAGCATAGGAGTTCAACAATTTTAGAAGTTTACTGAACCATTAAAACTTTATGTCCCGCCCCATCCAGGCTGTGATTGGTCAGATAACGAAAAGTGAAACTGAGGAGCACATCGATTTTTGGAAAATTTAATGTGTTCATCATAAGCCCTGATATAGCTAAATCTCCAGCTAGCCAACACCACAACCTCCTTATCTTCTCCGTACTGTCTTCTGTCTCACCTCTCCCGCTGCTGACATCTCTGTCTTTGTTTTTGTAATGAGTTGCTCAAGCGGCCCCCGGGCTACCCGTCCATCGGGATATCTCTCGGTGCTCCGGTGACGCTGGCTTTTTTCCTGCAAGAGTTTTAACAACTCTGATATGATTGACACCAGCTTTGCGTCGCGTCCTGCCGCTACTCGGGCCTGGGGTGTTTTGAACCTGTTCGGGTCCGGTTTCGGCGCAGAGGTGCATTTGGCTCTCTCCAGCTTTATGCGGCTGTCTTTTGTGGTCATCATTGGGATGCGAGGTAGGCATGACTTGAAAAACTCCACCCGCTGCCCAGTCTCTGTATCCTCCGCCAAGCCGACGACTCTAATGTTTAGGTTGCTGTAGTTCTCTGCCATGTCCAAACTCTCAATGAGGGCAATGACCAGCTTTTCAAGCTCCACAATCCTCAGCTCTTGTGCTGCGGAATTTTCAACTGCTAGTAGCCTAGCCTCTGCTTCATAGTCAACAAACCCGAACGAAGGCGGGCGGGGTGGGGATTAGCCTACGGTAGATTATAGTTACTCGCACATTGTGCTCATAAATCATTTTTCCGGTTCACACGTATCGATTTTAGGGGCATATGCAAGCAAAATGGTCGCACTGTAGAGCCCTGACAAGGTAGGTCCAACCATTGTCAATGACCTCAGGCACAGAAATTCCCACACTTCTACCTCTAGGGGGCGCTATAAGCAAGGTCAACGCATTTGGCCTTTGAACTTCCGCCTACAAAAGGTGCATATCAAAAACCTTATATCCACGCATTCGGGGGACCGAGCTGAATCTACTGGTATAGGCCACGCCCATTTTCGCCTATAGTTTTTTCTGCAAAATCGCAAAAACTGAAAACCCTTTTTTAATTAACTCCTCCGAAGCCGCAAGTCAGATCGGCACCAAACTTGGCACCGACCATCTCTGGATGAAGCTGATAAAAGTTTGTAGAGGAAATTTTGATGCGACAAAAAATGCCGTAAATATAAGATAACAAATGTTTGCAAAAACCCCCGCTAAAGACAGGAAGTGATGTCATCTCTTAGGTTTGGAATGGCCAATAGACACCAAATTTGGACCAATAATGTGGGACACCCCCGAGGGCCTGTGCAAAATTTGGTGCACGGACGATGTCTGGACCAAGCCGATTTTGATCCGCGAAAAAATGGCCCAATTTTAAGCTTACAAATATTTCTTGAAAACGCTAAAAAAACCTTTCTGTGCGGAGTTTGTATGTTCTCCCCGTGTCTGCGTGGGTTTTCTCCAGGTGTGCCGTTTTCCGCCACCATCAAAAACATGTTAGGTAGGTCCTCCGTGCAGTTTGACCTGGCATGGCATTTCATTCTGGAGTACAGTGGCTGCCGACTGCTCCCTTCAGGGATGGGTTAAATGCAGAGGATGAATTTCGATACATGAATGTGTATGTGACACTAAAGTACGTTTACATTTACATTTGTTCGCTTGTCTTGCTTTTGTTTATCTACTTTCCCACACACTGCATCCAGCGTAGTCTGCCGTAGCTTCCCTCCACTGCTTCTTTGGGTGGGTGATTTGCAGGCTGATCAACATCTCGCCCCTCCTGTGACCCATGGTTTGACTGTATGTGTTAGGGCTGAATGATTTTGGAAAATAACCAATTGCTATTTTTTTTTTTACCAATATTGCGATTTAATATGCGATAAAATTTTTAAGCTCTTTACCTTCTGTACTATTCAAAACGGACAAGCAGTAAATCAGTGTATGTGTGAGACTAAAGTTTCTGTAGTGTCAGCTTCTGTCAAGCTTAAGGCCATTGTACAACAAAAAGTCAAGGTACAGCGTAATGTGCGTAGTTGATGCTTACTCTCGCGTGTCACCAGAGTGTAATCTCGTTTTATCACATGGCGATCATATTGCAAATGCAATTAATCGTTCAGCCCCAGTATGTGTATTCAGAGCCAGTGAGCAGCGGACTTTCAAAATTATAATAATTAAAACTGCGTTAACGTGCAATAAAATAATTGTCGCCGTTAATTCATGTGATAACACGTTAAAGTGCTCAGCCCTAGATTAAAACAAATTTTCGTTCAGAGGATGTTCTGTATACAGATGTGACCATTTACCAAAAATTAGAAACAATAATTTACTTTAACTACTAACAGTGGACATTTCTACAGTTTCTTTAAGAAACAAAAGTCTTTGTGACTGCAGACTAAATTTAGTACAAGAAACATGAAAATATGAACAAACTTTATGGATGGAAGTTATATATGAACAGAAATTAGATTCAATTGTTAATTAAACATATCAGATCTACAATAGTAACAGAGAGTCAGTGAACTGACCTCAGAGTCTCCAGTCTGCAGTGTGGACTCTCCAGAAAACACACAGCAGCTTCACTCCTGAATCCTGCAAGTTGTTGTCACTCAGGTTTATCTCTCTCAGATGGGAGGGGTTGGACTTCAGAGCTGAGGCCAGAGAATCAAAGCTGATCTCTGACAAACTGCAGCGCCTCAATCTGAATAAAGAAAAATTATTAGATGACAATGTTCCTGCTTGAAATCATTCAGTGTTTAATAATCTGCTGAAGAAGGTTTAGAATGTAGAGGTTTAGAAATTGGAAACTGGGGGGTAATGTGATGGACGTTTTTGCCAGAGCTCCGTGCCACTCTGTGCTTTTTTCCCCATTAGTCTGACAACAACCAGGTGCTATAAGACATTTTTGTTATGCAACAACAAGCTATGTCTTTGGAAAATGTTTGGCCACAGTTTTTCATCAAGATGGGAAGCACCAGAGGCAATAAAGACAAAAAAAGACCAACTCTGAGCCCCGGCTACGACACACAAGATAGTAAGTGTGAGTGACCAGTTGCAGCCAGGGGCTGGTAAGACCAAGCTGGATCGAGGTATGGTTCTGCAACCATTGGTGGGATCTGATGCTGTGCTGTAGGCGGGTTTGACTGCACTAGGGGAGCTAGATCATGGCACAACATCGTCATGGACTGCATTCCTAGTGAATACATCACGTGTATTCTTCACCCCAAAATATATGCCTTCCATAAGGTCTGGGACCCTTACTTGCAGCATACTGGGCCCACGCTGTCATCCTCCTTGCTTTGTGGATTTCCCAGATCAGCCTAACCAGTCTTTGTTTTAAGTGCCCACTAACAAGCACCTTGTAGCCTTGCTATGTTTGTATGCTCTGTATTGATTCTCATCTGGATACTGCTTTGTCTTTGAAAGGGAGGAGGCCGGATGGAAAATGTCCCCACTGTCATTTATTTTAATACTTACTGTATTGTCGTCTTCTGTGTTACTTTCTTAGACCGATCGTGTGTTTTGCCTGCAACATCTTAATTATTAGCTAGTAAGCAAAATATGTCAGGGACTTTTTTTCCGGTTTTAGCCTGCATCACATGAGCTTCGGACATTAGGATGTGATTTAAGCTGAGATAGATGTCACCCTATCTACTATCCTAGTGACAACCATTGTATGACCAGTTATTGAAAAATAGAAATGTGAATTTTGTTGAAGGATTGCCATCTTCTTTGTGTGATGATACATTGTTGCCTTTAGATAAAAACAATTTGTTGATTATTGATGATTTAATGAGTGATGCTAGCAAAAACATTGAGGTCCAAATTATGATTACAAAATATGTGCATCATAGAAATTTAAGTTGTTTATACCTAGTTCAGAATTTGTTTTTTCAAGGCAAAGTTCGCCGTACTATTGATCTGAATACCAATAATCTTGTTTTGTTTAAAACTCCCAGAGATAAATACCAAGTCATGCTAATGGCTAGACAAATGTTTCCTGGGAAGAGTCATTTTTTTTATGGATTGTTTCGAGGATGCCACCAGTGTTCCTTATGGTTACTTGATGATTGATTTTAAAGCTAAGACACCTGATGATTTCAGACTCAGAACCGACTTGCTTTCAGAGCTGCCTGTTGTGTATGTGCCTAAGAGAAAGTAAATAAACATGTCTGATTGCATTAAGAGAAACCTGTCTTACTGCAAACTATGCACGGAGCATCTCCATCTCAGAGAGTGAATATTATTCAATCTGCATCACCAAACCTTTTGGTAGCGTTATACCAAACAGCTTTCCATCTTTTAAAAGGTAAAATTCCTTTAAATAAGACACAGTATCAAAAATTAAAAAAGAAGAAGGCGGGGTTAGCCAATAAAAAGGTTTGCGCATCAAAGAAAAAGAAGACGTTGCTTAAACAGTCTGGCGGTTTTCTTCTCCCCCTCCTGAGTATCGCTGTGCCTTTTATAACGAGTCTTATTGGTTCAAGACAAACTTAGAGGACTATGGAATATGCACAAAAAATGTTTCTGGTACCTAAACAACAGCTTGATCTTTTAAGAAGACCTCCGGCACACGAGTCTATTCTAGAAACTGTTGAAAATGACCTGGATCGTAAGACATTCTGGATCAAAAGACTGAAGATCAAAAAAATATTCCATCACATTGCAGAGATTTCTCACCATGGTAAAACCAGGAGAAAAAGACCAGAACACACTAACTTTGTCAATGCCGGTCGCTGAGGATTTTCACTCTTCAGAGCAGAAGAATCAAGAAGGAAGAGACTTGGTTTTTGAAGAAGTTTTTAAAAACATGCCAAAAAACAGCAGGAATAAAGCCCAGCATATTTTGGATAAAATGTCCTCCTCAAAAAACATATCTGCATGGACTGAACGTGGGGTTTGTGTTTAATGGTAATGTTATTAAAGGGTCTCATGTGTATGATTTAATAAGAGGAGTGACTGCTTCTCAAAACGTGTCGGACAGCCAGAGACCTACAGGTTGGGATGAATATCTGCAATCGTTGGCTATACTGAATATACCTTTATCAGTTGTACCAAATCAACAGGTCAAAAGAAAAATTGACGAGATTAAGAGAAAGACTTTTGGAGAATCTTCTCCTCTTATCACTGGACCGCTATCTACACCTCTTGTTACCAGAGGACATCGATTAGCAAACAATGAAACAAGTCCCTTTGTATCTCCTGAAATGCGATGAGTGATGGATAACTTTTTTAATTGTTATTTGTTTTAAATAAATACAGAGACATAACTTTATCATTTCATTATCACAAGTGTTTTTATTTACACTCACCTAAAGGATTATTAGGAACACCACACTAATACTGTGTTTGACCCCCTTTCGCCTTCAGAACTGCCTTAATTCTACGTGGCATTGATTCAACAAGGTGCTGAAAGCATTCTTTAGAAATGTTGGCCCATATTGATGGATAGCATCTTGCATTTGATGGAGATTTGTGGGATGCACATCCAGGGCACGAAGCTCCCGTTCCACCACATCCCAAAGATGCTCTCTTGGGTTGAGATCTGGTGACTGTGGGGGCCATTTTAGGACAGTGAACTCATTGTCATGTTCAAGAAACCAATTTGAAATGATTGGAGCTTTGTGACATGGTGCATTATCCTGCTGGAAGTAGCCATCAGAGGATGGGTACATGGTGGCCATAAAGGGATGGACATGGTCAGAAACAATGCTCAGGTAGGCCGTGGCATTTAAACGAGGCCTAATTGGCACTAAGGGGCCTAAAGTGTGCCAAGAAAACATCCCCCACACCATTACACCTCCACCACCAGCCTGCACAGTGGTAACAAGGCATGATGGATCCATGTTCTCATTCTGTTTACGCCAAATTCTGACTCTACCATCTGAATGTCTCAACAGAAATCGAGACTCATCAGACCAGGCAACATTTTTCCATCTGTCCAATTTTGGTGAGCTCTTGCAAATTGTAGCCTCTTTTTCCTATTTGTAGTGGAGATGAGTGGTACCCGGTGGGGTCTTCTGCTGTTGTAGCCCATCCGCCTCAAGGTTGTGCGTGTTGTGGCTTCACAAATGCTTTGCTGCATACCTCGGTTGTAACGAGTGGTTATTTCAGTCAAAGTTGCTCTTCTATCAGCTTGAATCGGTCGGCCCATTCTCCTCTGACCTCTAGCATCAACGAGGCATTTTCGCCCACAGGACTGCCGCATACTGGATGTTTTTCCCTTTTCACACCGTTCTTTGTAAACCCTAGAAATGGTTGTGCGTGAAAATCCCAGTAACTGAGCAGATTGTGAAATACTCAGACCGGCCCGTCAGGCACCAACAACCATGCCACGCTCAAAATTGCTTAAATCACCTTTCTTTCCCATTCTGACATTCAGTTTGGAGTTCAGGAGATTGTCTTGACCAGGACCACACCCCTAAATGCATTGAAGCAACTGCCATGTGATTGGTTGATTAGATAATTGCATTAATGAGAAATTGAACAGGTGTTCCTAATAATCCTTTAGGTCAGTGTATATCACCATAATAAAAAACATTGCCGTAAACATTGCAATCTATAAATCATTTTGATAATGAACGGCACACAACTTCTAATATTATATACACACTTAAAAGAATCTGATACTTGGACACACTGGTTATATTCTGCATAATTATTTTGACCACATACAACCGAGGGTCGTATTTTTTTCACAAATTTGAACACCATAATATCATTGCATGACCGTTTTACTATATTTAGTCATTACATTGTCATAAGATAATCCTCTATCCATATGGTAAAGACACACAATGCTGACCACACACTACAGAATCCACATCTTACACTTGTCTAACAGAATGTTGCGTGGACTTACAATTACTGTTGAGAAAGACAGGAGGATTCAGGAAAATGTGAGTATACCGGTGAGTTCCCAAAACTGTCAAAGAATGACCCCACACCCTGCTTGTCAATAAAGATAGCGACCCAGTGTTGTCCTCCAAGGTGGGAGGGGTCTGTGTTTACCACCATCATGGCGGGTCTCTTTTTAATAACTGATTTAAGAAGCTGGTCACTAGCAAATACTCCAAGAAAGACGCCTTGCTTCACTACCTTGTCAAGTACTTTTGACAGTTCTATCGTATTCATACTATCTTTTGTTAAAGTTAGAAAAAGTCAATGAGAACCTGTCTTCCTGAAGATATCTCTATTATAGAATCATATGTGGTGTAAATAACCGCATTTATTGCACGTTGAAGCAGATTTCTAAAACGAGCCTCTGGTCTAACACTACCGTTTTTAATGAGCGACATATGGTCTCCGCATCCTTCATCAGGGCTCAGGTTAAAACAGAACAGACTATATCCATTACAAAACTCGTCGCGGGTTATGGCCATAGCGTTGTTTTTAAGATACTTCCCAGTTGCCGAGTACAATTGATGATACTCCCTGATGGCCTTCCCTCTGGTAAAGTTGGGTTGAAAGGGTTTTGATGGATATTGTTGGCCGTCAACGTATAAACATAAAAACTCTATATCATAATGGTTAAATGTAAATGGACCACGCGCATAACTACCTCTAAATGCCTCATGATCTACAAATCCTACTACAATAAATGTAGGTATTTGTCCCAAGAATACATTTTCTTGATTACAAACACGAGTGCCCGTTGGGAAGCTAAAAATTTTTAAGACAGACTGTCTATGGGATATTTAACGTTGCCATGCGTTAATGCCTTAGCGTGTGCTAGCTTAACAGCCAGAGATACGGTGACTTTCTTTACAAACAGGCTTGCTGACATAATGTTAACCCGAAAGTCGTCTACAGTGTTGTGCATTAAGCAAAATTTGTTTTTAGCTCATGAATTTTATCTTGAGGTCTACTCCATTTATCTTGAAAAAACAAGTCAGAATGTAAAGGGGATATTAGCTCCACTACGCGGCCGCCTTGTGTTTACTCCACTCTTTTAACTAGTCCCTTGTTGCGTCCTCCAGCCGTTACGTCGTCCATATGACCTGCTGTATCCATGCAAAATAGTCCGGATCCAAACTGTGTCTGCAGAGCGTCCTTTACGTAGTTCAAAAGGCACTCTATTATACCCCTGTAAGGATATGTGTTTGATGATTGCGTTATGAGTCGGTCCCCCAACAATATGTCGACCTGTGAAAATATTGTACATCCAGGGTAGTTGATAAAGCCCACTTCCACCTCTACCCACTGCCTGCACCAACCAAGGACTCTCTCTCCACCATGGGAGACAGGGCCTTCCAGGCAGTCGCCCCACGGCTCTGGAATGCCCTCCAGAGCCCCTAAGGGCCCCACAAACTCTGGAGGTTTTTAAGAAGGGCCTAAAGACTTTTTTATTTCAAAAGGCCTTTTAACAGTCATGGTTTTACATTTTTTGTTACGGTGTTTTATTGCGATTGTTATTTTCTGGAACTGTTTTTAACCCTTGTTGTTGTAGCACTTTGAGATTTCCCTGAAATGTAAAGTGCATTATAAATAAAATTTATTATTATTATTATTATTATTATTACTTCGTCTGCTTGATCCAGGTTTCCGCCATTAGCTTTGGTGATTTTTGCGCGCGTGTACAGAAACGTATTGTTTAGATCCAGGTAGTCCTCTGTACTAGCTGGAATGAAAAATTCAAGGGGTGCAGAGTCTGATACCGCTGCTAGAGGTGGGAATTCGACGTAGATGCATTCTCACCATAAACAGGTCTAGCTCCAACTTGATGCACTCTTGTGACAGGTTATGTACCAACGACATTCTCGTTAGAAAATGTCTCTTGTCTTCTGACATTTTGTCGACTTGCTTCTCCTTGCTTGTTTATTTTCCCTAGTCTTGGTATGGGTCTTCCTATTTGTTGTTCAGCTACGCCTCTTTGGTGGGGAACTCCCTCTTTTCCCAGGAGGTCGTTTTATTGGTCGGGGGGCCGCGGCCACTATACCCGACCCCTCTTGACGCCTGTTCATGACGTTAGTAATTTAAATGAGGGGCAACAAATGTAAATCCTTTCTTGAATAAGGGGAATGCTAATCTAAACAGACCCCTAAAGATACCCCCTAACCCTGCACCATACTGAGCACCGAGGCCGCTGTATCCTGGTAAATCACCACCTGCTCGGGCTGTATAATATGCAACGTATTTGTTCGCATTGTGATGGTACATGTTTGCTCCTTGTCTAATACCTATATTTTACGGGTCGAATGTGTAGCTTTATTATCACTTTGCCGTACGTCAAAGGGATATGTTGATTCTGATCTGTCTTGAGAGAAATCTCGATACTATCAATGTGTGTTTTGCAGAGCCTCAGATAGTGTGGTCTGTCGTAAGTATTTGTGATCATATGGTTGTTTGGCCCCGATATATGTACTATTCTTAAAAGAGGGACGTAACTATCCCCTACTGTTTGATGACCAACAATATCGGTATAAACAAATATATTATACATCCCTACGTTAACATCGCTAGTTAGTTCATGGCTGAGCTCTAAACGTTGTAATTCCCTCGTGAGTTTTAAAAGCCGCTCCGGGGATAAATCCCAACATTTGTGCAAGTTTTCCTTGAAACGTTAATTCTACGTATCTCGTTGGTAAAATGCTTACTCTGTTGGTAATGTTGTTGTAATCAAGCTCAATGTGACCCATGTCGTTTTCAGTTAAACAGCTGTTTAGTTCAGCTATTATCTGTGACATTGTTGTAGCCAGTGTTTGATTAAATAATTAATTAATTAATTTTTTTATTAAATATTTTTTTATTAATCAAAAATGTATTCACGTGCACGACTGCGCAGCATGCATGTGCACATTCACATGCACACGCTTTGCTGGCCTTGATTTACTTCACCTCTTAAACTCTGCAGCTCCACCAGTGGCTCCATCTATACAAACTCATGTTGTGCAGCCAAATACAAAGAAAAACACAGAAACTGATTTAAAGTAGTCATATTATGCTAATTTTCAGGTTCATAATTTTATTTAGGAGTTGTACCAGAATCTGTTTACATGGTTTCATTTTCAAAAAATACCATATTTTTTGTCATACTGCACATTGCTGCAGCTCCTCTTTTCACTCTGTGTGTTGAACGCTTCGTTTAGCTATGGAGTGATGCACCCGAGTTCTACAAGATCTTTTTTGGGAGTAGCACATGCACAATACCAGACCGTTCTCATTTCAGGGCACTTTGTCATGCTGTCTGAAAACGTCAGTTATGACACACTGAGATAAGAACGCACTGATTAAAGACTACTAGACAATCATCAGCAGAGTAGGGCAGGTCGTAAGGGGGGCTGGTAAGGGGAACATAGACTGGAGCAAGAGTTTCAGAGTGGTGAATTATTAATTTGTAACAAAATCTTTCATCCATAAAGTGTGTGCTATTTGACTGTTGATTGTGATTTGTTGGTTTGCAAACAACAGTGGAAAAGAGAGGAGCAGTCGTAGAAAAACACCAGACATGTTCGATTGAAACCAGGAGCCTCTACTCACCCCTTTAGAAATTCATCGCAAGGCAAGCCCCGCCCCCCAGAGGTACCGGTACATTCGGAAAGTACTACCCCCCGAGCAGGGACTTTTTGGGGGGTAAAATAAATACCCTGAAAATTTAGACCCTGGTCCCTTCAGTGGAAACGCAGTGAGTTCCTCTAAAGGTTCCTAGTTCCAGGTTATAGTCCCTTTGGTCGAAATGCGGCAATACACAAAAAAGGTATATACTCAATAAAGGAGAGGGAAATAGCATAATACAAGCTCTTTATGATTTGACTCAAGATCCCAAAGTTTCCAAAGATGCGAAATTTGTCATCATGAACTTTGGGGAAATGTGAACAAAAGACATCTACAATATTTCTTTTAGCAATAGTGGAGTCATCAAATCAAAGCTTCTTCAGTTTAAACTATTCAGTCAGCATGAGCATCATTTAGCTTCATAACATGTTGGAAAAGAAAATACTGAATAATTGGTTATTGTCTAATAGTTGAAATAGAGATTATTTATTTATTCATATGTATTTATTATTCTCATTTATTTAAAATATGGAGAACAGAAACTGAAAATCAGGAGTTTAAGAGCTTCAGAGTGAAATATCCAGAGGAGATGTTTCCTGTTATATTAAGGTTTTAAATGTGGAGCTCAACATTGCTGTCACAGTCAAGGGACTAAACCACTAAGAGAACAGACTTTAGCATTAAGATACTCAGTGTGGATCACAGAGGTGGAAGTAAGTCACACATGTCCAAGTCACAATCAAGTCTTATACTTCAAGTTACTGGGATGAAAGTCAAGTCATATGAAATTCTTAGAAATTCAGTTTAAGAAAGGTGGCAGGTAGCTGACGCTTTTATCCAAAGCGACTTACAATTGATATTTCTTTCAGAGATTGCACACCTCTGGAGCCACTAGGGGTTAGGGGTGTGAGAATTTGCTTATGTTTCTTCAGCTGTAGAGCAAGTTAATTTCATGTTAATATGCATGCCTTTGTATTTCTCAGTTTCTATTTGTAAATTTTGCTGTGTCTTTCCATGTGCTAGCTTTAATCAGTGAATGCTAATATGGGTCATGTCAATAATAAAGGTTATTTGAACACCAAGTGTAAGGAAGCTTTCCATCAGATCTGTTGGAATATTTAAGATTTATAATAAAGCCTTATTCGTAAGGATTTGATTTGAAGATAGTTGTCCTTTGTTCATTTCCAGAACCACACACATTCACTGTCGTAACCTGTCGCTGGAATAAATAAAGCACCCTCTCAGAATTGATTCTCTGGCCGGAATCATTTCATCCATAGTTGTCAGACCCAAACCAATTGTTTCCTGAGGTCCCCTTCCTCACAAATACCATGAAAAATAACACAGGTTTTTCTAAGGGTATATCTTAGCGCATTTTTTACAAAAACAGCACCACCCCTTGGCGGCAAGTGGCTGCTGCTGCATCATGCCATTGATTGACGCAGATGTGTTTATTTGCTGGTAGATCATGAACTTTCTACTTAAAGCTGGATATCTTTATTTTCAGAATTTTATTGGCTACATGAAGTGCCAGTCAGTCATCGGCACAATTGGTTGCAATTGGCTTGGCTTACCTACAAAATGTTGTGGTGGCCGTATCACTGATTTTTGAGCTGCAGACTTTGCACACCGCTGTTCTTTTCTTCCTACTGTCATCGTCAACATAATCCTTGAATGTCTGTGTTGTACATGTAACGTTAACAGTCTTTTTCATCACCGCTGTTGCAGAGATCAGGACTGCTATGTGAAAGCACACATGGTTGCAGGTTTATGCCGTAACTGTTGGAATAAGTGGAAATGCAAGTATTTGATTAAAAAAAACAAGTCATTTTCAAGTCATCTGTCTGAAGTCTAAGTCAAGTTTCAAGTCATGAACTCCAAGTCAAAGTCAAGTCGAGTCTTTTGTCTGTTTTAGTCAAGCAAGTCTCAGGTCTTCAAATTTGCGACTTGACTCTGACTTGAGTCAAGTCATGTGACTCAAGTCCGCCACCTCTGGTGGATCAGTATAATTGTGTTGCCCTTAAGGCATAATATTAATTTGACTTAGTTGAACCAGAACTAGACTTGGAAATCCATCCACAAGTGAGAAGCTATGCGACAACTCTAAGAGAAAGGCCTCAGCACAGATCGCTTTAAAGGCTTCTACAGCTGCAACACTCTTGTACGAGCCATAGCACTCCTAATTCATATTGCAAGGTCTCACAAGCCCTCTAACCGTATGTGCAAGTGCTGGCATAAGTGCGATTTTCCCCGCACTGCAGATGAACTATCCCAAGCAAAGGAAATCATCAGGGCTGAAGAGAGCATTCACAAAGGAATTTGAAGCTTTGGAATCAAATAACCCAGTACCGCTAAACAGAAGCCTTACCGCCTCTATCCCATTTTGAAGGACAATCTTCTGTGCTTAGGTGGCCAACTGAAATACGCCAACCTCAGCCTTTGAGAAAAGAGCATGTTAATCCTCCCAAATGACAACCACATCTCTCTATTACTTGTCAGACAACATTATGCCCAGATCAAGCATTAAGGCCTTCACCTGACGGAAGGTGCTGATAGGCAGGGTTTTGGCTATTGGGAGGGAAGAGGCTCATCCACTATGTTTCACACCAATGTATAACTTGACTAAGAGGCAAAATGCAACAACAAGAATGGCATATTTGCCCCAAGAACGCCTGGAAGCTTGTCCTCCTTTCAAGTTCTTGGGATCTAGATGTTCCACGATGCCCCCAAAAACTGGTCAATTTCTGTGATCACAAAGACTTTCACCAGAGAAAATGTAAGAATGAGAAAGGTGGAATTGAAGACTACAGATCAAGGTTATCCAAAGAATTTCTTCAGACCAGTTAGAGAAGTTGTTTTGCCCTTAAGGCATAATATTAAGAATGCTTTTATTTTGAAATGTGTGTGATATCGGATTTGCTCAAGGACTTCCTGGTTAGTCATTTCAGGAATCTGTTCACTTGCTTTAGGACTTCATCTACTTTGTAAACGGCAGAGAGGCAACGTCAGTTAAATGTAAATAGTAAATAAATTAGTTAAAAGTAAATAATTTCATAGTTGTACTTGAGTTAATTTTAAAAGATAATATTACATGGAAAGATGAAAAAATTAATTTCTAATAAAAAACGTTTTGTTTTTTTACATATATTTACATAGGATAACTCATGTAGCTATCAAAATGGTGATAGTGTGTTCTGTTTTGTTGCATTATACACCTGTCTGTGTAAGATGGTGTTCAGAGCCACAGTAAATAGCAAGAAAAGCTTAACTCATTTTGCATTGAGGAGTTTAGCTAGTTGGATAGCAGCAGCTCCTGTGCTGTAGCGAAGACAACATAATAATATCAGCATTATGTCTGCAGTTTAGTCTCACCACAACCTTTATATCATTTTAATCTCAGCACAGAAGGAAAAAATGGTGTCTGACCTCAGAGTCTC
This sequence comes from Micropterus salmoides, assembly GCF_014851395.1. Lineage (NCBI taxonomy): Eukaryota > Metazoa > Chordata > Actinopteri > Centrarchiformes > Centrarchidae > Micropterus > Micropterus salmoides. Next base: position 2,554,310 of record NW_024041151.1, read on the forward strand.
CAGTCTGCAGTGTGGACTCTCCAGAAAACCACACAGCAGCTTCACTCCTGAATCCTGCAGGTTGTAGTTCTCACTCAGGTCCAGCTCTCTCAGATGGGAGGGGTTGGACTTCAGAACTGAGGCCAGAGAAGCACAGCTGATCTCGGACAAACTGCAGCGCCACAATCTGAATAAAGAGATAAAAATCCGATTTGTTCAGGTTTTAAATGTGTAGCTCAACATTACTATGTCCTAATCAATGAGCTTTTCCCCAAAATGATTAGAGGGACTTTGTCATTGTGTTATTGTGGATCATCATGTCAGCCTTCTACAGACATCATCCACCATGTCAGCACAACATTCATTTACCTATCCATGTCCACATCATCAAATCAGACAAGTTGTTACTTTCAGTTCTTTTCAGTTTCTTCTAATTCATAACAATCAGGTGTCATTTTATGAAAACTACTCAGTCAGATGTTTTCTAATTATTCCAAAATGGCTAATATGAAATAAATAACACTTTAAGTGACTACAAAACCTCACAGAGCGCTTAAAAACCTGTCCCAGCACTTCTGATGCTCATTAAAAACACAGATTTAGCCTCCTCATCTCATCTCCTCATCGTCTTTAGAACTGTATAAAATTTACACTGAGCAAAGTGAGAGGCTCGTTCTCTTCATCTTAAATGTAAGAGAGTACCTTCCTGTACAAATATAGTGTATTATTTATGCTCCTGTTTACTGGTTGTGTCAGAAAAGTGAAATTTCCTGACAGGAAAGCCTTTGGAAATATGCTTCATCCCCTCTGTCTCTGTACTGTTGTATGGGGGACTAAATTCCGACCCAAACTCTTCATACTGGCAAACATTTAAAATGAGTTGAATGAAACTGAAGGAAATTTAAAACTTCTGTTATGTATTTAAATTTGGTAGATAAACACTGGACAAGATCAGAATACATGAACTGACCTCAGAGTCTCCAGTCTACAGTGTGGACTCTCCAGTCCAGCAGACAGCAGCTTCACTGCTGAATCCTGCAGCTTGTTGTCACTCAGGTGCAGCTCTCTCAGATGGGAGGGGCTGGACTTCAGAGCTGAGGCCACAACTTCGATGTGAGTCTCTGAGAGTCCACAGCCATAAAGTCTGTGATGACAAAGAACATAAAATCTTTATCATAAAAACAGACATTTTGCATCACAAAGCACATTAATATGAGTGGCTGCAGCCCAGCTGATCAGCTGGTTAGCCATCGATTCCAAGGTTTGTGGTTTGAAACTTGAGCTCTTGTCAACAGGTCAAAGTGTCCTTGAACATAATGAACCACAAACTACTAATTTGGATAAAAATGTAATGTGAACATGTCATATTGTGATTAACAGGGTGCTGTGATTTGTGTTTGTAAAGACTGAATTATTAACCTTTTAAGGGTAATAATTTATCTCCAGTGGAGTTCAGCTGTTTAATAGCATCAGTTCTTCTCTGAGCTTGGTGATGTGATGACCCTGGGGTTGTCTGTTGTGTTCTGCTGGTTTGGTGTTTGTGAGTTCCAGGCTGTCTATGGGCGGAGCCAAGGCCAGGGTCATCAGAAGATGTGGCTCAACTGTTCAGCCTGGCTGAGATGTATTTAAGATGGCTGCCAACTCAACCTACTCTCTCGCTCTATTGATTCCCACGGCACCATGCATTACCCCTGGGACACGCTAGCTCGTCAGTTTTGACTTATAATGTAGCTTTTCTTTTTATCAATATCATTTATTTATATAGCACACTTAAAACAACCAAGGTTGGCCAAGGTGCTTCACAGGTAAAATACAACAACAAGACACTACTCACACAGTAAGAGTACAGCAATGAAACATAATATTCAATTCAATTTTATTTATATAGCGCCAATTCACAACAACAGTTATCTCTGAGCACTTTTCATAAAAGAGCAGGTCTAGACCGTACTCCATGATATTATTTACAGAAGCCCAACAGTTCCCACCAAGAGCAGCACTAGGAGACAGAGGCAAGGAAAGACTTCCTTTTAAGAGGCAGAAACCTCGAGCAGAACCATGGCTCAGGGTGGGCGGCCATCTGCCTCCACCGGTTGGGGGTAATATACAGTATACGATATACAGTATAGTGATATTAAAATTGCCAGGAATAATAACAGACTTAACTCGAAGGAAAAGCCAAAAAGAGCCATGTGTTTTTAACAATGATTTAAAACGTTCGAGAGTTGGGGCGGTTCTGATGTGGACTGGCAGGTTGTTCCACAGGTTAGGGGCAGCTACACTAAAGGCTCGATCACCTCTGGTTTTAAGTCTGCTTCTGGGTACATCCAGGAGAAGGAGATTGGTGGATCTCTGCACTCTAGCTGCAGTATGAACGTGAAGAAGCTCCGTTAAGTACAATGGAGCCAATCCATTAAGGCATTTAAAAGTTAAAGTAAGATTTTAAAATCACCCTGTAATGAACAGGAAGCCAGTGGAGAGAGCGCAGCACAGGTGTGATGTGGTCCCTCTTCTTCTTTCCTGTCAGGAGGCGGGCAGCAGCATTTTGGACTAACTGCAGGCGCTGAATCGATGACTTGTTTAAGCCCACATATAAAGAATTGCTATTGTCAAGGTGGGAAGTTATGAAGGCATTTATCACCCTCTCCAAATTTTTAGGAGGGAGATAGGCCTTAACCTTGGCTATAGTTCTCAACTGGAAAAAGCAGGATCTAACAGTGGCGGATATCTGTTTATCAAATTTAAATGCACTATTCAATACAACACCAAGACTCCTCACAGTCGACCGGCAGTTTGAAGTTAAAGGGCCGAGAGAATCTACATCAAGCAGTTCAGGGTGTCCAAACACTATGATCTCTGTCTTGTATCTGTTTAGGTTGAGGAAATTTAGGTTCATCCACGTTTTGATGTCTTTCCTACAGTCAAGCACGGGCTGCAGTGAGCCCTTTGCTTTTACATTCAGGAGCAAATAAATTTGAATATCATCTGCAAAACATACCTCTCAAAGATGGAGGCCAGGGGCAGCATATACAAAGAAAATAAGATGGGGCCTAAGACAGAACCTTGAGGGACACCGCAGGTAAATGGGGCGCTCTCAGAGGAATAATCACCAAGGTGGACAGAGAAGCTCCTATCGGTTAGATAGGATTGAAACCACCTAAGTGCAGTACCTTTGATTCCCACACAATTTTCCAACCGTGACAAGAAGATTGAGTGGTCAACAGTGTCAAAGGCAGCAGTGAGGTCTAAGAGCACTACGACGGCAGGACTCCTGAGTCAACAGTTAAAATCAAGTCATTAAAAACTCTTAAAAGTGCCGCTTCAGTGCTGTGACGGGGTTTAAAGCCGGACTGGAACTTTTCTTAAAATTATTATTAATTAAAATGTTTGCAGCTGGGTAAAACTACTTTCTCCAGGACTTTAGATAAGAAAGACAGTTTAGAGATGGGCCTGAAGTTAGAGAGAACAGAGGGATCGAGATTTACCTTTTTTAGCAATGACAAAAATACATGGTCATCATGCAACGGCATCAAGACTTCTCTAATCAGACTCAGCGATGCTGTCTGAGGGACAATTTGTGGGCCGCAGAGGATGGACCACCTCAGATAGGGAAGATTGATATGGTCAAACCGATCTAGGACTGCAAGGCACATAGGAGGAGCAGATGGATCATGGTAACAGGATGTGGTTACAGAAGATCGAAGAGCAAAAATCTTCTCAACAAAGATTTTATGAAAGAGTCACAGAGGTCAATGTAGGTGTAATAGGTGCAGAGTTTCGGGGATTTGTATGGTGTTAAACAGGTTAAAAATAACCTGTGGCCTGTGACAATTGTTGCAACCAGCTTAGAAATAAATCAGATTCAGCAGATTTACCAGCTCTCCTAGTCAGATATTGCTGTAGGATTTCATATGACACTCTGAGTTTGTCTTTCTTCCACCTTCTCTGAGCTTGCAGACATGCACTGATCGCTCTGGTGGTGTCATTTAACCAGGGCTTTGAAAGTTCTTTAGTGGTTTCATCCTCAAAGGAGCTACAAGATGTTGTGCAGGTGAATTAAAAAACTAATAAGTTCATCAGCACCAGCATCACCTCCATCCAAGTTATAGACCAGAGTCTTTGAAAGCAGCAGAGCTGTGCCGGGGTTGACTGGTAATTACACGACGGCACATGCAGTAGGAGATTTGACCAAAGAACACGGGACTGTAATCGTAAATAAGACAGGGGTGATCCGAAATACATACGTTACAGATTTCATTTACATGAACACACAAGCCATGAGACAGCACAAGGCCTAATGTGTGTCCCTTTACTTGTGTTGGGCGAGACGCCGACTGAGTGAGATTAAAAGAATTAAGAAGATGTAAGAAGTCTTTAACCATAGGTTTGCTTTCACAGCATACATGTAAATTAAAGTCACCACAAATTATAAAGTGGTCGTATTTTAACCCACATTTCGGTGTACGATACACAACTGCACACAGCGTCGGAGAAGAGGCGTTAAATTCAAATAGCTGCAGCTCAAAGCTAGAATAGGTGGCAGATGCAGACAGCCGACACTGGAAGGTGGATTTAAACACAGTGGCAAGTCCTCCACCTTTGCCACTGGTCCGAGGAGAGCTAAAAAATGTACAGTTTGGAGGGAGAAGCTCAGAAAAAGTAGCAGACTCACCAACATGAAGCCAAGTCTCGATCAGCAGCATAAAGTCCAGTTTATGGGATGTAAAAAAAAAATCATTCAGCACAAAAGCTTTGTTGGCCAGTGATCTGACATTAATCAGGGCCATACAAAGAGTTAAATCCAAACTGTCTGGTTTTGAGGCCCGCTGCAGTGTGCGCAGATTAGCCGTATTCACACCACGTCGAGAGTCAGGCCAAAGTTTCCTCACCGACGCTGGATTTCCCTGCCTGGTGTCGGACCCCACCTTGTGTCAGGCTGGGAGGAAGGTGGATCAGCGTCGGAGGAACAGCACCCGAACCAGACGCTGTCACAAAGGCAGCAGAGGCTTGACCCATCGAGAGATGGTAGTAAGTGCTCTGCTGCACTCACTACATTTTTCACTAACCCATACACTCATGAAACTCCTGATAAAACTGATTTTCACGTTTGCCTTGCAGTTTATGTTTAGTTGGTACAATAAAACCATTAAGTTTATGTTTGCGTGAGCTTTCACTTTGTTACAAGCAAGAGCCAACTTGTAACAAATTGGGGCTCGTCCGGGATTCCAACAAGGCGGTATTTCACTTTGTCAATCTAGAGGCAGTAAGTTTATGAATTTGGTTGGTTTTGGGTTACCTTTTGGTCCACATGTTGGTTCTATTCTTGACATAGTTTAAGAAGTTTAAAAGTGTTTTCAACAACAGCAGATAATTGGGTTTTGGCCTTGGCTTCAATTTGACTAGCTGAAAGTATTTAGTAGGCCTTAACCAGGATGAAGTTTGGCAAACAAATTAATGGGTTTGTTTGTTTTATATCCCAGGGTGGGAATAAGCCAGAAATGTTAAAATTGTGCAGGCTAGGTTAATTGAGCAGTTTTTTTTCCTGGTGTGAAACTTTTTAGGGGATTTGGCATGATTTGACATTTTGCCTGTCTTAAAGGTACATGTCCATGACTGTCTAGGTGAGTAACAGCATTGCTGAGGCTTGACCGAGTCATAGGGTTTGTGTTTAAAACACCTGTCGTGGCATGCATGAAGACTAGGGTTGACTATAGTGAGTTGGTATTGCTTACGCAGTTAGTGAGGGGAGAGGTACTCCAAAAGGTAGTTTAAACAATAACTAAATAGCTTTGTCCCAGGTTAACTGTAAAAGGTATGTTTAGTCTGGCTTATTTATGGTTGTTGTTGGTTGTGTGCCCTACTTGATCTGCTGTTTGTGAACAGCAAGGCAGTAATGGGGTAATTTGCAATCAGGTTAGTGGGTCCCTTTTGTCTCTATCTTGTTTGAGGAGTATTGTTCTGGTGTCGTTCTGTTGAAAATATGGCTAATGTGCAGGACTTTATACAATGTCCGAGTATGGAATTGTTAGATAAGTGTGCTAAAGACAAGCTACTGAAAATTGCAGAGTATGACAGAGTCAAATGCATATAAAGTAGACCTTCTAAAGCAGGGTCGCAAGGAGGTCATATTGACAACGTTAAGGGCCCAGTTAGGACAGCTTGAAGTTTTGCCAGCCTTAGCAATCTCTACTAGTTTAAAAGATGACGTGATGGCCACTCAAGAAGATGCCGCTCGTCTGCTGTTGCCAGGCAGGTTAAGTTTTCCTCTGTCAGACTGTGGTGATTTAACTTTTGAATGGAAAAAAGAAATCATGCTCCTGCAGTATCAGCAAGAGAGGGAGCATGAGGATTTTTATGTAGGGGGAAAGAGTGAGTGGGTTTGCAGGATAACTCATTTAGCGGCCGCCAAGCAAGAGTGGGTGGAGCAATGGAGAATCCAGTGGTAAGGTTCTCGCATGACGGAAGAGGTAAAGGAGATCAGTCAAACTTGTAATTTTTAATCACGGTAAAGGTCACTGGAAAATTGACTAAATACAGGCAATGATGATGAGACATGGTCTGTCGTTGCTGAAATGTGCTCATTTATGAGAAAAAGCAGCGGAGCATGCGCTTTTGATTACAGTCATTGGGTAAACCTGTCTCACAGCCTGTTGAGAAACTGCTGCTTCAGCCACTTTGGTTTACAAACCATATTACTCAAACAGCAAAGAAAGTCCTTTTCAAAAGAGGAAAACTACAGATATAATCTCAAATTATGAAGCATAAAATCAAAAAAATACCTTCACACATGTGATCACACTCTAGTGAGCACCACATGTGCTGCTGTTTTCCAGTGTAATCGAGAATTGGGGGGGGCCATAAAGCCTACCACCTCTGGTGAAGTTGAGATAAGGACTATGCATGACTATTAAAATGACAATATTAGGACTTCCGGTCCGCCTCCATTATGGCAGCAGCATAAAAACTGAGCTCCCTGACTTTTCAACGCCCTATTCACTGGTCAGGAGGCATTTGGCCTACAGGTTAAATACAAATTAAAAAGGGCGATGAGTATGCCGAGATTCAAATTAGGAAGAAAGTCTCAAAAACCCGAGTTAAGCGTCAGTGGAAGTCACAATTAGATACATTAGCATCAGAGCTAACAGATCCCGGGAAGATACCAGAATCAGTGAGCGCGAGCCGCAGCGGCCAGGGTGAAGAGGCACGTGCCACGCAAAGCATGGCAAGCCTGGAGACGATACTTTGTGAATTGCGAGATTTTCGTCGCGAAAACGCAGACATTCTAAACGAAATTCAGGAAGACATCAGGGTGGCAAATAACAGGATCGATAATGCCAAGAGGCGGATAATGGAAGCAGAGGAGCGTTTGCAGTGCATTGAGGAGGCTACACTTGAACTCCTGGGGCTACAGAAACGGCTTGAAAACAGACTGGTGGATCAGGAGGGACACTCGAAGAGAGAAAACATCAGGATTCAGGGTTGTGAAGGAGGGAGTGGAGGACAATGCTGGGTCAATGATGGATTTTATTGATAATCTCCTGAGAGAAAAGCTGGAGTTGCCACAATAATTTCACATCCAGATCCAGAGAGCCCACCAGGCGCTAGTAATAATAATAATAATCCTTATTTGTAGAGCACTTTTCAAAAACAAGTTACAAAGTGCTTTAACAAGTGTAAAGAATAATACAAAAAAAAGATAAGAGCATGAAAATTTAATATAAAATTAGTAAAATAGAATAAAATAAAAGGGATAAAATAAAGTCAAATAAGATCGGGAAAGCCCTCCTATAAAAGTATGTTTTAAGAAGGGACTTAAAAGAGTTCACTGACTCAGCCGACCTGATTTCCTCGGGCAGGCTGTTCCAGAGCCTCGGGGCCCTGACAGCAAACGCTCTGTCCCCTTTAGTTTTCAGTCGAGACTCTGGAACAGACAACAGACCTCTGCCCGAGGATCTCAAGGTACGTGCTGGTGCGTATGGGACTAAAAGCTCAGAAATATAACAAGGCGAGAGGCCATGAAGAGCTTTAAGAGTGATCAATAGAATTTTAAAGTCAATTCTAAAACATACTGGGAGCCAGTGTAATGAAGCTAAAATAGGAGTAATGTGGTCATATTTCTTTGTTCTGGTTAAAAGCCTGGCAGCTGAGTTCTGGACAGTCTGGAGTCGATCAATAGATTTTTGGGTTAAACAGGTGAAAAGGCTGTTGCAATAATCCAGGCGTGATGAGATGAAGGCGTGTAAAATGGTCTCGGTGTCCTTAAAAGTTAACATAGATCGAATTTTAGCTATATTTCTAAGTTGATAAAAACATGATTGAACAAGCTTTGTGGTGTGCTGCTCGAAATTTAAATTACTATCAAACCAAACACCAAGGTTCTTTGCCACAGGCTTAATGTGATTTACTAGGGAACCAGCAGATGGCAGTATTTGATTTGCCATCTGCTGGGACCCGATGACCAGGATTTCTGTTTTGTCTGAGTTCAGCTGGAGGAAATTATTTGACATCCATTTTTTAACTTCACAAAGGCAGTTGTTAAGTGAACTCAGCATTCCAGGGTCTGTGGATCTGACGGGCAAGTATATTTGTGTGTCATCAGCATAAATATGAAAAGAAATGCCATGTTTATGGATAATATGTCCAAGGGGAAGCAGATACAAGGAAAACAAAATGGGTCCTAAGACCGACCCCTGAGGCACACCATATTTAACTGGACAGAATGAAGAGACATAGTTGTTTACAGACACGCAAAACTTCCTATTTGACAGGTAGGATGAAAACCATTCTAGAGCAGTACCAGAGATCCCCACCCAGTGCCTCAGTCTGTCTAACATGATGTTGTGATCAATGGTGTCAAAAGCAGCGCTAAGGTCCAGGAGTACAAGGACTGAGCACATACCTTCATCAGCAGACATTAAAAGGTCATTGGTGACTTTAAGCAGGGCAGTCTCAGTGCTGTGGTACTTCCTAAAACCAGACTGAAACTTTTCAAATATTTTGTTATTTTCCAGCACAGTGAGCAGCTGTTTGGAACAATTCTTTCTAGAATCTTTGCAATAAAAGGCAGTTTTGAAATTGGTCTAAAATTTTGTGGGAGGGAGGGATCTAAACCAGGTTTCTTTAAAAGTGGGTTCACGCAAGCCGTTTTAAAATAATCAGGGACACAACCAGTAGATAGGGAGCTGTTGAAAACAGAGATCCAATGGGGCCCAACAGAATCTATTACTTTAGTAAAATTTTTTTAGGTATTATCAAGTGGGCTGGAGGACACTCTCATTTGTGATACTGTTTTTAAAAGCTCAGACAAGTCGATGGGATAAAACTGGTTAAAACTCTGTTGTTGCTGGTGAGGAACCTCTGAGTAAGAGGCCACGGGGGTAATAGAGGCTCTGATTGACACCACCTTATTGGTAAAATAAGAGAAAAACAATTCACAGTCATCATTACTTCCAGCTGAGGCACAAGGAGGGGTTGGGTTTACCAGCTGATCCACAGTCTTAAACAGAAACCTGGGATTGTGTTTATGTGTAGTAATGAGTTCAGAAAAATAGTGTGTTCTCGCATCCTTAACCATGTTATTGTAGTTAATTAATAAATCCTTCAGACTGAGGTAATGGACTTGGAGATTGGATTTTTTCCATCTGCGCTCTGCTTTCCTGCATTCCCTTTTTAGGCTGCGAATGCTGTCATTTATCCAGGGTTGCTTACTAGCTTTAGACGTAGGCCTAACCTTTAGAGGAGCAGTAATATTTAGTGACGACAAGCAGATATGATTGAAGTGATCGACCAGATTGTTGGTGTTGGAATCAGACAGGTGTTGGCTTTGGCTCTGAAAGAATGCGCAAAACTTTGAAACACTTTGTTCATTAAAGATGCGACAACACACGGAGCTTGGTGAGGCGGCATGAGTAACAGGAGAATTGCAGCTAAAAACAACACATCTGTGGTCAGATATGGTCATGTCCACTAATTCCACAGAGGAAATGCTGACACCCAGGGTAAAAACCAAGTCCAGTGTATGACCACGGTTATGTGTTTGCCCTTTGACATGTTGTTTGAAGTTAAAAGAAGTGGCCATATTTAAAAAGTCAGTTGCATTAACATTGGTGGGGTCATCAACATGAATATTAAAATCACCACAAAGAACAATTCTGTCATAATTTAAAACCAGAACCACAGCGTACTTGATAACATTTAAAATTAGTACCATGCCCCCCTCCCGATTCCCCACCGAGATCCATAGTGGTAAGATTCATGACTTTCAGAAACAAAGAAGAGATAATAAAGGTAGCATGGCAGAAAAGAGACTTTGTGCACGATCGGAATAAGGTGTTTTTGGATCATGGCTACGCACCGGAGATATTGAGAAAGCAGAATGAGTGTACGGAGGCAAAGAAAGTTTTGAGGGAGAAGAAAATACACTTCCAAACACTGTTCCCGGCAAAATTACGGGTGTTCTACGAGGGAGAAATCTGCGTGTACAATACGGCTGAAGAGGCAACCAAGGACATGGCAAGGAGAGGGCTACAGGTGACAATGGTGAAAACTACAGAGAGTGGACCAGAAAAGATCAAGCACTTAACTTGGCAGGCCAGCAGGGCAAAAAAACATTAGGGAGGAACTAAAACCACATCAGATGGACTTTGGATTGAAAGACAGGAGTTAGTTTCTGTAAAAAAAATACCTGTTTCTTATATTGCCTTAAGCAAAATTGGATTATTAAAAAAAAAAAAAAGGTGACTTCCTCTATGTGATCTATCTATCATATATATATATATAAAGTTGTAGAGGTTTATGTTTTTTTAATAGCTCCTTAGTTTCTATTTTTATAAGATTGTTTTCTGAGCTGTTGGACACATGGACAATGCTGACTACAGCATAGAGGTCCCACTTCCCCTAGGAGGAAGGGCCTATCCCTCAGAGCGGACTAGATATCAGGACTCAGCTAGGGTCAAAATACAGACCCCAAACAAGGAAGTTTTCTGGTTAATCACTAGTTCATCAGTGATTGTTGTTGTGTTTGGATATTTAATGTTTAGGGTAGTTTGCCAGTTTTGTAGCAAAAGGGGTAAACATAGGAGGGACGAGGTGGAAGATCAGTTAATATGGCAACCCAGAAAAAATTTAAAATATTGAAAATAGCATCATATAATGTGAATGGGATACTCAACCCAATTAAAAGACCCAAGATACTAGGTAAAATGAAGAAAGAAGAGGTGGGAGATCCACCTGTCAGACAGGGAGCATGAAAAGCTTAAAAGAAATGGATTTAATCAAGTATTTTCCTCATCTTATAGGACAGGTCATAGGAGGAGTGGCCATTGCAATATCAGGCCACCAGAGTCAGACTGGACATTTTACAGACAAATGTTTGACTTGATGATATCAGAGGGGGAAGGTATCCTGATTTGACACGGAGACCTAAATCTTCGACTAAACCCTCGGCCAGTGGGATACAGAAGTCCTCTGTTAGCAAAAAGTTCAGAGGGCTACTGGCAGAGTTGGGAGTACTATTATTCATTTAGCTGACGCTTTTATCCAAAGCGACTTACAATTGCTATACTGCTAAGGGACACAATGGTGGATGGGTCACAGTGGGGGATTGAAGCCGGGTCTCACACCACAGGCAGGCATCTTATCCATTGCGCCATCCAAAAAGCAAATGGCAATTAATAATATTTATTAAATCAGGGATTCATCTACTAATATGACAAAATATAAGACAGAAGAGATACATAAATGTTTTTAAGGTACTACAAAAATCTTTACTCTCAACCAGACATAAATAATAGGAATCAGAGACTTATTGCTAGACTCTTTAAATTCGCCACGGGTAACTGATGACCATAACTCAACTCTGACCAAGGAAATATTGACTGAAGAAATCAACTCAGCAATATCAAAGCTGAAGACCAACAAGTCTCCAGGCCTTGAGTTCTAAAGTGCTTCGGGAACCATTAATACCCCTGCTAAAAAATGCATTTAACTGGGGGACAAAAATAGGAGAAATCCCAAACTCTTGTAGGTGAGCCTTCATTTAAGTTCTTGCAAAAGAAGGAAAGGACATATTGGAATCTTCAAATTATAGACCAGTGAGTGTTCTTAACCAAGACTGCAGACTATTCACTGCCATCCTAGCCAGACGTTTAGAAACAATTCTGCCAGATATAATTCATCAAGACCAGATGGGGATTTAGAAAACATAGGACAATATTCGGTGCACATTACATGTAATGCAAAACATTATCAAATAAAAGGTTAGAAGCAATACTAGTGGGATTGGATGCAGAAAAGGCATTTGACTCCGTCAGGTGGGATTTCCTGTATATGGTGCCGAAACGATTTGGTCTTCATGAAATATTTGTCAAAACCATTCAATCTCTTTATATTAAACCCACAACAAGGATCAAAATCAATGTAAATCTGTCAAACCCTTTCATATTAGAACATGGATAGCGTCAAGGCTGCTCAATTAGCCCTCTCCTCTGCGATTTATTTGGAACCCCTGAGCCAATGGATAAAACAAAATAAAGATATACAAAGGTATAGACAGAGGGGGGTGAACAGAAAATAGCATTATTCGCTGATGATGTAATAATATACCTGACACAACCCACTGAGTCTCTTCCAGCACTCATGTCAACACTTTGGCTTATTATCAGGCTATAAATTGAATGTGAAGAAGATACAGGTCCTCACATTCAACTATGTTCCGGACAGGGCTGCTAGAGAAGACTTTTTGGGAGTGACTTTTTGGGAGTGACTCTACCTCGAGACTTATCTCAACTGAAATCTATAAATTGTGATCCATTATTTTCAAGAATGAAATCAGATATTGTAAGATGGAACTTAATCCTATTCAGAAGCTTAGTTGCAAGGGTAGAAGCAATCAAAATGAATGTTCTCCCAATGTGACAATGCTGAATAGAATCAATAAAAGGTTAATGGGGAAAAAATGACAATATTAACCTTGTCCAGAGACTAACCTCATCCTGAACCAGGCTGTGAGGTCCTCAGCAGCAATAAACTAAACAAACTCTAAACTGACCCCCCACACACCAAGACCAAAGCGCTCTCTCTGGGTTTTTCCTGGCTCGGAATGGGCCTTTGGGGGGGGGGGGGGGGGGACTCTGCGCGACAGTAAGCATGGCCGGTATGCGTACAGTAAAAGCACCTTATGACTGAAATATGTGCATTTTCTTGTAATTTGACCATTTGATAAACAAAATATATCCACAACCTGGAGGAATAAAGGTATAAAAGTAAAGTATAATGTTAGTATAATAATATACAGTATTTACAGGTTACACTTGATTTGGATAATTTGCTTTACAAATAAAACCTCTCTCTGATATTAGCCTACACCACTGTGGTTAAGGTTTGATTAGTGTTAATGTTAGTGTATTCATTATAATTTCAGATCACAGTAGGCTATAGGCTACTATAGCTTACTATTAGTAGCCGAATATTAATTCCAGTTGGACAAAACAGTAGTTTCATTTTTGTGGGTTGTTTTCAGTGGTTTAATTATTGTGCAAGACAAATGCTCTACTTGGTGGTCAGATTCTCATTTGTTTATGCAAAGTAGCCTACTAACTCGCCAGTAATAAAAAATGTGCATACAGAACGACGAGTTCTGCATTTCTAAAGTTTGCTGTAGTGCCTCAACCTTTTTTTAATGTCCCGCCTACTCCAGGCTGTGATTGGTTGGTTCGCGAAAAACGACTTTAACGAGCAGCTATGCACACGGCTGCACATAGTGCCCAGAAAACCTGATCTGGAGAGGGCATAGAGGGGAGCGTAAAATGTAAAAGTGACAGTAACTGTGAATACCGGCACAAACGGCTTTTATATTGTGAGAAATAACCGGAAGTCATCTCTCCCAGTAGCACGAGCTCAGCTTCGTAGCGGAGTGTTCATGCGCAGTCAAACCAGCGCAGCAGCTATTAATCCAGCACTGCTGCATGGGTAAAAAAAACAAAACAAACAGCGCTGTGGATGAGAGGTGAGGTGACTGCTGGAAGTCAAGACGTCATGTTTAAGTTTATGTTCTGCTTGCTCAACAGTTGTTTGATAAATGGCTATTAAAACAAATTCAGAGAATATTTCTCACATTAAGCTTTAAAAACACTATCAGTGAACATTACTAAAGTAGCTTTGGAATTTACCAGTTTACAGACCAGTCCATTCAAATCCTACCAGAGAGAGAGACACAGAGAGAGAGCTTCCTTACTGTTTCTAAATCAAACTCATTTCTAATGTAGCAAAACACATGAAGAGACATTCATTGTTGGAACTAAACTATGTAAAGTGGCACCTTTTATTTAATGAGGATGGAGAGGGGGATGTCCTGTTCACTCTTCAAGAGAGAGGATGGCCTCCCCTCACATCCTCTCAAATCAAACAATAATTATAGTAGGACTGTCCCCGACTAAGGATTTACATAGTTGAATCACAATCGTCAAGTCCTGCCTATAATGCGAGTCGGGGGGGGGGGGCTTTAATCTTGAGAAGCTGCAGTCTCTATTCATTCAACTTACACTGTAAATTTCCAGCTGAGGCTTTTTGAAGACCCTTTTCTCTGTCTTTCTCGCCTACCATTCACCGGAGTTTTGCTGCATTCCTCGCTGCCGACAACTACACGCATCTCGCGGTTCCTCACGGGTCTATTTCAAGTTGCGGCTATTTAAAAATGATATTTTCTTTGTGTGGTTCAGCAACGGTGATAAATTATCCGAAAGTCCCGCGAGGTGCGGACAACTCGGCTGCTCTGCTCCGTCTCTTCAGCAGGTGTTCGTCCACTGCCACTACACGCATACACGCTACTACACATGCGCACTGACGACCCAGGGTTAGGGTTACAATTTTTGATTTATTCACACACTTGTATAAACTGTGAAAATGAACAGAACAGTCCTTCATAGGTAATAGCTTAGAAATAAATAATAAAGAATAATAAAGAATAGCAATGCAGTGCAGACACTGGATCACTTTAAAATAAAAAGACTGCAGTGATAAAATGATGACTGTCAAAACATTTTCAGCACAAACTCTTAATCCTCAAGTTTTCCTGCTGGGTTTGTATCAAACCTCCATCACCCAAAGAAAGATAGAAGATGATAGAAGATACTTGTGTCACTAACTTGATGGACAGAAACACAGAAATGATGTTTGTAGACATTTGGAGTTTAACACATGTAGAATTATTTCAATAAGCAGGTTAATACTAGTTTAGGAAACTTTTATAGTGTGTGTGTGTGTGTGTGTGTGTGTGTGTGTGTGTGTGTGTGTGTGTTTACTGTAATACTAATGCTTCAGCTTTATGTTGCTTTACAGTGCTGATAATCATATGTGGACTTACCGAGCCTTTCTGCAGTTCCTCACAGCTGGAATCAGTCTCAGTCGTCCCTCCACTGATGTGTTGTATTCTTCAGGTCCAACTCATCCAGAACCTCTCTGACATCTGCAGCATGTAGGCCAGAGCTGAGCAGTGGATCTCTGAGAGTTTCTTCTCTGATCTGTTCTCTGACTTCAGGAACTCTTGGATCTCCTGATTTACTGAGTGGTCGTTTATCTCCGTCAGACAGTGGAAGATGTTGATGCTTCTGTCAGGAGAGATCTTTGTCCTCTTTCTTTTCAGATTCTTGATGGCTCTCTGGATGATTTCTGGACTGTTGTCTGTCTGATCCAGCAGGCCTCCTAAGAGTCTCTGGTTGGACTCTAGAGAGAGGCCATGAAGGAAGCGAACAAACAGGTCCAGGTGGCCATTTTTACTCTCAAGGGATTTCTCCATTGCTTCCATCAAAAAGACATCGAGGGTTGAATCAACAGGTTTTTTCCCCAGGAAGTCCTTCAGTCTCTTTGTGTTGATGCTGGTGTAACAGTAGAACATGTAGACTGCAGCCAGAAACTCCTGAACGCTCAGATGAACAAAGCAGTAGACTGTTTTCTGGAAGATCACACTCTCTCTTTTGAAGATCTCTGTACAAACTCCTGAGTACACCGAGGCCTCTGTGACATCAAGACCACACTGCTCCAGGTCTTCTTGGTAGAACATGATGTTTCCTTTCTCCAGCTGTTCAAACGCCAGCCTCCCCAGCTTCAGAAGAACCTCCTGTCAGCCTCCGTCAGCTCCTGTGGACTCGTCTCATGTCCCTCATCGTACTTGTGCTTCTTCCTCTTTGTCTGAACCAGCAGGAAGTGTGAGTACAGGTCAGTCAGGGTCTTGGGCAGCTCTCCTCTCTGCTCTGTAGTCAACATGTGCTCCAGAACTGTAGCAGTGATCCAGCAGAAGACTGGGATTAGACACATGATGTGGAGGCTCCTGGAGGTCTTGATGTGTGAGATGATTCTGCTGGACAGCTCTTCATCACTGACTCTCCTCCTGAAGTACTCCTCCTTCTGGGCGTCAGTGAAGCCTCGTACTTCTGTTACCCTGCCAACACATGAAGGAGGGACTGATTGGCCGCCGCAGGTCGGGAAGTTATCCAGACCAGAGCCGAGGGAAGCAGATTCCCCTTGATGAGGTTTGTCAGCAGCAGGTTGACTGATGACTTCTGTGTGACATCAGACACGACCTTCTTGTTGTTGAAGTTTAATGAAAGTCTGCTTTCATCCAGGCCGTCAAAGATGAACAACGGTTTCCAGACAGCGAGCTTCTCTGCTGGGACCTTCTGTAATGTTGGATGGAAAACATGGAGCAGCGTGAGGAGACTGTGCCGCTCATCTTTGATCAAGTTCAGCTCCCTGAACGACAGCAGAACCAGCAGACCGACATCTTGGTTTTCCGAGCCCTCTGCCCAGTCCAGAGTGAACTTCTGCACTGAGAAGGTTTTTCCAACGCCAGCGACACCGTGGTCAGAACCACTCTGATGGCTCTCTGTTGGCCAGGTAAGGCTTTAAAGATCTCGTGACACTGATTGGAGCGTCATGGAGGGTCTCTCTTGGAAGCTGTCTCAAGCTGCCTCACCTCATGCTGGGTATTAACCTCTTCACTCTGTCCCTCTGTGATGTAGAGCTCAGTGTAGATCCTGTTGAGGAGGGTTCCACTTCCTGTTTCATCACTTCCTTCAGTCACACGTTCACATCTCCTCCTCAGACTGATCTTATGTTCATCTAAAACCTCCTGCAGACCACTATCTGCTGAAAGAGAAGAACAAATAACCGAGACTAAACAGAGAGCAAGAATCCAGATAATCAAATGTTTTGGATGGATGATATTCATGATAATATTAAAAACCAAATGTTCCTGTAATTAAACAGAAAGTCCTGTTTTCAGACATGACGACATCAGCAGACAGATGAACAGTCTTACTTTGTACAGAGCTGCTCTGATGGCTGTCTGCAGTCCAGCTCTGGTTCTGGATCTTACCTCCACACTGGGGACAGGAGGAGTCTCCTGATGAAGCAGACTGGTCCCAGTATGAGGTGATGCACTGTCTGCAGAACCAGTGTCCACAGCTGGTAGAGACTGGATCCTTCAGGACGTCCTGACACAAAGCACAGCAGGACGGCTGCTCCTCCACAGGAACAGGACTCCTCTTCCTCTTTCTGAGAAGACATTTCTTTAGAACTAAAATGATTTGTTGCTTGTTGTTGAAAAATCTCCAGATGTGTCCGACACTGTGTAGAAGCTCAGATGGTCACAGAGAACAGTAAAAGTGTCGTTACTTTTCTGTTTTCAGTCAGTAATGAAGATGATTGTTCCTTTTATTTCAGCTCTCCTGCTTTCAGAAACACTAATTAGCTGCTTTTCCTGTCTGACTGTCTTATTAAACATTTAGTGATCTGCCTGGAGTTTGTTATTAACACAAACTCAACACTTCCTGCAGCTCCTTCACAGTAAAAGCCTCCATTATAGAGAGCTGATTATGTCCTTCACTGTTTTACAGTCACTCTGGGCAGCTTAGCTTGAGTTAGTTTGTTTTGAACTGAGGTTAGAAGTGGTCTAAATAATTGTGGTAGACCAGCAGTCTCAGACCAGTGTTTCCCACAGGATTGTAAGAGACTATGGTGGGTGGGCCTTGGACTCTCTCATCAGGGGGTCCGGGGGCTTGCCCCCCCAGAAGAAAATTTTGTACATTTTAACGTTAAATGCGTTAATTTGGTGCAAAATTAAGAGGCTACCTATGAAGAACTTTGTATGCTTGTAAACAATGTTGTGCTGTAATAAAGTATTTAATCATAAACCTAATATAATCATAGAGCTATAAATGGTGATGACAAAGCAACAAAAGTCAACAAATGTATTTAATGTTTTTCCAAATCAAAGAATACAAGAATGAATAAGTAATTTCCCTGAAATTTTATTGTTTTTTTTTTTTTTTACTTTTATTGGACACGTAATATATTTTATACTTTCTGTGCTGCACTAATAGTTCTGCATCAGGAATATAAATCTTTCAGCACAACATTTTGTCTTCATCAGGTTAGTTTACAGTAAAAACTGTCTCTTACTTTGTGTCTGAGGGTCCAGGTTCAGGACTGAAGGATGGAGGATCAAGATCTTTGGACCGGTCACTCTTCATAGACAGACAGCTGGATACTGCAGACTCTGCACTCCGTCTCTTGGACTGAACTCTGCAAACACCAAGATGTTTTTATTCATATCACCTAGGGTATGACGAGACACTTAGCTCACGAGAAGAGACAAAATTTTAATAATATTTTTAAGAAATCTACATGAACATTTGGAGCCTTAATTTCCTGTGAAATTGTCTGCCCCAGTTTATGGTGGAAATGTTTTATATAAAGGGAAACAAAATCCAGGCGGCAGGGGACGGTTCAAAATCTAACCCTCTAACAGAATCTAAGTCAGTGCAGCTCTCAGTCATTCTGTGCTGCTTTCAGATCTGTTTCTCCTGTAGATCAACTCTTTAAATTTAACATCATCTCTGCTTAGTCATGATTTAATCTTCCCTTCTCTTTGTGTCTTTGTTCGGGGAAGTAACTTCTTTAAATGTGCATGTGGCTCCTTTTCACCTCAATGAGAAATCAATTCATTTTAATTCAGTTTGAAACTCCTGGACTTTAATAGCTCCTCTGTTTCAGCAGCTTTTCTGCTCAGGTTCAAAACCTTCTGCACATTCAGAATCTCTCCCGCAGATCTGTGTTCTCTGACAGGTCCAGAATAAAATTTTACGAGACATTTAATGACAATTCATTATATTTTTTAAAAAGTTTTCCTGCCCTATACTCATGATTGCTCTGCTGATATGATAGTATCCCCTTCAAACTTCTGACAGACAGAAACCCGTTTTGGACTGTACAGGATTAGACAACGGAGGAGGAAAGACAGATGTTTGAAACAGTATCTGCACTAATAGTTCTGCATCAGGAATATAAATCTTTTAGCAGAACATTTTGTCTTCATCCTCAATGCATCATCTTCCATCAGGTCAGTTTACAGTAAAAACTGTCTCTTACTTTGTGTCTGAGGGTCCAGGTTCAGGACTGAAGGATGGAGGATCAAGACCTTTGGACCGGTCACTCTTCATAGACAGACAGCTGGATGCTGCAGACTCTGCTCTGTCCTCCTCTTCCTCCACACAAACACTCATCTTCTGGACTTCAGTCAGTCTGAGAGGTGAAACAGTGACACTGACTGTGAGCTCAGAACACAAGAACCAGGAAACAAGTCTGATGCTACACGACACTATGATCTCCATCCACACCAGCGTTTTAGCTGCGTATCAGAATTGATCTCTGTCTATTAAAACAACTGAAAATACACATCACGTGGTCTTCACGTACACTGGGCACGCGTGTGCCGGTGTAAAGAGGAAGCAGAGTGTCCACAGGGGCAGAAGATTCTGCGAAATATGAAAGTAGGCTACTACTACTGCAGACGAACGAAGAATAGCAACGGGGTAGCACCATGTAATGATGCTCATGTCATTTATCCATCCAGCCAGCTGCGGGGGAAGCCTGCTGTGACCCGCGGGAGGAGCTGGCGAGGCCGGCCGCTCACAGAGCCCTCTGCTCCCGCTGCAGCAACAACGGCAGAGGAAAACACAGCTGGAAGGTTTTCATACCGCTTATCTGTCTTTACATTCTGAGGAAGGTTCAAACGTTTTAACTTAAATCAAGAGACTGTGTGGCGTCGCTAAGACAACCAGCTACATCTCTGGGTACTATCTGCAACGGAAAACGGAGCACGGCCAAGTCGGATAATTGGCTTCAGGGGGCTGTCAGGAATAAAATAGATAGCCGCCAGCTAGCCGCCAGCTAGCAGCCGGCTAGCCGCCAGCTAGCCGCCAGCTAGCAGCCAGCTAGCCGTATCAAAATAAACAAGGGTCCTAGAAATGCAGTTCCAGTCCTGGGATTGCGGTCCTGGTACTGCAGCTACATACTACTCCAGCAACCAGTGGTCCGTGTGCTCCGGACCAGACCACGGAATTGACTACAAACCCTCTCCAGAAGACTTTCAGAGTCCACCTAATGTTTACGTATTTATGCAAAACTGAATTTGGAGATATGGCAAAAGAATGTTTTATTATCTTTAGCCTTTTTAACACTTATTCCTTAAACCCTGCTAAGTAAACGCTTCGCCTTATATTCATTTTGTTAGTTACAAGTTTTTTTGCTTTGAACGACCGTCCCCCAACACTGCTGGTACTCAGACGAGACTGGCCAGCTGAATGGCTTTTACTGTAGGTTTGAAAAGCCCACAGTCACACCTCTCACACCTCTTCCCCACTTCAACACCATCTTCAAACAACCACCTTCCCCCTCTGACACGCTGCCACCCTCCTTCTCTGACCCCTCATCTGCACTCATGAGCCACCTCTTCCAGAGACAGAAGATCAGGAAGGCTCCTGGACCTGAGGGTGTCTCACCATCCTGCCTGAAAATCTGTGCAGACCAGCTGGCCCCCATCTCAGATCTTCAACAGATCACTGGAGCTGTGTGAAGTTCCCTCCTGCTTCAAACGCTCCACAGTCATCCCGGTCCCCAAAAAACCCTCCATCTCTGGACTAAATGACTATCTGACATCTGTAGTCATGAAGTCCTTTAAAAGACTGGTGTTGGCCCACCTGAAGGACATTACAGACCCCCTGCTGGACCCCCTGCAGTTTGCCTACAGGGCTAACAGGTCAGTGGATGATGCCGTCAACTTGGGTCTGCATCACATCCTGCAACACCTCGACTCTCCAGGGACACATGCAGGGATCCTGTTCGTGGACTTCAGCTCGCCGTTCAGCTAGGGCTGGGCGATATGGCCAAAAATGTTCACGATAAAAACATTTCATATCATTTGATATAGATAATTATCACGACAAATGTCAAATCATTATTTCTTTGAAATTTAAAGGCTGATTTTCGCTCCTGAGTGAAAACTGAAGAACCTTTGGGTTAAACACTTGATGCCAAACAGCGGATCATTCAAAAGAGTTATGATAAAATCTTTTTCAACAAATATGATTAGTAAATCTTTTTTCAGTCCCTTTACCGCAACAAAAATATTTTTATAGAAAAATTAAAGACTTAATTTGTCCGTGATTCAAAAGAATAAATTAAGCTGCAGTTTCAGGACCACAACCCTCGACCGGAACTGCATTTCTAGGAGCCTTCTACTCTACTCTAAAATGTTTACATTTTAACCATTACTTTACTGTGAAGCACTTTGTGACCCCTCGTCTGTGAAAGGTGCTATAAATAAAGTTTACTTACTCACCACAACCATCACCGAGTGTGTGCCTGCACCCAAGTTATTGATTATATGCATGTCGACCTGTTAACCCTACAGCTGTGCACGCTGACCTCACGGCCGACGTGCTGGCAGGCAGGGTTAACCTCCTGTGTTGCTGTGCGTTACCACCACCACTCCACTAGATGGCGCTGTCGTAAAAGTACTACAGTCCTAGTTCTGAAACAGCACTATTTGTCTTTTGTGTATATTTGTGTTGTCGACACTGTGTCTGACTTTATTATTATGTTATATTATTATGAGTAAGCACATCATGAACAAAGTACAAACTACTTACCTGGAGAATCAAGCTGATGCGTTTTCAAACTTTATCTCTTCTGACTGAGACGTTTTGACAGATAATATAAATGCTGGATTAACTCACCTGCCTTTCGCTTTTAAGCTCCTGCTTCTTCTTCTTCCTCTTCTTGTGTTCCGCTCTGCCGGCACCGGAAGTAGACGCGCTCTGTCCCGGATCTTCCTCTTCCCTGCGCGGCCTCAGAGGTAAGAGAGCAGCGTCTCGCTACTGCAGCAGAATCTGTGTTAAATCTTATCTAAATCTGCACCATCCTCGCGTTTAACCCGCTCTGTTGTGTAAATCATAGTTAAACACGTCTGCTGATGTTAGATGTTTGTGTTTGGAGCCGTAACTTCTGATTTAATTCAGTATTTGTGAGGAAGCCGGTTTGTTGGCTAACTGTTCACAGCAGCAGGTTTCCGCCATGTTGGAGGCGTCTGGCCACCAAACTGCTTCTGATAACAGCTTTAAATCAGCTACAGCTTCGTGTCTCTCTCTTTAATCTGTGTTTTATAATCCTAACTCTCGTTTTTGGTTAATTGCTGCTGTGTTCGTGGCTGTTCGTTGCCGGAGCGTGAAGCTAATCTGAGCTAATGCTAACAGGGCTCGTGAGGATCCGCAGTGGTTTAAACTAAAACCTGCTTCTCCCCCGACAGGTATCTGAAAATGGTCCGCTACTCTCTAGACCCCGAGAACCCGACTAAATGTGAGTAACCCGGAGGTTTTTGTGCTGTTAAAGCGTGAACAGGCCGCTGTGATGACTTCTTAGGACACCTTTGGATGAACACATGAAAACAAACCACATGAATCTGAGCTGCTGACAGGGTGAATAAAGAGGCTTCCTGCAGGAGTGTTTCCCGTTTGTTTAACTCTGTCTACCTGTTTGTTTCAGCATGCAAGTCCAGGGGCTCCAACCTGCGGGTCCACTTCAAGGTGAGAAGGATTATTTACTGAAAGAAACTGGTTTCAGGTTCAGAGACGAGCTGAGAGGTCAAAACTCTGGTAAACGTGTCGCTGCCACAGTTGATGCGGTTATTAATTAAATTAAAAGAGCTGCAGGACGTCAGGTGAACTGGATGCAATAGGATTGATCCACTAGTGTTGTCATCTGTGTGCTTCATATCTACCGAGAAGTCTGTACAGCCTCTGCTAAAAGCTCATAAATCACACTAATAATGGTGTTCTTTTAAACAAAGGCGTGTTTGCTCATAAAACATGTCGATCCAGAAGATTTCTAAATGTAGGAAGAGGAACAAAATATTTCTGAACGCTCCTCAAGTTTAACTGAAGGCTTTTGAGATGAGCGGAGACGTTTGAAGTGCTGAATGTTGACGTGATGTACGCTGCACTACTGTCTCTGACGTTAACGCCGTCGCCACAAGCGTACAGCGTGATGACCCGACCGAGGGGCGCGTTCGCTCGCTGCTGCCGCTGGAAGAAGTTACTGTTGGTTTTAAACAGAACCATGCAAACCTCCTGATATTCTCTTTGGTTTGAATACAGATCTTCTTCCAGTGGCGGCAGCATGTCGGCGTGCTTTTATTTGAACTTTGAGGCCGGCGAAGAACTCGTTTATGTTAAACTCAGTGTTCAGCTGCTGATCGCTTGTTTTTAATCACCAGAACACCCGTGAGACGGCCCAGGCCATCAAGGGCATGCACATCCGCAAGGCCAACAAGTACCTGAGGGACGTCATGGTGAAGCACCAGTGTGTCCCGTTCCGTCGCTACAACGGCGGCGTGGGGAGGTGTGCCCAGGTGAGAGCGGGGTACCTGAACGCGGCGCAGGCTAAACGCTGCCGTGACGACCATCTTAGGACACCTTTGGATTAAAGATGAAACTAACCTTTTTAATCTGAGCAGCTTTGTGATGAACTCGCTGTGGTTCGCCTGGCGGGAGGAAACGCCTGTAAACCGCTGCTGCTGTTGTTGTTTTTCAGGCCAAGCAGTTCGGCTGGACTCAGGGACGCTGGCCCAAGAAGAGCGCCGAGTTCCTCCTGCACATGCTCAAGAACGCAGAGAGCAACGCTGAGCTCAAGGTACGTCACAGACTCCTCCTCCAGATGGTAACGCCTCTCGCCGCCTGACAGGAGAACATGTCTGACCGCCTTTCTGCACGTTGAGTGTCAGACGTGAACCAAATTAAAATGACCTTTAATCAGCTGATCTAGAAAACGAGCTTCATAAATGAATCTGCTGTCCCTCTGAGAAACACTTACCTCTAAAGTTTCCGTCAGACGGCTGTAACGTCCGTCTCGGAGGCTCCGCCCCGATCGTGTCGCTGCTGCAGATGGCGCCCGTCCGCCGCGCTCTCCGGTTGGCTGGTTCACGTGAAGTCGATCGCAGTGATGACAGTTTAGGACACCTTTGAATCACCTGAAAATAAAACACGATCTGAGCGATCTGATCTTCACTGTGAGGGCGCGGCGTGATGGACGCCGTAAAGATGCGGTACACGTGACGCTGACGGCGCGGCCGCAACTGACGATAGTTTTCATTATCGACTAATCTGCACCTGGACTGTCACGATTAATCTGTCGGTCTATAAAATGTCATTGTAAAAGCTGCCGGAGCCCAAAAGTGACGTTTTCAGTCAAAAACCAAAGACTCTTGATTTACTGTCAGAAACGTCGTCGCATGTAAGATGGAACCAGCAGATGTTTCACATTCCTGCTCTTAAAAATGACTGAAACGATTAATAATTATCAAAATAGTCTCAGCTCTAGTTGTTGTTCCACAGTCGGTGGAAACTACCTGCTGCTCCTGTTTGACTACAAATTTAGATAAATGTTGTTGATTTTCACTGTTTGTAATTTGTACATAAAGTTTCAGAACGGGTCTTTGGAGGCGACAGTAAGCAGCACGATTGGTGCGCAACATATCCTATATCCACGTCCTGGAGGAGTAAAGGTCTAAATTAGTGTATTAATAAATATTCTAACAGTAAATAGTATATTTATATTTGGATAATCTGCCTTCAGATTGTTTATCAGCTGATGTTTGTACATTCGTTATCATTTCAGATCATAATACAGGTTACAAACTTCAGCTGCAACGATTAGTTGTCAACTTTTAAATTAGTTTTGATAATTGATGATTCACTGTAAGTCTTTAAAGGGAAAAACATCTAAATTCAGACTCCAGCTTATTAAATGTAAATATTTTGTAATGCACTTTACAGCTAAGGTGTAAAATATTCTTTCCGCCTGGCAGTAAACTGAAGATATATTTTGGGTTGTGGACAAAACAAGATGAATTGATGATGAAAATAATGTTTAGCTGCAGCTCTAATCGGAGAATAAATGATGTGAAAAAAGAAACATGGACTGTCTTTAGATCAGTTTCCCTGCTGATCTCAGTCCATCAGAGTCAGAGAACAGACTGAAGTCTCTCAGCTGTTTGTGTGAAGGCTCAGCGAGAGCTTTGGGAACCGGGTGTCTCTGACCCGTGTCCCGGTCCCATGTGGTTTCAGGGTCTGGACGTGGACTCCCTGGTCATCGAGCACATCCAGGTGAACAAGGCGCCCAAGATGAGGAGGCGCACGTACCGCGCCCACGGCCGCATCAACCCCTACATGAGCTCGCCCTGCCACATCGAGATGATCCTGACGGAGAAGGAGCAGATCGTCCCCAAACCAGAGGAGGAGGTGGCTCAGAAGAAAAAGGTAGGAGCGCCGGCTCGCCGCGCCGACGGCGTCTTCGTGTCGCTGCGGTGATGACTTCTTAGGACACCTTTGGATTCAGCATGAAAACACTCTGTTAAGTCTGAGCAGCGGCGCCTCAGACGCTAACGCCTCTCTGTGTCTCTGAGCGTCTCTAACTCTGAGTTTGTCCTGCAGGTCTCACAGAAGAAGCTGAAGAAGCAGAAGCTGATGGCCCGAGAGTAAAGACTAATAAAGTCCAGCTGTTGTTCACACTCACGCCTCGGCTTCATTTCTGCTGCTGCGAGTACTGTCAGATACACTCTGAATACTGCCTCTAATACTAGGACAGCCAGTGGGGGAAGGAGACGCTGTGGAGGAAGCAGTACTACCACGGTGTAGAAGTACACAGGCGTTATAATTAATGTGCAGCTACTTACGAGTACTTTGATATTCTCTTAGCTGACTTAATTATATTATATTAAATGTTAATATGTTAGTTTATAACTTAAAACATCCAATAGTTTAACAAATATCTCAAAGCAAAATAACTTTTTACATTTAATCACTTTTCTAAATGCCTGAAAGTTTTCTGCTGTTAACAGTTTCCTAAAGAAGCATTTTGATTGGCAACATGAGAGCCAATCAGAAGCGTCAGAGCGGCACTGAACCAAACAGCTGTGGCTGCAAACACAGACACACAGTGTGCAACGTGAAAAACATGCAGAGCAACTAAGAAAATTCAACATGATGTTATCAAACATTTTTATTAATTGTCACTTAATTACACTTTTCCACATGAGTTAAATTTATTTTATAACTAAATAAGATGCAACTGGTTCCTCCCAGAAACACTGAAATCTAAGTTTTTAATAAAAAGTGCAGGTCCAGATCGGAAAGGTACAAATACCTCGTGTAGTACTGTGTATTTGGAAAATACAGCTGCAGTACATATGGAGTAGTTTTACTTTGAGGAGCTGGAATTAAAAGACCTTCATTGTGTAGAAGAGTGGTTCTCAGAGTGGGGTCCCTGAGGAGGTTCTAGGGGCCCCAGCAGAAAGTGGAATAGTTTATTTACATTATAATAAGTAACAGTGAATGTTTCTCACTTTCTATAATAAAACTTCTAGAAGCGAAGATTCTGTCAGACTGAGACAAACCCTTATCAAAGGGGGGCCCGCGGTCTGATTTGAGTCTGTTTAGGGGTCCTTGATGTGAAAAAGTTTGAGCTCTGTGTGTAAAAATGAGCGAGTGACGAATCTGCTGCAGGTAGAAATGTTCAGGTGTGGACAGGTTTTAGGCGGACCTGGTGGGGAACCGGGGCCCTGTGTGGATCTGGATCGAGGTGTTTCAGAGGGAAACGTGGAGCTCTCAAACTAAAACATTTAAACAATCAGTGCAGAATATATTCAGCCAGAGGAAGTAAAAGTACCACAGGACAGAAATACTACACTACAGTCCTGCTTCACAGAGGTCCGCAGGATAATCAGAACCTGAATGAAGACCCTGAGGCTCCCTGGGGCCAGTAGACCCGACCCGACTATGAGATGTGAGCTCGTCCTGTGGAGGACTTCTAGAACTGATCCAGGACTCGTGCAGAGTTTAGATCTGCTCTGAATTTCAGCCCACAGTTCAGAAGAGAAACAGATCAGCAGGTCGGTCCCTGTAGGATCAGGTCCCTGCAGACTCACCTGGGGTCTCAGGTAGGAAATGGTGTCACTTCACACATCCTGTACCACCCAGAGATATCTGCAGCTGGAGGTCAGACAGGTGAACTTACTTTGCACACTGAGTACTTTTAGTACCTGGTAATACTTTTATTTAGGTCAAAGATCTTAATACTTTCATAGTATTCTTGTATCAGCAGATGTTTATAATTAAACCTTTAAACAGCTGTGGATGGCAAGTACATTTACCTGTACTTAAGTATTCTACTTGTACTCCAACAGATCTCAGGGGGAAATACTTTATACTTCACTACATTTATACAATTTACAAATTGTGAATTTTCACGCACAAAAAATGTGAAGAGTTTATAAAATTTGATGTTTTGTTATAAACAGTTTGTACAAGTACTGCTGAAACATTACTTTACTACTAATGTCTTGATCGTTATACTACAGCTGTAAAATCCTGCTTTTACATCAATGCATGAGTCCTAACAATAATCTCATGATATAATATTTAATAGTACAACAGTGATTACCTTTTAATAATATTACTACAATTTCCTGATTGTACTTATACATACTTAAGTAACATTTTCAGTGCAGTGTTTTTACTTGTGAGACAGTGTAGGAGTACTTTTACTTAAAGTTAAGTAAAGTTAAAGAGGTAAACGCAGTTCTGTAACTGAGCAGAGGGGGGCGCCTTCATACCGCTGTCAGCTCAGCCAGGAGCCACAGGAACACTGATCACAGGAAATATATACATGTATATATATATGTATATGTATCTGAGGTTGTACAGTGAAATAAAGGGTGGTGTTCCCCACAGCACGTAGCAGATCAGTAGTTTTTGTGTAAATATAAATAACTGAAAATGGCCTGTTGTTTTATTTAATGTGTTCTAACAGACCTTTTATTATCTGCTGTATGTCGGGCTTTTTAAGGGAACACAATCTTTCAGTTCTTTGTCCAACCCTGTGTTATAAATGATTAATAAATTACCTTCATAATTATCATTTGTAATAACTGATCTGTGGCACTGTGAAGAACAAACTGTGTGAGCCAATCAGAACCTCAGGAGTCCACCTGTGCTCAGGGTCAGCAGGCGGATCAGGTGTGACTATCAGCACCATCATACCTGCAGGTACTTTCACACAACACTGCACAGCTGTTTACATTCAGCGCTGCCTCGTTTATTATATAAACTTCACAGTCTTTATGTTTTGTTTTTGTTGTTTTGTGGATCTACAGCAGACGTCAGACTGGTAAAGGAATCTGAATCTGACTGAATGCGTTTCACTCGTTTACATTCTGATAATAAAATCTATAATAAATAAATGAGTTTCAGGCATTTTCCTGTTTCTAATCTGAGAGCTGCTGGTTTGTGAAATTGTTTAGGTTCAGTTTGTAAAATCTGAGTCTGTAAAGGAACATGTAACTTCTGGAAGTATAAAGTATTATTATCAAGTAAAGTATGAGTACCTCAAGATAGTACTTGGTGCAATATTTGAGTAACTGTACTGACAAATGTACTTTCCACGAGTAGTTGTGTCCTTTACATTTAATCCCAATGAGAAGCAGCACAGAAACACTTAAAGATCAGATATAAAATAATAAAAACATGTGAATCAAAGCGGCAGGTGAGCTCGTCTGTTCCTGCTGTTTCACATTTACAGGTTAAAGAAAGAAACATGATCCTGTGTGTTTAATCAGCTGATGTTGCATTTAGGCTCCAGTTATCATGTGGTTTTAATAAAAACAGAAAACAAACCTGCTGGTTCTTTTCAATAATGATTATAATTATAAGGCTGAGTGCAAATCTACTTAATGATGTTTAAATCATAAATACTTTAATGATCCCTGAGGGGACGCGACGCTCATCCAGACATTAAAGAAATATAAATAATAATAAAGAAGTTGGCAAGTAGAAAATAGAATAAAACATCTAAATAGGAGTAGGAATATGTACAGTACTACAGTGTGTGACAGACGTGCAATGAGTAAATAATGAGTACTGATAGTGCTGAGAGGTTGAATACTCAGATGTGCAGTATTTGGACAGAGTAAACCAGAGTACTGATATTAGTAAAGTACTGCACAACATGCAGCTTCTGTCCTGACACAATAAAAAAGGTGAAACTAAATATCCAGAGTGGGATGATGCTTCTGGACGAGACGCCGAGGTCAAGTCCTGAATCTCTGCAGCAGCTTCAGGCTGAGACACGAAACACAGGCTGCAGTGTTTCTGTCACACAGGAGAGAGAATCTGCTGCTCACTGAGTGATTAAAGTGATGACACCTGCAGATATGTGACGTCAAACTCGT
This sequence comes from Micropterus salmoides, assembly GCF_014851395.1. Classification (NCBI taxonomy): domain Eukaryota; kingdom Metazoa; phylum Chordata; class Actinopteri; order Centrarchiformes; family Centrarchidae; genus Micropterus; species Micropterus salmoides. The sequence continues at coordinate 2,583,906 of NW_024041151.1, forward strand.
GGTTAACGTTGTGAAACCTTCGTAGTTTAGAAAAAGACGTGCTCTGGGTTAAAGTTGCACATATTTACTGTTAATTGTTGTGTTTCTATATTTTGTCAATTTGACAAATTGACAAATGTTCACGATATAAATATCTTCTGCACGACACAAACCCTGAATAGTGCACATGTAAATATCTCCCTGTTGTTCTTTCTCTGCAAATAGTTGTATTATTTTACTCTATTATTCTTATATAACTTGCTTTTGTTTATTCCATATTTATTTATGTCAACTGTATGTTTGTACCTCATCGCCGAAGCAAATTCCTCGTATGTGTAAAAACTCCTTGGCAGTAAATCTCCTTCTGATTCTGAAATAGCCTAACTATGTTATGTTCTTTAAATTAATTTATAAATACCGTTAACTCTAACTTTGTTTCACACGGGACTCGAACCCCGGTCTCCTGAGTGAAACTCTGTAGAGGCTCTTTGATCGTGTGGCCCTGCTCGCCACTAGAGGTCGCATCCTCACAATACGGGTCGTAATGAGCTGCTGGATGGGCGGGGCCAAACACGACTGCTAACAAGCTAATCTGCTAGCATGTTTTCTGTCATCTGAGTTTTTATTTGGGCCTAATGAAGAAGTGAATTTTGAAAATGACGTTTGTTGTCTGGATCATTAATCGTTAGTAACAGTAACTTCGCCTCTTGGTTGTTTTCTGATTGTGAAGCTGCTGGAAGTCTGAACTGGTCCATGAGTTCTGTTTCCAGAGGGCGGCTCCTGCTGCAGGGTCATAAAACAATAAACAAGAAATGTTTTACAAACGTTCAGGTTTTTGGTACAAATAACTCTTTTGTTCAGGCAAATATAAATATTTACAGTTAGAGGACGTGAAACCTTTAAATTGAGACGTGTTCGGGTGCTTGAGTTTGTGTTTTTGAAACTAAAAATTAAAACGAGATTCAAATTTAAAATGTTTCCAAAATTAATTTAATAAAAAAAGAAAGAGCCCCCTGGTGGTTTGGAGCACCATCATTTCTGAAATATCATCTACGCAGGCCTGTTTAATGTAAAGGTCAGAAAGTTTATGTTTACAGGTTGAATATGAATTATATTAATTATTAAGTTAAGAATAAACTATACGTTCTAATTTAATGACAGACTTTTATTAATATTGTATAAATATTAAAGTTATTTATTAATTTTTTCCCTTTAGGCCTTTAAAGTGAATCCTTTAAATATCTGCAGCTGTATTGATAACAGATTATTTATAGATGCACCTGTCTGTTAATTCTCTGAACAGTTCGATCTGCTCATGAACGCATCATCATTTAAACTCGTTCTTCTTTTACAATCTAAAGTCTGAGACATTAATTATTATTTCTCATCCAGCAAATCAGGGCCGAGCCGCTGAGCCAATCAGGAGGCCCCCCTAAATACAGGCGGCCCTACGTCACCGCCAGGTCAGCCAATCGGGACAGAGACCCCCCCCCCCCCCCCCACCGCTGCTCTCCGTTTCCTCCTCTCAAAGTTTGGACTTTGGAGCTCATAGACAGGAGGACCGGATGATGTTTTATTATCTCACAGAACTTCTTGAACTCAGTAGAGAACGGGTCTTTTTGTCGTCCTGGTCTGGAGGAGGACCTGGATCCGGGTCTGTCTGCGGGGGAAGCTGACCTCTTTCTGGTGCTTTTCTTGCAAGTGGAAGATTTTGGGTTTTCCGCCGCCGGAGCCTGAGATGGGTTTTGTATGTGACCCCAGAGAAGAGCGGGTTTCTGTTTAGTTCTTTCTGGACTCTATCAGGCGCGCGGGGCCCTAAAGACCCGGAGAAACCTGCTCCAGTCCTTCCGGATCCTCCAGAGAAGTGGTAATGTTAGCCGTGGGTCAGATGGACGGGTCCCGACAGAGCGCCTTCCTCCTCAGTACCCCCCCTTTGGCAGCTCTGCACAGCATGACCGAGATGAAGACCCCGCTGTACCCGGCGTACCCGCTCTCCTCCACCGGCCCCAACTCCTCTACCTCACCGGCCACCACCTCTCCCAACCCGGGCGGCATGGCCGTGTCCTCCCCGGGGCTCAAGAGCTCCACGGGGCTGTCCTCCGGGCTCGGCTCCCCGCAGCTGTGCTCCTCCGCCACCCCTCACGGAATAAACGACATCCTGAGCCGGCCCACCGCCGCCTCCTCCGCCGGCGCCACGGTCTCCGTGCCGCCGCCGCCGCCTCCTCCTCGGCGGGGATCCTGTCCGGGCTGCCCCGGTTCAGCAGCCTCAGCCCGCCGCCGCCTCCCGGACTTTACTTCAGCCCCAGCGCCGCGGCGGTGGCGGTGGCTCGGTACCCGAAGCCCCTGACGGAGCTGCCGGGCAGGACGCCGATCTTCTGGCCGGGAGTCATGCAGAGCCCGCACTGGAGGGACGCCAGATTTGCGTGTTCACCGCGTAAGTGTGTGCGGGGTCTCAGGAAGCATCGGGGTTTTTAAAAAAGGCTGTTTAATCCTGTCAGAGCAGAATAAATAATCTGTGTGATCCTGAGTGCTGTAATGTTGTGGAGGCCGGTGCAGCTCAGACTTGTCATGCCTTTATCTTGTTATTTCAGATCATAACTCCGTGTTACTGGACAAAGACGGGAAAAGGAAACACACGCGCCCCACGTTTTCTGGACAGCAAATATTCGCGCTGGAAAGACTTTTGAACAGACTAAATACCTGGCGGGGCCGGAGAGAGCCCGGCTGGCCTACTCCCTGGGCATGACCGAGAGCCAAGTCAAGGTAGAGATCCAGCATTTAAAAATAAGAAACCTCAGCTCCTCCTCTTCAGAGCGCAGAGAAATTATTTGTTCTTTATGTTTTCACTTGTTAAAATCAGTTTTCTCCACAGTGACAATCCTTTTTTTTTTTTTTTTACACCTTTTTTAAATTAAAATGCTGCAAATTAATTAATAATCTGATTAATTTCAGGTTAAATTAATCGTAAATGCTGGAATATATTTTGGTTTATTAATATTCAAATTAACGCAATTTTCTTTTTTCCGTTTGCGCTAAAAATCTTTTAACGCAGGAGGCCTTTCTGACATTTAGTTGCTCCCATAATGCATCATGTTTATTTCTTGCACCTGCCTTTATTTTTTGTGTGTAGCTATTTTTTATCTTTTGTGCAGGACGTTGTTTGTTTTTTGTTTTTTTTTCGCTCTAGAAATGACGTTTAATTGTTTTATTGTTTACCCTGAAATTATTTCCAGATTTATTAAATGGAGAATAATTCTGCAGCATGAAATATAAATGTTTTTGCGTGAATCCTGCAGACTTTCAGCCAGTTAACCTTGTGTGTGTGTGCAGGTCTGGTTTCAGAACAGACGGACTAAGTGGAGGAAAAGCACGCGGCGGAGATGGCCACCGCCAAGAAGAAGCAGGACTCGGAGACGGAGAGGCTGAAGGGGACCTCGGACAACGAAGAGGAGGACGACGACTACAACAAGCCCCTGGACCCGAACTCGGACGACGAGAAATCACCCAGCTGCTGAAGAAGCACAAGCCGGGCCCCGCGCTGCTGCTGCACACGTCGGAGAACGACAGCTCGTAACTCCGCGGGCATGAACCGGACTCTCGGAGCCGGACTCTCGGAGCCGGACTCTCGGAGCCGGACCTGCTGCAGACTGCTTTATTTCTGGAGGCCGGTGTCCGGACAGACTGAGGAGCTGGACTAACATGTTAAGGCCCCAAAAACAGAAGGACTGGACTCAGAAGACTGAACTTGTAAATAGAAGCGTGAGTTGTGTCCGACAGAAACGACCTGCTGTGAATAAGTTCCGTGTTTCTGTGCAGACCCCAGATCAGCTGAAAACACCCGCAGTTTATTTCGTTTTCTATTTCAGTAAGTCCTCCTCCAGCGGGGCCGCGAAGGCCTCCTCACACATCAGTCTCAAATTAGGAGGGAGACCCTGAACGCACCACACGCACCTGTACAGACACGCGAAGCGGCAGAAATATTTCCTCTCACACACGTTTTTATTATATGTTTTAAGTTGTGACTGGCGCCTGCGCAGTGGTGTATCAAAGCAGGTTAATGTAATGCACTTTTATTTAATAAAAAACTCAAATGTTTGCTTGTTGTTTTGACAACAGAGGTGGTAATTAACAGGTGTTTAATTAATTAATGACGAGCAGAGCAGCCGATACATCACCTGCCTTAATCCATTAATCTAATCATATTCACCATTTAACTCCTTTCTATTTCTACTGCGATCGAATATTTTACTAGCAGAGCTCTTTTATTATCATTACTATTATTATTATTATCATTATTTTATTATCATTACTATTATTATTATTATCATTACTATTATTATTATATATTACTATTATTATTATCATTACTATTATTATTATCATTATTTTATTTCATTACTATTATTATTATCATGACAGGAGCTGCTGCTGTTCTGATTTGATTTTCGGCGCGCTCCGTTTTTGGCGTTAAATTTAAACTTTAAAACATTTTGAAGATGATTTTGATGAAAGAGAAAGAGAAAAAAAATCAGCATTTAAATAAATTAACAAACACATTTTAAAACATGTCATATAAAACAGTGACAGGCTGAAACTGAAGTGTTTATGAGGAGGTAAAAAACGCACCGAAGCGACCGAAGTTCCGGTTCTGCTGCTGACGTTCAACGGCTCACACCTGGGTCCAGGTGTACCTGGCTGCTGCAGCAGGAAGTCAGGTGCCTGAATCTGTGGCCGAAACTGTTTATGAACAAATATACAAGATATTAAACGAAAAAAGTGAAGCTGGTTGAGATTTCAGTTCGTCTCTCTGCGGCAGCGGCACCAGCAGCTCCCCCGCTCCGGGCTGTTTCTGTGAGTCTGGGACTTTAATCACCCGAAGATCACTATTGACTGTATTTCTTCATTGGAATTAAACCACAGGGGAACAAAAAAGCAAAATTAATCCCATGTTTTAGCTTAAATGTGTTTTTAATTGTAGGCCCTAGTACGTGGGAACTTTGACACAAACTGGACTTGAACACAGAAATGAGCATAAATCTGTTACACAGATTAACGAAATAATTCATGTTTAATCTAAAAGTCATTCCCACACAGAACCAGGAGCTGCAGACTCCGCCTCCCTGCTGGACCTTTCTAACGAACAAAACCTCCAATAACAGAATCCAGATAAACCTTTTATGATTTTGGAGCTTTAATGCTGAAAAAGTCCCGCGTTAATCACAGAAAATACATTTTTTTGTGTTTATTATAGATTTACAGCCGGAGAACACAAACACACCGGATGTGTGAGTTTAGATTCAGACTGAGGAGGATTTTTATTAGTTTGGAATAATAACAGAATAATTTAGAGTTGAGTGTTTTACACCTTCAGGCCTCATATTTGTCCTCTAACCTGATGCCCAATAACACAAACTCACAGCGAACAAATCAATCAGCTGCCTGTTCACAGCAGCTGATTTAAATCCGATCTTAATATGAATTAAAATTAATTAAATTAAGATAACAAAACATAATCTGACGTGTTTCCGTCGTCCTCGGCCCTTTTCTTCTTGTCGTTCTTCGTTCAGTCTTGGTGAACTGAAACTTGAAACTCTTCTTCACGAGTAGAAACACTGAGGTCTCAGATTAAAACGAGTCTGACAGATGAGAGGAGCTCGTCATCATCTCAGGACCCCGGTGCTTTATCGTGTGACCCTTCAGAGGGCCCCGCCCCTAAGGTTGGGATCCGCTGTCACCCCAGGAGGGTCTGTATGAGGACAGGGGAAGAAACTGATAGGCTATGTAATTAAATTAATATGTCGTTGTTTTGCCAGAATCATACTGAGAACAAAAGCAGCTGATCACATATCATCACTGAGCTGAAACAAGCTGTTGATTAATCGATTAGGTTATTGGCAGAAAATAATGTGCAACTATTTTGATATTTGATGGATATTTTCCGTTATTAAAAGTGACCTTGTTCCAGGTTTTGGCCTGTTGGTGGACACTGTGAGACGTTTTGAAGGCGTTAATCTGACATTTTATAAGAAAAAAAAAGAAAAGAAAATGATTTTTATTAGTTGTTTTTTTTTTTGACAGAATGAGAGCGAGGCCA